>NW_016107341.1:6081625-6112184 GCF_001604975.1 Cebus imitator
GGGGTTTCACCGTGTTGACCAGGATGGTCTCGATCTCTTGACCTCGTGATCCACCCGCCTCGGCCTCCCAAAGTGCTGGGATTACAGGCTTGAGCCACCGCGCCCGGCCTGAGATTTTCTTCTATGTTTTTCACTAGACATTGTATAATTATACTTCTCAAGTTTACCTTTTGATCCATTTCAAGATATTTTTGGTTAGATTTAGCCAAATTGTATAAAGGGAGGTTCAAAATTCATAGCCAACTGTTCCAGTCCATTGTTGGAAAAATTCTCCTTGAATTGCCTTGGTAACTTGGTCAAAATTCAAGTGACTACACAGGTGTGTATATTTTAATTTGTTAATCTATATGTTAATCTCCATGCCAATATAACACTGTCTTGATCACCATAGCTGTTTATAAAGGCTTGAATTCAGGTACTTAACGTCTTTAAACTTTGCTCTTATAATTGATTTTAATGTATTATCTTTATGTCTTATGAACTTGCTCAACTCAGTGATCAGTCTTAGTAGCCCTTTGTTGAATCCTTGGGATTTTCTACATAGATCATCATGGTGTCTGCCAGTAAAAACAGTTTTATTTCTTCCCTTTCCAATCTATTTGCCTTAAATTTTTTCTTCTTCTCTTGCTGTCCTGGTTGAATCTCCAGCACAAAGTAATGTGGAAAGGGTGAGAGTACAGATTCTTATATTCTTCCTGACTTAGAGGAAAGCATTCAGTTTTTGCCTGTAAACATCACATTACCTTTAAAATTGTTCTATATTTCCTTTATGTGGATTCATTATAGCAAGGTCCCTTCTATATCTAGATTGCTGAGAGGTTTTTTTTTTAATTATAAATAATTGAGTTTTGTCAAATGTCCTGCATCTACTGATATCATCCTTTGGTTTGTTTTACTGGTATGAGTCATATGTGATATAATTCAAGTTTTCTCAAATTTGTTATGAGTTCTTTTGTGGAGTAATATATGTTCTACCCTGGAGAATGTTGTGTGTACACTTGAGAGAAATGTGTATTCTACTGTTGTTAAATGGAATGGTCTGCATATGACTGTTAGATTAATTTGGTCTAAAGCCTAGTTCAAGGCCAATGTTTCCTTAATGATTTTCTGTCTGGATTGTATGTCAATTGTTGAAAGAGGGCTATTGAAGTCCCCTACTGTTATTGTAGTCTATCTTTCCCTTTAAATCTATTAATACTGTTTTAATGTATTTAGGTTGTCTGATTTGAGGTGCACATGCATTTGAAATGGTTATACGTTCTTGATGAACTGATCCCTTTGCTATGATATAATGAGCTTGTGTGCATCTCTTCATAATTTTTTATTTAAAGCCTTCTTTATCTAAGTATAGCTACTCCTGCTTTCTTTTGGTTTCTGCTTGCATAGAATGTCTTTTTCCATCCTTTCGCTTTTAATCTGTGTGTGTCTTTAAAGGTGGAATGAATTTCTTATTGATAGTACATGGTCGGGTCTTGTTTGTTTATTTGCTTTCTATTCATTCAGCTACTATATGTTCTTTTATTGGAAAATTTAATCCATTTACATTCACAGTAATTATCGATAGATAAAGACTTACTACTGCCATTTTGTTCATTGTTTTCTGGTTGTTTTATAGATCTATTTTTTCCTTCTTCCTCTCTTATTGTCTTCTTTTGTGATTAGATTATATTCTCTAGTGGTATGCTTTGATTCGTTACTTAGTGTAGACATTTAAAGCAAACAAGAGAGTAAATTGTTCAATATTTCTCATTTGCCCATAAGCCAGACTTAGGAATTATCAAAATTTTGCCCATTTCCTTTTCCTGTTCATTTTCTTTTTTTAATTGAATTAATATAAATAAAAATCTTTCTTTTCAAACCTATACATCTCAGTATATATATATCAAATCACATAAAAATCCTTTTATTTATGTTTTAATTTTTAAATTATTATCATTATTTTGAGACAGGCTCCTGTTGTACCCTGTAAGATTTGTAGCCCAAGAGCAATAGGCCATACCACATATCCTGTGTGTACATCTAGGTTTGTCTAAGTACAGTCTCTGATGTATGTATGACAAGATTGCCTCACAATGCATTTCTTAGCTTGTATCCTCATTGTTAAGTTATATGTGTCTGTATATAGATACATAAGAGGGGAATTACTCAGGGAATATTGTTATGGAGACTGATAAATCCCATGACATTCTATCTGCAAGTTAGAGAACCAGAAAAGCTGGTTCAGTCCAAGTCCAAGCCAGGTAGCATGGCTCAGCCCAAGCCTAAAGGTCTGAGAACCAGAGGAGCCAGTGACATAACTCACAGTCTGAGGCTAAACTTGAGAAACTGGTAGCCACTGGGGTAAAGTCCCAGGGTCTGAAAGCCAGAGAACCTGGATTTCTGATTTCTAAGGACAGGAGAAAATGGGTGTCCTAACTTCAGAAGTGAGAAAAAAGATCTTTTAAGAGGATTTATATCATTTAAAGATCTAAATATTTTTGAGATTATCTAAGTGGTCATGAACAGAATGTTGGTAGAAATATGAAAAGTAAAGGCAATTCTAATAAGGTCTCAGATGATAATAATGAACAAGATATTCAGAAATGGAGAAAATGCCGTCTTTATTATAAAGTGGCAACAGACTTGGCTGAATGGTGTCCATGTCTGAGTGCTTTGTGAAAGGCAGAACTCCAGGACAATAAACCAAGATATCTGGTGGAAGAAATCTCTAAGTAAAGTGTATTAAGGGTGCTGCATGGCTTCTCTTGGCCACTTACAGGAAAATGCAAGAAGAGAGAATTGAATTAAAGGTAGAATTAATAACCAAAAGGAAAGAAGAACTTAAAGATTTGGAACATCCTCAACCTGGTTAAGCTATAATGAATGAAAAGGAGAGTTTGAAAGAGAACAACAAGGGTGAGCCCACGGGAACATTTTCTAAGCAGGCTATTATGGCTAGAAGAAAGCCAGATGTTATTCATCAAGACAATGAAAGGAAGACTCCAAAGACATTTCAGAGATCATGAAGGCTGCTATACTCATTGCAGGCCCATAGGCCAAGGCCGATAAGACAGAACTATATCCAAAGAAAAGCCTCAGGTGCCTGCAGGACCTTAGTACTTGCTGCTCTGCTCCCCAAATTCTGGTAAAGCCCTTTTTGGCCATCCCAGGTGTTCAGATGTGGCTTCAGACCCCCCCTTTTAAGGGAACAAGCGATAAACCTTGGTGTTATCCATGAGTGATAATTCTGCAAGCACACAGAGTTCATAAGCTGTGTGAGCATGGCTACCTCCAACTAGATTTCAAAGGATGCCTCCCAGAGCCTCAGAACACAGGCATAAAACTACCACAGGAATGGGGGCCTCCACAGAGATTACCCACTTAGGACAATACCTAGCAGAGATGTGGGAGTGAGGCCGCTACAGAGAGTCCTTATTAGGGTGCCCAGTGGAGCTAGGTGATCAGGGTTACCAAAGAAACTCCCCACTAGGACAATGCCCGCTAGGGCAATGCCCAGCAAAGGATCAGGGCCACTGCAGAGAAGCCCTGCTTAGGGCACCATTTCGTTGTGCTGTGGCAGCAGAGCTAGCTTCTTGACCCCAGAATTATAGAGTGACCGATATGCAACACCAGCCTGGGATAGCTACAGACAAAATTGCAGCCTGGGAGAGCTGCCACATGGGCTGCACCCAGCAAAGCTATGAAAGTCGAGCCACCTGAGGCCTTGGGGTCCCAACCGCAGCCTAGTGTGTCCAGATGGTCCATCACGGAGTCAAAGATTATTCTCAAGCTTCACAATTTAATGTTGTTTGACTTGTTGAATTTTGTTTTACTTGGGACCAGTTACCCCTTTCTTCTTTTCTGTTTGTCCCTTTTGGAATGGGAATACCTACCCTATCCCTGTCCCACCATTGTATTTTGGAAGCATATAACTTGTTAGGTTTCACAGGCTCACAGCTGGAGGGAAATTTGTCACAGAATGAATCATACCTTCAGTTTCACCCATATCTAATTTAGATGATATTAAGGTAAGACTTTTGAGTCGATGATGGAACAAATGGTGTCAGAGAGCTACCTGGCCTTTCCATCTCCATGGGAGGACACAGTGTTCAAAGTGCCATCTTGGAAGCAGAGACCAGCTCTCACTAGACACTGAGCTTACCAATACCTTGATCTTGGGCTTCTCAGTCTCCAGAACTATGAGAAATAAATTTCTACTACTTATAAATTACTCAGTTTCTGGCATTTTGTAATAGCAGTAGGAGAAGGCTAACTCATTCTGTGTTTCCTATTACATCACACTAGGCACCACACAGTGTTTTTTTCACCATTTTAGTCATGCTGACCAACATTGACCATACCCTCCTGATTGTAAACATTTCCATCAACTTTCTACATCTGTGTTTTCATTGAGGGTTAGTTCCTAAATCACTTATTTTTCTTGGAGTTGTAAAATGACAATTTGTAAAAATTTAATTATACATTGTTATTATTAGCTCAAATATTGTCATAAAGAATAACTGTCCTTCCCTCATCATCCAAAGCTATTTGGACAGTATGAATTATAAATCATAAGGAAAATTCAGAATAAATTCTTGATTATCTCATTTTAGTTGCAGGTTTAAGGAACAGGAGTGGGTGCTAAATTACTTTAAGTGGTGTTCAATGAATTTCTTGATCCCCTCACAATTCTTCTATCTCCAGCCACTCTTCGTTCTTTCTCTCATCTCTCTCTTTCTATCTCTCTTCACATAATGAACTCAGAATCTTATTTTAATGTTTTATTTAATTCCTGTAATTATTCTTATGGTTTAAAGTATTCTCCTATATTTGAAAAATATGAGCTATTTATGTTGGTTTCTGTGTCCTTTTACACAAAATAAGAGAGTTTGATAGCTGTTTGATTATTGACTCACTGAAATTCTCCAGGTTCATTATATATTTTCTGCCACATGGCTGAAGTCAGTCTTGTTTGCAAAAGCTATAATTCCTTTTAATGGGGAATGGTGTTTTAAAGCCATAATATAGATGAATAGTGTCTATTCCTATTGGCTTGCCATTACTTCCAGGCATTTGCAATGAACAGAACTGGGAAATAATGATAATTGTCGTATAATTATATGTTGCAATGTAAATATCCTTGTGCTCATTTTTAGAATTTAATTGAGATAATCACATAATTAAATAACATTTAATATACATGTGGAACCTGTTTCTGGTCATAGAAAATGACTTGCCTAGCTTAACCAATGCTGTAGTGGAACAGCTGATGTGGGATTTTCTAATTCTCAGGTAGATTATTTTCATCCCAACTCTATGTCAATAAGGGGTAAAACCATAAAATATTAGTGAAAAATGATTATTTGGCATATTAGAATGTTCAGAATAAATGATAGAATAAATAAATATATAGAAGTTGATATAAAATATTTAATGGAAGCTTTAGAGAGTTCATAACCTCTGTAAAATAATTATTTGATTAAATAATACCAAGTTATAAACACAGTTGAATAAAAGATGGAATAACTGAGTCAAAATTTTACTCTATCATGAGTATGTAAGTCACTAATGAGTCAACAATCTCCATAGCCATCAACATGCAAACCATAATGGTGAATAAGTTGTTAAATCTGAAAATATAATCCTCTCCCCCAGACTCTACCAATTGTTGCTGTTTGTAGATTAGTGCTTTTGAGGTTTATTTAGAATGTCTAAAATGATACCGAAGCTTTTAATGTCTCTAAAATATATAAACATTTGTGACTGATTCCTCTTTTAGAGCATATCCTTCATAATAAAATATAATGATATGAAATTTTATATACTAGACATATTTTAGTTTTAAAAATTTTATTTCATTTCATATCAAAATAAAATTTTCCTCATTGTAAATACTTAATGTTTATGACGTTAAAAAAATGTGGATACAATATTTTTAGGAAAATGTAGCCCTAATGCATGACATAGAAGCATAGATAAGTTCCCCCTCATCATGTAAAGTATCTGAATATTAATCTCTAAATTTGATTCAGTTGTTTGGTTTATATTTAGTTTTACATTAGACCTAGTCCTGAAAAGTTAATAAATAAAGATCAAACATAGGTTTTATACATTTTAATTCACATCTTTAAATATAATCTCATCTGAAAATGATTTACAGTATTTTTAAATCATTTCAATAAGTTCTTTTTCACTATCCTAATTCTTTCTTGGCAAAATCCAACTGCCTATTAATGTCCTTTGGCAGAATAAAAATGAAACAGTCTGTCCAATAGTAACAGTTCCTGAGCCCCGTGGATCTGCAGCTTCTCAACTTCTGGAACTCTTTTGTTGCCATTGAAGCTTTCACTATTCATCTGACCACAGCACAACCCTATTTTTTACTTATGCCCTAACTGGAAAACTAGTGAGAAGTAATATTTCTTGTCTCCCATGGATTGCAAAGGAAATTCCTATAGCCTGTAATCAGTATATTCTTTCCACTCTGAATACTAAGTGACTATATGTTTATATGTTTTTCCATTTTATATTCTAATATAATCTGTTCTCAGATTCAGAAAAACTGAGATTTCTTTCCATTCCAATTCTTTCAGAAATAAGAAATCTTCCACTGGCATAGTGCCTTTGGGTTGCCTATGTAAAGGATTTCACACATATTACAGCAAACATATTTTCCATGTTTTTATGGCTGGCTTTTATTAAAGCTTACACAACACTTGTTAAATCACTCAGATTCTGACACTCAAAACAACATGAAACTCTTGAGTCATGAAAACAAAGTTACTGGGGATTTATGAGATGGCTACAATAGAGTTGCTGACTAACACTCCTGAGAACAAGTAGGAAAAAAAAAACAGATAAAATGACAATAAGGGAGAAAATTTGTTTGACGTCACTGGAGAGTCATTGAGGCTATCAGGACTTGAGGGGCCAAGATCCCTCAAAGAAGTAAATCTCAAAAGGGTGACCTGACATTCTGTGAGCAGCTTTCATACTTAGAGCATTTGCTGAAGAGAGAGACTGATAAACAAGGAAGAATTCAAAGAAAAAAGAAAGCTAAAAAACAAAAAAGGTTTGGTAAAGACATGAGGTATGTAGGGACAATAGAGTAGGATCAAGAGACAAAAATTAGAGCGAGATATCTAGAACTTAAAAAGCAAAATCCAAGAGAGACAGAAGACATAAATGCGCTTACAGTTAACAATAGTCCTCTCTAATTTTCTAAATCTATATACAGAGAAAGTGTTTTAAAAAACTAAGAGAAAAGCAGAAACCATTTTAAAGTTGAGAAGAGTATTTGGGAGTTCCTTAGCTCTAGGGAGATAAAAGTTAACATTACGGACCTATCGTGGAGGAGGATCCTAGCAAATACCTCAGGCTCTCAGTTGGTGCCCCAAAGAATAATAACCTAGGAGTGGTGGTTAAAACAGAGATAAAGTGACCTATACAAAACTTGCAAATCAGCTACCAGTACACTAATCCCCACTTTTACTGTGATATTCCCCCTAACTAAGAATACTCACCAGAGGATAAAGTAAATATTTTTTGATGATAATAATTCCACTCAAAGCCTCTACAATATTTTTTATTAAATATCTTCAGCTTTCAATGGGAAATAAGCCCACAGATCACCCAATTATTCAAGTTGGCAGCCACAGGTTTTATTAATGCAATTTTTTAAGAGATGACAAACTAGTACTGTAAATGGAATGTCTGTAACAAAAAACAATCAAATGGAAAGTCTAAAATTTAAAACTGCAATAATCAAAATAAAGCAATTAAAACTGTAATAACCGAAATGTAAGAATTGATTTTAACATTCTATTAGACACAGGAAAAGATAGAATTAGTAAACCGAAATCTATATCTGTAGACAATAGCTAAGCTCAAGCACAGACATGAAAAAAAAGGACAAAAAGATCATAAAAATAAGGTATGTTATAATAAGAAAAAATATGTATCATATGTTTAGAGTCCCAGAAGCAGGAGAAAGAGCATAAGGGTAAAACAGTATTCAAAGCTAATGTCTAAAATTTTTCCAAACTTGGCTAAAGCAATTAAGCTAAAGATCCAAAGATTCAATACATGGCCTCAATTCAACCATATATACATGGGGAAATGAAAATTATATATATCAAGCAAGATAATTTTACTGCATTAATAAAGAGGGAGAAAATGATAGGATAATGACAAAGATGAAAATGTTCTTTTGATAAAATTCAACACTATCAACAATAGTAATAAAACTAAGAAAACAACGACTAGAACAGAGGTTTTTTTTTACCTTCTAAAACACCTACAAAGACCAACAGCAAACATCCATGTTAGTGAAGTGTTGAAAATGTTCCTCTTAAGGTCAGAAATAAAGTACCCATTATCATGTTTAGTCCACGTTGTGTAAGAAGTCCTAGCCAGTGCAATAAAGCAAGAAAAAGAAATAAAATATGTAAATGGTGATAAAAGACTAAAACTGCCCTTATTCACAGATAGTAGAATATAGAAAACCTAAATAATCCACAGATTTTAAAAATAGAACAAATTTTACAGATTCTATGTTCACATGGTCTGTATACAAAAATCATTTTGTATACATTTACAATTGGTTAGATGATGAAATTTACGGAGATACCATTCATGAAAGAATCAAATATCAAATAACTTATAAAAAATGCAAGCTAGATACACAAGTGTCTAAACAGAAAGTACAACATATCACTGACAAATTAAAGAAGGCCTAAACAAGTCAAAGTATATATCATGTATTTCAAATATTTCATATTTTAAAAGGATTTATTCTTCCAAATTGATCAGTGGAAAAAAATACAGTCTTCGACAAAATCCCAGAAGATTATTTTTCATGTTTGAGTGTTTAGAAATTGGAAAAATGATTTTTAAACTTACATTAAAATTCAGGAATAGCCAATCTATTCTCAAAGTAGAATAATATTCACTGGTATATATCACTGGATGTCTATACTTATTTTAAACACAGTCTATTATTGGTACAAGTAAGACAATAGGCCAAGCATAGAGTTCAGCAACAGACCTTCACTTATAATGTCAGCTGTCTTACAAAAAAGTGCCGCTGCAATGCAATGGATAAAAGCAGTCTTTTCAATCCACGGCATTGATTCAATTGGATATCCACATGGAAATAAATTTTATCTCCAGAATATACCATACACAAAAGTCAATTTCAAATGATTGCAGACCTAGATGTAAAAGGTAAACAATATGTTTTCTAAAATTTATTAAGATGAGAGAATAGCTTTCTCTCTGATTTGAAGTAAGCAAACATTTGTTAAGCAGAACATAAAAGCACTAAAAATTAACACAAAATTAATAAATTCAACCTCACTAAAATTAAATACTTTGGTTTGTCAAAAGATACCACCAAAACTAAAGAAGCCTCAAAGTTGAAGATGTGGCAATATATCGATCTGCCAAAGCCTTGTATTCATAATGCATATAAAATACCCCCACAAACCAATGAGAGAAAAAAACAAACAGAATCTCTAGTTTAAAGGAAAAAAAAAAGAATACGAAATTGATTAGGTATACAACAAAAGATAATATCAAATGTTCATTTAAAGTATTTAAAAAGTGATTTTTAACATAATTACTCATCAAATAATTCAGATTTAAACTCCCATGTGTCGTCATTAAGCACCTACAAGAATGGCTAAATTTGAAAAAGGCCATGCCAAGTGTTGGTGCAGATTTAAACTACAATACTTTTTATACCTTCCAATAGGAATGTAAAAAGATGAAAATCAGGCTGAAAAACTGTTTGGCAATATTTGTTAATACTAGAAATGCATATACCCAACAATTCCATTCCTAGATATGTACCCAGTGGAACTGTACACATATATGCATTACACAATATGTTCAAAAGTATTCATAGAAGCATTATTTAAAAGAGCCCTAAACCAGGAAAAATATGTGAATGTCTGTCAAAGGTAGCATTGACAAGTAAATTGTGATAAATTATTAAAATGGAATGCTATAGAGCAATAAAAAAGACAAAACTTATGTTACACCTAACAGCAGGAAAGAATCTGTCATATTATTGAGTGATGTAAGTCAGAATATACAAAAGTGTATATATCATCTGACTTACTGTATACTGATATTGTATATTGTATATATTTACTATATATAAAGTTCTGTACAGCAGAAGTTGCAGTGGGTCGAGATTGCACCACTGACCTCCATAAAAAAAAGTTTAGTAGGTCCTATATAATACATCTATTTTTATGTCAATTTCCGTTGAAAATATGAGCAACTTAAGAACTTTATATGACTATTCTTATCCGTTGCTAAGAGAAATATTTACTGGGCCTCTACAATGTGCCAGTAATTTAATACATTGATAGATTAAAAACAGCATGTATAAGAAGTTTCTTGAGAAAGATTAAAAATCTCTGCTTTTAAAAAAATACACATTTGAATTTTAGCTAAATATTTAAACTTAATTTTGCCTTCTATCCTCATAATAACTTCAACTGAGTATCGAAAGAAATATTATGATTAAACCACAATGAAAATTTAAAACAATTTTTTGATACCTAATTATCCTGATTTAATCATTACACATTGTATGCTCATATCAAAACATCACATGTACCTTACAAATACATACAATTATTATGTATCAACTTTTAAATGACAATGAATAGGTATATGTATATACATAAATACACAAACAAGTATATTTTGATTATTCCTGGTAGTTATGTTCTATAAAGTCACTACAAACACTGAATGATGAATAGTAAACCATTGCTCCTAGGGAAATACAGGGTTAAGTTCCTGCACCCTCTCCTCACATTTTCATCAAACAATTAATACGTAAGTTTGGTTTATTTGTGTTTCTTTTTAAAGATACCCTAGTTAATAGATATTGTTGATTAATTAACATTGAACTCATGGCCAACACTTATGCCTTAATGAAGCTTATCTAATACATGTATTTTCTCTGTCAGGCTCATCACAGCCTTCTTACACTTAGAAACACTAGATAGCACTTTAACACTACGCTTGGGGACTGTTTTAAACAGAAAATCCACTAGCAAAAGGAACAAAAATGCAAAAATCATGGTATCAAATATACCACACACCAAAAAAACCATTCATTTAGAGTATGAGAGCTGAAACAAGAAGACAGGTGTCACCTTGGTCATCCTCAGCTGGAAACGTGTATGTTGGGCAACTCAAATTTTTCACAACCCTATTGTCTGTCATGGAATGACTAAAAAAGCATCTTCAGTGTTAATTTGTGGGTTACAAGTAAATTTTAGCAAGTAGGTAAGCTTGCAAATCCAGAATCTGTGAATAATGGGAATTGACTCTAAGTATATATATATGTGTGTACACATGTATGTATGTATACATGTATATGTATACACACATATACATATGTTTATATGGAAGGTCAGAGAGTTTAAGGTTCCATATGCTTCACATGAACTAATTAAAAGATATGAAAAGGGCCAGGTGAGGTGACTCATACCTGTAATCCCAGCACTTTGGGAGGCCAAGGAGGGAGGTTCACTTGAGCTCAGGAGTTCAAGACCAGCATGGTCAATATGGTGAAATGCTGTCTCTACTTAAATACAAAAAATTAGCCAGGCATGGTGCCACCCACCTATAGTTTCACCTACTTGGGAGGCTGATGCAACAAAATAGCTTTTATCCAAAAAGCAGAGGTTTCAGTTAGCCGGGATGATGCCACTGCACTTCATCCTGGGCAATAGAGCCAGACTCTGTCTCCCCCGTCCCCCACAAAAAAAAACATGTATGTCTATGAAAAGACCTCTTGTGAATTACACTAGCATTCTGTCTACCATTAGTATTGCTGACAGATGCAAGATTATGAGGAGGAAAAAGAGGTACCCAAGAGATAGCTCCAACAAGAGGAAGAAGTATCTGGCCTGCGAAGTAGATTTGCCAACAGTGAGAGAACCTCAGAAAAAAGTGATCATAACTGGCATAGCTCGTAGAAGTTTTTGACCTAGAGAGAAATAATTTGTGACTTCTAATGTGAATAAAATGTAATATATAAAGGATAGTACAGTACTGTTAATCACACTTGTTCTTACTTGCGTAAACAATTTTTTGAGAAATGCAAGTGTAATTCAACCTAAAATTTAGAAAACAAATATTATATTAAGCACCTGAAGTTCAAGAGCTGTCAAGGAAAAACAAGACTGATATTCCTATGGTAACTGTAAAGAAGAGTATTATAGTTCCACCATATACATTTCTGTGACCAGTACATTGTTATATGAGGCCACTCTCTTAATTTACCAGAATCACTGGTTATGACCTTCATGCATTACAAAATGTTCAGCATCTCAGTTATTTCACTTACTTAACTGTGATCTTTCACTTACTCCTTCATTTTAAAATATTTATTGAGGACCTTGTGCGAGTCATGTCCATTAGTAGACACTGGGTACATGGACAGTTGTCAAGGATACAGACATGATCCCTACTTTTCTGGTACTTAAGATCTGGAGGAGAAGATACACAATGTCATAATCACCCAACTAAATACGTACTTGCAAAATGAGATTTAAAGATCTATAACTGAAATGAATATACTTTTTAAAAAGACTATGAGGGAAACTCAATTGAAATTGTAAAGTCAAGGAAGTTTTTTTCTGAAGAAGCAAATTTAGACGATATCCAAAGGACAAAAAGACAAAGAATGGAGAATAGACTACTCTGGCAGAGGACTAATATTTAAGGAGTCTTTGTAGCAGGAATGGAAGGAGGAGCAGTGTGGCTGACACGTAATGATCATGGGTCAAGTAGAGACATAAATTTGGAAGAGTCATGTTAGTCAAGAAATGTCTGGGTTTTACTTTAAATGCATTGGGAAGATATTGAAAGCTTTAGAGATGAAAGAGCTATTAAAATTAAAATGTCAACATTAAGTGATAGACTGTCGACTACACAATGGTGAAAAGTTGATTGGAGGAAGAAATGGTGAATTTGAGACTTCTAGGCTTAAGTAGTCCAGGCAAGCAGTGAGGGTGGCTTAGATGAGGGTATTGACAAAAAAATGGATGGAAGTGGTCAGATTTCAGGTGCACTTGGGAAAGTTAGATTCTTTGAGCTTCACTTTTATCCACATTAAATAACAGTAGATATTTAATTGGGATATTATTGATAAAGCAGATAATTGTAACATTAGTTTTTTTGTGGTGGTGTTTGTTTTTTGAGATGAAGCCTTGCTCTGTTGCCCAGGCTGGAGTGCAGTGGCGTGGTCTCGACTCACTGCAACCACCACTTCCCAGATTCAAGTGATTCTTCGGCTTCAGACTCCTGGGTAACTGAGATTACAGGTGTCTGCCACCATGTCCAGCTGACTTTTGTATTTTTAATAGGGACAGGTTTTCATCATGTTGGTCAGGCTGGTCTTGAACTCCTGACCTCAGGTGATCCACCCTCCTTGGACTCCCAAAGTGCTGAGATTACAGGTGTGAGCCACCATGCCTGGCCTAATGTTATTTTTAATCAGAAATTCTGTTTAACTGGGAAAATAAGGACATTCATATAGTGTCTCAAACTTTTTAAGAAGTAACTGCTGTCTGTCTCAGCAGCAATAGATCTTGGTCCTGGCTCCTCAGAACTCAAGGTCATCTTGGTATACCAAATCCCAATCCATCTGTCCTGGAGAATATTTTCCTTTGACTTTGATTCTCCATGGAACAGTATCACAGCTTATACATCTGTTCATTATGGATTCATTAGAAAATACCTATTAATATTTACTAAGCCTCTACAATGTGACAGGTACTATGCGAAATATTTCAAACATATTTAATATCATTGTTTCAACTATTGAAGTAAACTGAGACTTACACACATGAATTAATGTGCCAAAAGCCACAGACAAGATTAAATTCCAGGTCTGTTTAATTCCAATGTTCATGCTCTTTTCACAGTATCAACCCAATTTAGAGATTCCTACAGTGACTGGGCTTCACATAAGATAGAGTTGCCTGGTTTTTGGCTGATTAAATGGCTGAATTATCTCCTTTTGCAGTCTCCTAATCTCCTGGTACCATTTATCTATCTGCTTTTGAATCCTTCCTCCAATTCCACCAACATTAAAATATTCTTCATTTTTATATCTTTTAGACATGGCTAAGCAAAGTTTTGGTGATATCTATACTTTTTTTTTTGAGTTGCATCTGGCTCCAGGTTTATACTTACTCAAATATTCATGCATCCATCACCAAAGTAACAAAGCCCTGACTGTTTCTCCGTATTTAGTGTGCGTTATCCTGTCTGACAGTTGGAAGGGTATTCTGAAATCATCTTGCTTTTTTGCTGCCACTGAGCTTCTTTAACACTTAAAGTCAGAACTATTGAAATCTACATAAACTGTTAGCCTATCTAAATCTATAGTCTGTTTTTTTATATTTTAAAGGCATAAATAAAAATATGCTTTAGTTCAATTCAGTAGTAGTTTACTAAATTTCCATTATGTGAAAAACATTCTAATGCAAAGAAATATAAAAATAGCAAAATTCTTTCTCTCTAGTACCTGGATTTCTAATATTCCTCAAAATAGAGTCTCTTTTTGTTCAACAAATTGAATTGAATTTACATCATGGGGAAGGAATTTTATCTATCCAAGTACTGATTTTTTAAAATATATATGGATAAAAGAAAATAAAAAAATAATCTTAATTTAAAAATAGTACTTGATTAAATTAGTTAAAGCTGTTAAAACAATGTGAACTTTGAGAAAAGTGCCTCAATTATTCATGTACTCTAGAAACTTTACTGAGTGACACTTGAAGCAACTTATCTGTACTGTAATGTGTTATGCCGATGCCTTCAAGCTAAATCCTAAATCCTTGGATTTTATTAGAAACATCAGGCTACCGTAAGTTAGAAGAATAAATATGTTCTCTGCTGGAAAATGAAGGGAGTGGCTCCAGCCCTGACTAGGTCAGCCAAGAGCTAAAGGGAGGAGAAAGAATGGAGCAGAAATCCAGATTTATTAAACCATATTGTACACATTTAAAAAGCATATTTTATGTTGTTTCAGGTAGAAAGAAGAAAAATCTGGTAACAATTTACACTGATGTTTAGACTCATCCACAAGAGTGTTTTTTAATTTGGATTAATAATCTATCAAGTTTTTACTTATTTAATCATTTTATTTATATAATTTTAAATTTAGAGTTGTGACAGGAGCCTCAGTTTCTTTATGCAACATGGACTCAAGTCTTATTATTCCAGCCACCGCTCTTGTTCTGTGTTGACATTAATACCTAAATCTCCATGTTCCAAGACTCCCTTGTTTTCCTGCAAGAGTATTGATGCCCATGAATCACTTTGACTTATAATTTGCCCCTGGGAGCAGTGGAGCTGGGATTGATTGGCTCAAGCCCCCTGCAGATCCATAGATACTGTTTCTCTGAGGTCATTGCCAGAAGAGCATTGGCTATTGGTAAATCTTGGATATCAACTTCTACCTTCTTTCTGCTTTTACAAAGTAAGAAAGAGCAGAGTTTTCCATGTTATGTCTACTTAGGATATCCAATAAAAAATAGATTAGGATGAAGAATATTACAGAAATTTTTGAAATTATTTTTTCAATGCTTGCGTGTTGGCTGAGTCAGACCTGTGTAGCCAGTCCAGTTTTCCAAATTACAACGCTCATGGTTCCCAGTGCATTTTTGAGAGACCATTTTTGTCACCTAGGATCTGGTGAGGCTGGAAATATACCACTCTTGAGTAGAAGTGAAGAGCTACTTTTGGACCTTAAAGTAGATGAGCAATTTCCTTTCTAATGAAGTGAGAAAACAACAATCTTCTGTAACATTCAACTTGGTAAATAGATCCTAGACCAAAGTTACTTCCATTTTAAAAGGTTATAGTCCTGAACAGATCTTTCAAATTGTAGACCAAGCCTCTATTTTCGAGCATTCAAATGTTATGCCAAGGAAGTTGGGTTAGAATTAGCATATCTCATGAATCTGCACTGGGCCTTGCTTCTCTCTTCCAGCTGTCCTTCTTTCTATATTGGGCTCACCATTCTGATCTTCTTCTTTGGTTGAGTTTTCTCTTGGACGCACCTTTCTTTCTCCAGGCAATCTGGACTCCACAGAAATAAAACCAGTCTGTGAAAACAGAATATGTTTGTGCTACAGTTTACGTTACCTCAAGGCATTCAGCCAGGAGAACCATCACCACTAACACACATTAGTGTTGTAGGACTTTCTCCTTAGTTCAGCAAAAGTCAGGGTCCTTGTCACATGGCCATGAAATATTAGGTTCACAGACACTTTGAAGGGAGAGAAAAATGGAATTTATTGAATGAAAAGGAAAAAAGGGGAAACAGGGACTCTGCAAAGCCAGAGTCCTGCTAGCTGGCTTCCCGACTCACAGATTGAATCCCAGTTACCACCCAAGAATAGGAGAGGCCGGGCTCCTCCCTTCTGCAAACTGCATGAGCTTTCTGAGGCTCCACCCTGTTTTCCCAGTGTGCAGACTGATCAGAGTTTCTCTTGGGACCCCTCTACACTTGGATGTCTCATGAGAAGATATAGGTAGCGAAAAGCTGGAATGGTGTATCACCCTGTTCCATTCACTTTAGGATATTGGCGTCAGTGTGGTAGTCAGGATTGAAGAGGTATTGTGCCAGGGATAATGAAAATCACTGAAGTTGGACAATAAAGAATGTGACACATTAAGATGTATGGCAGCTAAGAAAAAGGTAAGGAAACACATGGAAACAACATAAGAAAATGTCATGTGTCAGGTGCAGAATGTCAGGTGCAGAATTTCATAATGTCAGATGCTATTATAGAATGTATAAATATGAGAACTATTTTGATGTACCTTACCAAAATGTCTCATTTAATAGAAAGTTATGGCTTCTTTGACCCACAGTTTAATAGATATTAATTTTCAGAATGTGCCTATTTAGATATTTTTTGATTATATTTACATTTATCTTCTTTTCAGCAAAAGGTCAATCTGTTATTTGATAGAAATAAGAGCTTCCAGGAAGTAAACAAGTTCAGCTCAGAGCAAGAAGTTAAGATCCTTCTATAGACTACTGAAAAGGAAGAAAACATATCTTCAGAGTATTTGAAACCCTTAGGACTAAACACAGGCAGTCAGACTTCAAGTAAACACTCATAAATATATTCTCTTTTCTAAGTCAAATGAAAAAATGTGGGTAAAATGCTGATATATTGTATACACTAAATGCTCGATCAATGTTAGTCAATTTTAAATTGGTAGATTAAGTGATTCATATGATTTTTTGATCTACTGAAAGCTGAATATAAAAGCGGCTTTTGGCCTTGTTTTCTAGTAAGCATTGCTAAAGCAGTAAACTCAGAGCTCAGCTCACTTCTGTATGTTAAACTCACCACAGTTAATAAGTATGATAGATTGCAAATGTAACTGCATATCATTCCTCTCCCTGGTATCCACACCGTCTTTGCCCTATAATCCTGAGTACTCACCCACTCTAATGCTGGGCTTGACCATGTGACTTGTTTCAGTGAATGGGACGATAACAAATGCACAGAGACTTGGAAATGATTATGCTTTGGGGATTGTCTTTTCTTGTTGCTCATGAAACTTTGCAACCATTACTCAGGTTGAGTAAGCCCAAACCAACCTGCTGGATAAAGAGACCCATGACCCAGTCACCACTGTTGTACCAGCCAGCTTCTGGGTATCCATTGGGACTATGGATGAAATCATTCCAGCCCCAATCAGTTTCTAGGTAATAACTGATGAATGCATGAGACTAGCTCAGCTCTTTGGAAGAGCCACTCATGAAATCCAGCCCATATTGTAGCATGATGAATTGTGAGCTAAACAAATAGTTGTTTTAAGCCACTAGCATTCAGGGTGACATCTTACCCCTTCAAACTAACAGATAGAATAAGAAAATGGAATCCCAATTAACTTTATTTATACTATAGTTTGACTGAAGTGAAAGAGAAATTATGTGGAAATTTGGCATTCTTGGATTAGTAAGATAGCATGGATATACATATTGAGGCAGTCATATTTATATTCTGATCTATATCTTCAGCTTTGGGACTACATGGGATCATGTCATAGGCAAATTATTACTATTTTCTTGCTAAAATTTTTAAGTGGCTATGGAGTTGAATATGCAAATTATCAATGCACAGGTGACTGCTCATTCTTGGAGTTATTTAAGGTCATCTGGCTTTGTAGTCAGTCTTATTTTTGAAGCTGGCAGAGCTACAGCTTAATGTAAATTAGCAACTGAAAACTATTAACTTCCAAGCCTCAGCAAGATTTTTATCTGGCAAAACTTGTTGGAGTGAATGAAGAAAAAAAAATGGCATAGGAAATCCTGCCAGTCTTGGGAGAGTAGATGCCTTTCAATATGACAGTCTCAACCCTCAGTACAGGGTGGGTAATTTCCTTTGGATATATCCTATTTTTAGAGGGATTGTTACAGACTCTAAAATGTTGACTGCCATGTAATAGTATAATTGAAATGGAGAAAGATTGTTGTACTGGATTAGCCCGCACTGTCAGCATTTCAATGTGTTACATATTTGAATATCAGCCAATGATCATATTTTTCTAGGTGAGCAGGTGATACATTTTACTGTTGTTAGAATAAGGAATTCTATCTCTGTAACATAGCAATAGTAAAACAAAGCAGAGTGAAACCTATTTTAAATAATCTAATTCATACCAGTCTAGAAAAACTCAGTAAGTTTGGGTTTTTTTTTGTAATGTATAAAATGCATGCAGCAAAAGCTGGATATAATAATTGCCTCTTAGACATTTTAGTCATTGACCTAATTCTAATTCCCATAAAAACATGTTACTTTGCAAGACAGTGTCAAATGATTTTCTGTTTTAGTTTCCATGTGGAAAAATATTTTTTCAGAAGACTAAAGGCATTAGCTGAGGTTTCTATAATACTCAAAACATTTGAGAATAGTATGACACGATATGAATGATCAAATAGATTTTTCAGCGTCTTAAAATTTTTAATAATTGTTTATATTTTCATTGTGCCTATCAAGATACTCTCTAGTAGCTCAAAATATTTCTTTGTTAAATATAATTATATATATTTGTTAAGCATAGAAATAGAATGAAGTCTATTTGACCTGGAAACTGCATGACTTAGGGACTCATTGGCCAAGGAAATTGCAATTGTCAGTTGGTGAGAATATATTTACCATCTGTCATCTTCTGTGTTTCTGCCTGGCACTGCCCACTGGAACATTCAGAGTGGCTTTTAGCATCAAAATTATTTTCTAGTTTTGATCTTCCCGAGTCAGTGTTTTTCCAACTACCACCATGCATACCTGTTAAATTTATCATTTCTACTAACATGGCTTTGGTTGGGGTAAAGCGCTTGGACACAATTATTTATACATAGCAGAAAACATGCCAGGAGCAGATGGATAGGTGGGGCCGTTGTTACCAGTAGATTTAAATAAACAAAAGTGGTAGGAAACTTTTTAAAAATGTTTAAGGAAAAACAGCAGTTTGAGGACAAGCAGCAGTTTGGGAACCAGCTTTTTATTCACTGAACTGTGAAGTCTGAGTGTGCACAAATAATAGCCAAACTTTTAATAAAGTAAATTAATGTAACTGTTCCATGAATTAAGTTGACCCTATTTGTTAACTGCCTTGGATACTTTCATTAATAATAATGTTGATGTTTCAAGGTTAAATTGACCAAGGGAAGAATTTTAAGAAGTAGTAAATTATGCTAGAAAAACTAGCAGAAATTACTCTTTGGAATACAGTATTATCGCAGGGAAGGGAGTGTTGTACAGTATTTGGATTCTATTTTTAAATATTCTCTTTTAGGGTTTTATCTAATACTACAGTCATTAATACTTTAAAAATATTTACATAAATCACGTTTAAGCCCAACATAAATATAAATAGGTGTATAAAACCTTAAAGTGATATTTCCTATTGTTTCTTTTCTCAGAGAGCATTACGAACATATTTAACTAACACTAAAGTTATAGCTGATAAAAATTCATGAATTATTATTTACTCAAAGTAAAGTTGACCCGGCCTGCCGCAGTTGCTCACACCTGTAATCCTAGCACTTTGGGAGGCCAAGGTGGATGGATCACAAGGTCAGGAGATTGAGACCATCCTGGCCAACATGGTGAAACCCATCTCTACTAAAAATACAAAAATTAGCTGGGTGTGGTGGCACATGCCTGTAATCTCAGCTACTCGGGAGGCTGAGGCAGGAGAATCGTTTGAACTAGGGAGTCAGAGGTTAGAGTGAGCCAAGATTACGCCAATGCATTCCAGCCAGGTGACAGAGGGAGATTCCATCTTAAAAAAAAAGTAAAGACCCAATTATTTAGGTGCCATAGTTGACATCAACTACCATAGCTAACTTAATTATTTTGTGATACCAAATGATGTCAACAACTGTTGACAACAGTAGAAATTGCATTGATTACACTCTTTTTTGTGTATTTCTTACACAAACATTTCAATTGCACAGCACACAATAAGGGAGAGAATACAAATAATTATATTATTAATGTTTTTCAATGAAGAAAACCAAATAAGTGACAATAAGTAATTATTTAAATAATTTTAATTTTAAAGCACATAGTTCTCCATATGTCTAAATATTTTCATGTGACATTAAATCTGAACATTAAAATAGGAAACATCAGAATCCATATATGTATGTGTATATAAATATATATTTATATTTAGCTGATTAAATCATGGGTTCTATTACTAGTCTTCCTGGATTCAAATCCAAGCACTGACATTTGTCAGTTACATGACCTATAGAAAGTCTCTTATTTTTTTTTGTCCTAAATATCCTCATATGTAACAGGAGGGTAATAATATTCCTTATGTCATATGATTGTTGAGATGGTTAAATGTAAATTGCTTAGCAGAGTGCACAGAGCTTCAGTTTTCTACTGTCTGTAAAGTGCCAATATTCATAGAATGAATGTGTATTAATGAATTCAGCACAGCCCTAAGTCTTATTTTTATATTATACCTTCCTCATGCATTTGTTTTGTTTCATCCAATAAACTCAAGAATAACTAGAATTACCCAATTTGTCTTGGGATGGTGCTTCCTTTCCTGTAAGTCTTTTTTCAATATCTTTATATATTTACACTTCATTATTCAGAGAGGTCAATCCCTGATCAGATTGTATAAGATAAGCACATGCTTCTATCATGTTGTATCCTGTGGTTATTCTGTATTTTTAATAATACTTATTATTTAAATATCGACCTTATTTGTCATTTATTTACTAACTCACTGTTTTCTTTGTTTCATACAACCCTGTGTTCCCTGCATCTAGAACAGCACCTATGGAGTTGGTGCTCAATAAGTGTTTGTGGAATAACTGAATGAATACATGTCCACGTTCCTCATTGCTTCCTCAGCCCAAACTTTTATATCTTTTCTACTGTTCACATCTTTATCATATCTCTATCCTGTATGGACATTTGAACTGGGCTGATGGAAATTTTATCCTCTTCTGAATAGCGCTTTCTTCATCATCAATTTCCCCCAATACAAAAGATTTTATGTTATATTGTATTATATTATGTTCTTGGAATTGAATAGAACACAGAGGTTCTATTCATGGATTTTAAGTTAAAATTGTAGGAAAGACAGAGAAATGCACAACATGTTTTACTTATTCAAAATTACTTAAGCACCTACCAACTTTTATTAATGTTAGAGAATGGGACTTTTTCTGCTCAGTGGCAGAAAATTGTATGCCAATAGTGCCCACTAAATGTGTGTAATATGGTAGCCCTTCCAGGGAATACTGTTATATACAAGACACACAATGTTCTGCTATTAGAAATAAAGAATTTAGAGGAGAGAAGGAAGACAGACCTGTAATATAAGTAAAATCCCAAAGTGCCATGTTAGAAGTATAGAGAATTATGAGAACATAAAGATGGCAATATTAAGACACTCCAGAAATGAGGCAATGCTATCCTAGGGGAGCAATGTTTATCCTCATTCCTGTGAGTTAAGGAGGGGAAGTCAGAAAGTTCCTCATCTGTGCCCAGGGCTGGGCCTGACACACCAATACTAATGGCAGTGGTATTCCTGAGTGGCCCAGGCACTAATTGTGCAGTTTGGGAACACATTGACTGCATATATAGAGGGAGAGAGACATCACTCACATATGGTAACTCTGGTGCCTAGCAATGTCCTTGTAAAAAAAAATCCTGGGAAATTGCCAGTCACCAGGTGCTTCCCCTTAGGACATTGCCTGGCAGTACCCACTAACAAGAAGAATGGTGTAAAAGAAACTGAGAACTTACAAGATAGCTTATGAGGACTTCCAGAAATAACTGGCCAACATTTTCAGACATTGCACATGAGGAGGGAGAGTGAAGTTTTGCCATTATGAGTGAGCCTGTGGAATTTGGGCATTAATATTCATGAATCCTCATCTGAACCCTCAAGCTGGTGAGACTGGCAGACATTGTGGGTACCTTGATATAACTGAGAGGATGTATTCCTATGACTTTTTAACTTAGGTCCCCCTTGATACAAAATGTAATTAACATACCTTAATTTAGGGATGTTTTTGAATATGGAGATTTCTTTATGGCTCCTCAACCCTCATACCTCCAAGGGATGGCTAACCTCCATATTACCCTCATTTAATCCAGTTGCACTATAGCCTTCTCTTTCCTGAAGAGAGGCACACAGGTCCCTCTGAATGGTTTTCATTTTGGGGGCTCAGGTAACACTTTTACAACTTGTAGATTTCATGGATTGTGAATCTCAGAAATATAAGAGCCACTCATGAACAAAAGAAGCATCTGGGATGCTGCTTTTCCTCCTTGTCTGCCATATCCCCACACTAAGCAGGAATAAACCTGAAGCTATCCCAGTCTCCATAACACACAGATTGATTCTGTGAAAGAATTACAACTTTATTTCCAGATGAATTGTGAATCAAAATATCACTAGGATATGATTTTAACAATATGTTTATAAAGAAGGATCTGTACAACAGCTATGCCTTTGAGTTTCATCTCTGTTAGGTTATCTGTGTATCCCAGTCTTTATAAAGACAGATCAGAGTCACCCTGTCATGCTGACATGAGGACAGTACATAAAACAAAGACCGGTTGTCATAAATTGGCAGCATGGACAGTGTTCTTCAATGAATTCAATTCATTTAATTAATATTTATCAAGAGCCCAGACGGAGCCTGACAGTCTGCGAGGTGCCAGCCACTCCCACCCTCACTGCCTTTATGCCATCTGCTGCACATGTGAATGGCAGGAAAGCCGCCACCTCAGAATGAGAAAATGTGTTCCCAGGTCGCCTTTCTGCTGCTTCCAACTCCCTCTCCATATCTGGTTCCTCACATGGCTTGAGCTTGTATATAAACTATACCCCAAGGTATAGAACTCAAAGTTCTAAAATACGCTTTGTCTACAGGATAGTTGAATGCTAAGGTTTTAATTTTTTTCCCTTCTTTTGTAATCTGGTGAATTCTAGATTTACTATAAATGGGTTTGCATGATCCCAGTGATTTATGAAGACAACTATGAAATGGTTTTTCCACAGAATCATGCTAATCAGGAAATTTATTATATAAAATGTATTGAGTATAAGAGCATCATCCTTAACCAGGCATCTCACTGAGACATCAAAGTCCAAACCTTTATGTCTTTTCAAGTTATATGAATAGTTACAAAGTTCTATTCTAAAGCAGCTCTCAGGCCTGGTCCTTCTCCCATCTTTCACTTACTACTCCATAGGTTCCCCTGATACAGTAATAGGATTCATGCAGTGTACAGGTGAAAAGCCCATCTCCTCAAACAAGCATTATAGTGTTGCATATCATCACCAAAACAAAAATTCAAGGGCCAAACAGTGGCCCTCTAACTCCTTGAATTATTTCTCTTTTTGCACTCTAACATGAATAAATGGTGCTTTTACCCTAGTGTGTTTCAACTCGGGAATCCTGAGCTAGCACCATCCTCTGCTGTCTCCGCTCCAGCGATAGCCTTTCTACATCAGACCTGTGGATATTGTTTTTCCACAATTCTCAGTCCTGGGACTGCCTCCTACTGGGGAACCCGGGTTCTGCCTCTGCCAGAGTTACCCTGCTTCCCATGGCCAGCACCCTTTCCTCCATTGCTTCCTGATCTTCAACACTGCCCCACCTGGGCCATGCTCCTTCTTGCTGCTGTTACCTTCCAAGGTTTGTTCCTCTTTTTTTCTGATGAATCGTGCTTGACGGGAAATCTTCTTGCAGGGTTTAGTGTTTGTTTCCCATTTTTCTCACAGAAGAGGATCCAAATGAATTGGCTACTCATTAAAGCTATCCCACACTATGTATCTGACATTCTTTTCTCCGTAGAGGGAGGGGCTTTAAGGTTAGGTGGATGAAAGATTGAAGGTAACAGTTTCCATTTCCCACTCTCAGCATTTCACCCTCAACCTCTCTCAGGAGTGCAATTAATTTAATCATGGCACCCATGAGGAGAGGAACAATAATTGGACTTTTTTTCATGAGAAAGAGGAACAGCAAATTCTATCCAGGTTTTTTTCTATTACTACTGGCAGATCTTATTTTCACTTGTCCTACCCTTTGAATCACCCAATATTCTGTAGAAAGAATGTTTTTTTAACCAAAATAAGTCTTGCCCAGGTTTCTAGGAATCCATGTAAATGCTTTTGATATAATACTTTTCCTTCCATAGCCTCTTTCTCAGGAATCAGACTTTCTAGGAATGAGAAAAGGAAGTTTTCACTAAGCCTCCATGTTTGTATTTTCATTAACTGGTTGAATGGTCATATTTATTTTACTACTGTGGCCAATGGAATGTTAATTCCTGTGAATAATTCCTCGTAATGTGTTAATGTGGAAAGAGGGAGGTTAATTGCTTATTCTTAGACACTTAAAGCAGAAAAAATATTTAAAATAAAACCTAAAGATTTTAATCAAATATTTATAAATATTTTGAGAGAAACAACTATTTAAGAGAATTATTTTGGGATGTCATACAATCATTTTGATGACTAACTTAATGTATAAATCATTAGATGATGCTAATATAGATCTTTTCAATCCCGATATTCAAACATCAACTAATATATTTTGAAATTAAAATATCTGTAGCTCTACAAATTTTCTCAAAACGAATGCAAATATTCATTTTGAGAATATCTGCATTCATTTTGAGAAAATTGTAGAGCTACAGACATACTATTGAGATATAAAAATGATAAATTAAATAAAACTTTTACTTATCAGTTTTTCTAATTTGACTGTTTCATGAAATATTTTTACACACAGAAGAATAAGTGATTCTGCATAATCAGTATGAATAAACAGAGTTTTAATCATCTTCCAGCTAACTGGAATATATCAGTATTTCTCAACAAGGGCTGTTTTGTCTACAAGTGACCATTTGGGAACTTCTGGAGACATTTTTGGCTGTCACACTAGAAAGCTACTTTTGGCTTTAGTGACTAGTGGTCAGGAATACTGCTAAACATACTCCAATGCATAGAACCAAAATTGTAAACCCATGGAATAGATAAACTTTAAGATCATGTCTAAAACTGTGATATAAACAAATATTTACAATAAAGAAACACTCAAGGCATCTCATAAAATATTTCAACTTAAGCAAGTACTAAATAAGCATTATCTGTGTTGTACAAGTTCATTGGAATTGATTGGAAAATTCATGAATTAAATTAAATATTAATAAATATGTATGTTATCTAAAGTAGAAGTGATATGTACGAAGTGAAGGACATATCGGGAAGGTGACTATTTAAATGTCATTGATAACAATATCTCAATAATAACTGCATTTCATAACCAAAATTGGTATTTTATTCAGATACATTTTTCAACATCATGCTTTAAATGAGAAAAGCAATTATATTAGATGATATAGAAGGTTATTTAAAGTTCAGATGTCAAGTGGTTTTAAAAATGAGTTTCAATTTGTTATTGTGCCAATAGCTAGAGTTATTTAGACTTTGAACAAGGTTTTTATTCTACACTCAAGGAGAGAAAATTGTAAACTTCCAGTAAACTTGATAACTCTGGTTTTGCCCCTTTACAAATACAACATTTTATACAGGACTGAGTATTTTTTTCACAAAATGAAAACATTAAAAATAATTAGCAACTATCTTTCTTGAATATATATCCTTCTACAAAACTTCTGAATTGTATTGAGTAAATGGTAAGGAAGACTCGCAAGACCAACGAATAAAAGAAACATAGACTAAAGAGAAAAGAAGAAATAAATGAATTTGGGATGTTTGATCTCAGAGGAAAAACACATCTAGAACATGCTATTTGTAAATAAATTTATTTTATAAGGGGACTTAAACCAAATAACGTTTTTGAAAGAGAGAAGACTGTTCTTATCTTGAATGAAGTGGATGACACACCTTTTAAAAGGAATTTTTCACTGATAGTTTAAAACTTGCAAAAATGTAACATTAGTGTTATCTTGAAAATGGTGTTAAGATTATGAGTTAATAGAGTTTTCTCTTCATTCCAAAAACCCTCACATATTATCTAGTCATATTGTTTTTTCATAATTTATTTTTTGAACCACTTCATTTCTTTCTTAAAGGTATAAAAAATAAAATAAGACTAAAAGGGTTTGAAAAAATTGGCCAACAGGGACCCAATAACAATATCCCACCTAAAAAAGGAAAAATATTACAAATTTATCTAACATTTCCATGAAATTTAAAAGATATATATTCACACACACACACACACACACACACACACACACACACACACACGCCAGACACCACAAGAATATTTGACCAACACATATTTGTTTTTCTGAATTGCTCCTCCTTCTTTAGTAGAACTGAATGTATTATCGACTTCAAAAGTTAAAGTGTAAAATTAAATATATTTATTAACAATTGTTTGGTTTGCTTAGTGCAAATGTAATTATGATTTTTAAAAACCTAAATGGCTAAACAAAAACAAAGAAATAAAGATGTATACAACAAAAATAAGGTGCATCAAATTATATGGGAACAAGAAATAGAGATTGTTCAATGTTCTTCCACTTTTTAGTTTTGCACTGAGTTAAACCCATAAGTCTAATATTTATGTATATTTACTACTCTCAGGGAGGATCTCAGATGTCTTTGTTCCAGACTCTTGGTTGCCCTTAAATTACCATTGATGGACCTTTTTCTGTATGAGCTGCTCAATAGAGCTACTTAAAGAAGAGGCCAAGGCTCCAAATCTGAAAGTGCAAATGCATTTAAGTTGCCTTACATATGCTAAAATACAAGTTAAACAAAAATATCTAGTTATCTTAGATATAGGAGACTTAGAATGATCTCTACCTTTGCATTAAGAACTTTCACCTACTTACAATTATAAAAATTATGACATGAATTATTGAAATGTAACAAAGATGGAGCAGTTAATAATATAATGTTTAACTTTATAAGTCTTATTTTGAATGCAAGGTATTTGCATGTACAAATATAATCAGAATGTAGAGTTTTACAGTTTTTTTAGGTGATATTTAATCACAAGACCAGATACTAAGTGATAAGATCAGATAGTCATTGATGAGATCAGTATACTTTTTAGCAGTTAATATCTCTGTGGAGGCAATATATTCTCATAATTTATAAAATTTGAAATCTTATACAATTCAAAATTATTTTCTCAAGGGATCATCAGCATAACAGTATATATTGGTAGAGAATATTCAAGTACATTTATTCAAGCAAATATTTTTCACTCGTTTCCTAAGCTAATTAAGAACCTAAGAAATTAAGTTTTGAGGCAAAAATAAACATAGGATACTCCTTTTACAGTTTATTTTCTAGCATTAATATAACCATTATTAGCAGTTCAAAACAGATGCTTCCCCACTTTTTTTGTTATTTGGCAATTTCAAACTTTTCCTTTCACTGCATAATTGTGCTTCTTGATTTTTAAATTTGTATTGGCTCCTAAACTCCTGAAGAATCCGTCTATAAAGCAAAGCAGAGCCAAAACCTATGCCCCACCCAGTGAAGGAATTTTTAATATGGGTTTAGAGTGCTTAATGCTTCACTTTGTCATCACTTCATATCACTGATATATAATATTTGAAATGTTATTCTTTTGAAGAGTTATAAGAAACTATCCAGACTAATGAATAAGCATCAGTATCCCAGCATCCTCTAGAAAATGTGACTATTGTCTCAATTACATTTTTTCCCTGGTGCTCAAAGCACACTAGGGCAAGTGTCTTAGCAATTCTTGTGGCATCCAGTATGCAATGAGGTAGCAATGGTGGTAATTAAAATACAGTGGAAAGCAAATAGCACTTAAATAACTATATGTATGCAATAAATCCTCCAATTGCTTTGATCTCCTTAATAATTGGCAATTAGAAAAATTGGACCGTTTGCCGGGTGCGGTGGCTCATGATTCTAATCCCAGCACTTTGGGAGGCCGAGGCAGGTGGATCACTTGAGGTCAGGAGTTCGAGACCAGCCTGGCCAACACGATGAAACCCTGTCTCTACTAAAAATACAAAAATTAGCTGGGCATGGTGGCACATACCTGTAATCCAAGCTACTCAGAAGCCTGAGGCAGGAGAATCACTTGAACCCAGGAGGCAGAGATTGCAGTGAGCCAAAATCATGCTACTGCACTCCAGCCTGGGGCGGTAAGAGTGAAACTCAGTCTCAGGAAAAAAATAAAAAAATAAAAAAAAAGAGGGAGAGGGAGCTTATGGCAAATGAGCACTCGATTTCTCAGAAACTGCATTCTCACTGCCTTTATAGAGCCTAATGGCAGGATCCAAAACCATCATTTGGAAGAGAAATTCCAGGTTAGAAAAAAAATAGTCAACATGAATCGAAGAAAAGTTTTTTAATCCCACTGTTAGGGACTTCAGCATGGAGATGGCAAGAATATGAGATCTGTTGCTACCTGACTAGATAGCAAACGAGTCCTACTCGTAAACAAAGAAATCTTCAGTAGGGAGTAGAAAAGAAACCCCTGCTTTCTGTCTTAACTTGGAATTCATACACTGACGAACAAAATCCACAAGTAGTAGTATTACTTGTTTTTAAATTGTACTTTAAGTTTTGGGGTACATATGCAGAACGTGCAGGTTTGCTACATAGGTATACACATGCCATGGGGGTTGGCGGCATCCACCATCCCCTCATCTACATTAGGTATTTCTTCTAGTGCTATCCTTCCTCTAGCCCTCCACCACTCAACAGGACCTGGTATGTGATGTTCCCCTCCCTGTGTCCATGTGTTCTCATTGTTCAATTCCCGCTTATGAGTGAGAACATACGGTGTTTGGTTTTCTGTTCTTGTGTAAGTTTGCTGAGAATGATGGTTTCCAGCTTCATCCATGTTCCTGCAAAGGACATGAACTCATCCTTTTTAATGGCTGCATAGTATTCCATGGTGTATATGTGCCACCGTTTTTTTTGTGTATCATTGATGGGCATTTAGGTTGGTTCCAAATCTTTGCTATTTTGAATAGTGCTGCAATAAGTATATGTGTGCATGTGTCTTTATAATAGAAAAATTTATAATTCTTTTGGTATATACCCCGTAATGGAATTGCTGGGTCAAATGATATTTCTAGTTCTAGATCCTTGAGGAATCGCCACACTGTCTTCCACAATGGTCGAACTAATATACATTCTCACCAACAACATAAAAGCATTCCTATTTCTCCACATCCTCTCCAGCGTCTGTTGTCTCTTGACTTTTAAATGATTGCCACTCTAACTGGCATGAGTTGGTATCTCAATGTGGTTTTAACTTGCATTTTTCTAATGACCAGTGATGATGAACTTTTTTTCATATGTTTGTTGGCTGCATAAATGTCTACTTTTGAGAATTGTCTGTTCATATCCTTCACTCACTCTTTGATGGGTTTTTTTTTTCCTGTAATTTTGTTTAAGTTCTTTGTAGATTTTGGATATTAACCCTTTGTCAGATGAGTAGACTACAAAAATATTCTCCCATTCTGCAGGTTATCTCTTCACTCTGCTGATAGTTTCCTTTTGCTGTGCAAAAGCGCTTTAGTTTAATTAGATCCCGTTTGTCTATTTTGGCTTTGGTTGCCATTGCTTTTTGTGTTTCAGTCATGAAGTGTTTACCCATGCTCATGTCCTGAACGGTATTGCCTAGGTTTTCTTCTAGGGATTTTATGGTTTTAGGTCTTAAACTTAAATATTTTATCTATCTTGAGTTAATTTTTGTGTAAGGTAAAAGGAAGGGATCCAGTTTCAGCTTTCTGCATATGGCTAGCCAGTTTTCCCAACACCATTTATTAAATAGGGAATCCTTTCCTCATTGCTTGTTTTTGTCAGGATTGTCAAAGATCAGATGGTTGTTGGTGTGTAGTGTTATTTATGAGGCCTCTGTTCTGTTCCATTGGTCTGTATATATCTGTTTTGGCACTACTACCATGCTGTTTTGGTTACTGTAGCCTTGTAGTATACTTTGAAGTCATTTGAAATCAGGTAGCATGATGTCTCCAGCTTTTTTTTTTTT
>NW_016107341.1:6112244-6124191 GCF_001604975.1 Cebus imitator
TTTTTTCCAATTCTGTGAAGAAAGTCAATGGTAGCTTGATGCGGATAGCATTGAATCTATAGATTACTTTGGGCGGTATGGCCATTTTCAGAATACTGATTATTCCTAACCATGAGCATGGAATGTTTTTCCATTTATTTGTGTCCTCTCATTTCCTTGAGCTGTGGTTTGCAGTTCTCCTTGAAGAGGTCCTTAACATCCCTTTTAAGTTGCAGTCCTAGGTATTTAATTCTCTTTGTAGCAATTGTGAATGGGAGTTCACTGATGATTGGCTCTCTATCTGTTATTGGTGTATAGGAATGCTTGTGATTTTTGCACATTGATTTTGTATCCTGAGATTTTGCTGAAGTTGCTTATCAACTTAAAGATATATTGGGCTGAGATGATGGGGTCTTCTAAATATACAATCATGTCATCTGCAAATAGAGACAATTTGACTTCCTCTTTACCTATTCAAGTATCCTTTATTTCCTTTTCTTACCTGATTGCCCTGGCCAGAACTTCCAATAGTATGTTGAATAGGAGTGGTCAGAGAGGCCATCCTTGTCATGTGCCTGTTTTCAAAGGGAATGCTTCCAGTTTTTCCCATTCAGTATAATATTGGCTGTGGTTTTGTCATAAATAGCTCTTATTATTTTGAGATACGTTCCATCAATACCTAGTTTATTGAGAGCTCTTAGCATGAAGTGTTGTTGAATTTTGTCAAAGGCCTTCTCTGCATCTGTTGAGATAATCATGTGGTTTTTGTCTTTGGTTTTGTTTCTGTGATGGATTACGTTTCTTGATTTGCATATATTGAACCAGCCTTGCAACCCAGGAATGAAGCCAACTTAATCATGATGGATAAGCTTCTTGATGTACTGTTGGATTTGGTTTGCCAATATTTTATTGAGGATTTTTGCATCAATGTTCGTCAGGGATATTGGCCTGAAATTTTCTTTTTTAGTTGTATCTCTGCCAGGTTTTGGTATCAGGATGATGTTGGCCTCATAAAATGAGTTAGGAGGATTCCCTCTTTCTATTACTTGAAATAGTTTCAGAACAAATGGTACCAGCCCCTCTTTATACCTCTGGTAGAATTGGGCTGTGAAACTGTCTGGTCCTGGAGTCTTTTCGTTGGTAGGCTATTAATTTCTTCTTCAGTTAATTTCAGAGCTTGCTATTGGTCTATTCAGGGATTCTACTTCTTCCTGGTTTAGTATTGGGAGGGTGTAAGTGTCTAGGAATTTATCCATTTCTTCTAGGTTTTGTTTTATTTGTGTAGGGTGGTTTATAGTATTCTCTGATGGTAGTAGGTATTTCTATGGGATCAGTGGTGATGTCACCTTTATCATTTTTTATTACGTCTATTAGATTCTTCTCTCTTTTCTTCTTTATTAGTCTGGCTAGTTGTCTATCTATTTTGTTGATCTTTTCAAAAAACCAGCTCCTGAATTCATTGATTTTTTTTGAAGGGTTTTTTATCTCTATCTCCTTCAGTTCTGCTCTGATCTTAGTTATTTATGGCCTTCTACTGGTTTTTGAATTTCTTTGTTCCTGCTTCTGTAGTTCTTTTAATTGTGGCATTTGATTGTCGATTTTAGATCTTTCCTGCTTTCTCTTTTGGGCATTTAGTGCTGTAAATTTCCCTCTACATACTGCTTTAAATGTGTCCCTGAGATTCTGGTACATTGCATCTTTGTTCTCATTGCTTTCAAAGAGCATCTTCATTTCTGCCTTCATTTTGTTAGTTATCCAGTAGTCATTTAGGAGCAGGTTGTTTAGTTTCCATGTAGTAGTGTGGTTTTCAGTGAGTTTCTTAATTCTGAGTTCTCATGTGATTGCACTGTGGTCTGAGAGACTGTTTGTCATGATTTCCGTTCTTTTGCATTTGTCGAGGAGCGATTTACTTCAAATTATGTGGTCAATTTTAGAATAGGTGTGATGTGGTGCTGAGAAGAATGTATATTCTGTTGATGTAGGGTGGAGGGTTCTGTAGATGTCTATTAGGTCCACTTGGTCCAGGCTGAGTTCAAGTCCTGGATATCCTTGTTAATTTCCTGTTTCGTTGATCTGTCTAATATTGACAGTGGAGTGTTAAAGTCTCCCACTATTATTGTGTGAGAGTCTAAGCCTTTTTGTAGGTATCTAAGAACTTGCTTTATGAATCTGGGTGCTCCTGCATTGGGTGCATATATATTTAGGGTCGTTAGCTCTTCTTGTTGCATAGATACCTTTACCATTAGGTAATGCCCTTCTTTGTCTCTTTTGACCTTTGGTGGTTTAAAGTCTGTTTTATCAGAGACTAGGATTGCAATATCTGCTTTTTTCTGCTTTCCATTTGCTCTGTAAATCTTCCTCCCTCCCTTTATTTTGAACCTATGTATGTCTTTGCACGTGAGATGGGTCTCCTAAATACAGCACACCAATAGGTCTTGACTCTTTATCCAATTTGCCAGTCTGTGTCTTTTAATTGGGGCATTTAGTCCATTTACATTTATGGTTAATATTGGTATATGTGAATTTGATCCTGCCATTATGATGCTAGCTGGGTTGCTCTTCTTGAGGAGTATCTTTTTGGTGTTCTCTGTATTTCCTGGATTTGAATGTTGGCCTGCCTTGCTAGGTTGGGGAAGTTCTCCTGGATAATAGCCTGAAGAGTGTTTTCCAACTTGATTTCATTCTCCCCTTCACTTTCTTCTGGTATACCAATCAAATGTAGATTTGGTCTTTTCATGTAATCCCATATTTCTTATAGGCTTTGTTCGTTTCTTTTCACTCTTTTTTTCTCTAATCTTGTCTTCTTGCTTTATTTAATTGAGTTGATCCTCAATATCTTATATTCTTTCTTCCCTTTGATTGATTTGGCTATTAATATTTGTGTATACATCACAAAGTTCTCATGCTGTGTTTCTCAGCCCCGTCAGGTCCTTTATGTTCTTCTCTAAACTGGTTATTCTAATTGGCGTTTCATCTAACCTTTTTTTCAAGGTTCTTAGCTTCCTTGCATTGGGTTAGAACATGCTCCTTTAGCTCAGAGAAGTTTGTTATTACTCACCTTCTGAAGCCTGCTTCTGTCAATTCGTCAAACTCATTCTCCATCCTGTTTTGTTCCCTTGGTAGAAAGGAGCTGTGATCCCTTAAAGGAGAAGAGGCATTCTAGTTTTTGGAGTTTTCAGCCTTTTTGTGCTGGTTTTATCTCATCTTTGTGGATTTATCTTCCTTTGGTCTTTGAGGTTGATGACCTTTCAATGGGGGTCTCTGAGTGGATGTCCTTTTTGTTGATGTTGAAATTATTTTTTTCTGTTTGTTAATTTTCTTTCCAACAGTCAGGACCCTCTGCTGCAGGTCTGCTGGAGTTTGCTGGAGGTCCACTCCAGACCCTGCTTGCCTGGAAATCACCAGTGGAGACTGCAGAACATCAAAGATTGCTGCCTGTTCCTTCCTCTGGGCAGTTCTTTATAGACGTTTGAGAATGGACTAATGTTTATGGATATTCTGAAACATGAGAGAGAACATTTATTAAATGAGGGTTTGAAATTGGTTGGAGGCAGTAGGAATGAATAAAGAGTATTGTTAGCAAAGTGATGCTCCAGAAGATTTGGAAGGAAGGTTGAAACCTTTATCTAGTTCTTCACAAATAAAATTGTTGGTATGCCTCCCCATGCAACATTGCTTTGGTAAATGTGTTGCTGTATACTTAATTAAGCATGTAAAATGTGTGGTATAGTGTAGCAGTAGAAACCTAAAAATATAATTTTAATTGTTTTATCTCTTTTGTAATTCTTTAAAAATAGTAACTCTATCCTCTTTTTTTTTTTTTTTTTTGAGACAGTTTTGCTGTGGTTGCTCTGGCACAATCTTGGCTCACTGAAACCTTCACCTCCCAGGTACAAGAGATTCTCCTGTCTCTGCCTCCCAGGTACAAGCGGATTACAGGTACATGCCCACACACCTGGCTAATTTTTCTTCGCATTTAGTAGAGATGCGGTTTCATCAATGTTATTCAGGCTGGTGGCAAACTCTTGACCTCAGGTGATCCACCCACGTTGGCCTCCCAAAATGCTGGGATTATAGTCATGCACCACTGCACCCGGCCAACTGTATGCTTTTTTAAATATTATTTTTAAAAAGAAAATGTAATGTGTCCATAATAAAGGAATTTTTTAAAACTAAAAAACATTATAGCACTTACCCAGAAAGTGATCTGAATTAGTAAATAACTTGGTAAAATTGATATTTTATTAAATGTTGAAAGACATGTTTCTCTTATCAAAGGAGAAAGTTTTACAAGATTCCCCCATTGACAAACATAAAAATTTATTTTATTATTATTAGGTTTGTGGAAAGTGTGTACACAACATCCCCCAAACCTAACTTAGTAAGATAAAATAATTCAGAAGATAAGGGTAGGAAGAGGAAGCACACTGGTCACTACTTAAGGTTAGCTAAATAATATTACATATGCTAAGAATCTGTATTGTCTTCATTGGTATATAGCTTTTAAACCTGTGGGGTTTTTTATGAATTCAGTATTAACTTTAACATTACATCTGAATTCAAAACAATGGTATTCTGACAGGAATTTTGATTTTTTTTTTTTTTTAGATGGAGTTTCACTCTTGTTACCCAGGCGAACCGTGGTGGTGGGATCTTGGCTTACTGCAAACTCCACCTCCCGGTGTCAAGTGATTCTCCTGCCTCAGCCTCCCCAGTAGCTGAGATTACAGGCATGCATCATCACGCCTGGCTAATTTTGTATTTTTATTAAAAACAGGATTTCACTATGTTGGCCAGGCTGGTCTCAAACTCCTGACCTCAGGTGATCCACCCACCTCAGTCTCCCAAAGTGCCGGGAGTCTCTGCATCTGGCCAAAATTTTGATATTTAAATTAAACATGACCAAATATAACATGTTCAGCGTCCCTAAAGTCCTCCAGTCTTTTGAGGTCATTGTGTTCCATTATTCATTTTCAAAAGGGAGAACTCCAAACTTCCTTCTACCAACAGTGGAATATACTATCCTCAGTCTTACCAAATGGTTCCTGCATTTCTTCTAGTTATGCCTCTCATTCCTTGCTTGCCGGGGAATAGGCTTAGCAGCCTTTCCTTTTATCTGTGCCGTGTGGACCCAATCATATAATATTTTTTTTCTTATGTTTCTCAAATCGCATTTACACAAGAATACTTTTGTGGTAGGAACACAACATAAAATCTACCTTTTAAACAATATTTTAGGTGTGCAATACAGTATTGCAATAGAGTATTGTTGCAACACAGTATTGTTGATGTTGTAGCTCTTTAGTACACAACGAAATTCTCCTACACAAGGAGAATTTTACTAAAAAACAAATCAGGAATAGATGCAGAAGCCTGTGGTATATGCCCAAAGCACAGAGTATCATGACCATCTACATTAAATATTGGATATCTGTGTTCAATACTTTTGGACTATTTACATGCTTTTTCCTTACCTGTGTTTCGCATTGATTCCAGCCATTTTCAAGTACCCGAACTATGTCGTTCTCTTTATGAGCAACCTTAAGAAACTCCCCAATGTATTCTAATGTTACTATTAAAGTTAGAGAAGAGAAATTTAGTTTTTGTGTATCCGTCCTAAGACAGCTCCATAAAGTGCCCGAGATCTATCTTTTTCTAACTAAACATGGCTCATAGTAGTCGTGCTCAGGAAAAGATAGCTCCCTCCCTAAAGAATTCTGTCACCCACTCTCAAACTAACAATGTATCTTTCACTGCTACACTCACAAACATCTCTTGTTATTGATGTTTATGAGATAAAAATTGGTTCAAATAAAAGATGAACCAAGAATGCCGATGTAAAATAAGCACTATGTTCTAAAAGAAAAGACTACTTGTTTACAGAATTTAAAATTAGTCCTTTTATTTTGCAGATCACATTACCACCAAAACCAAACTATCCAAAAATGCTAATGTTTGCAACTAATGCAAAGATTCATTTACTCTATCCTCTCCTTCTGCCTTCTTTCCCTTAAGTGGTGGTTAGGCATAGAATAGCCTCTCAGGGCTATTTGGTCTGACAGTGTGTTGGCAGTTTTTGTTCCTTGCCTTGGTTAAAAATTCAGCTCACTTGTTTATTTTTTGCTATTTATCATGCCCATATGTATAACAAGTTCCAGACCTGAGATCTGGCAGAAGTTTCTAAAGCAACATTCAAGATTGTTACTATTATGAGACTATCTTAGAGCCTATGAAGTGTATGGTTTGTTTTTTAATCTAGATGTATACTCTGAAAAATTCTGCACTATTATGAATCCCTTAAGGAAAATGGTTACATAATTAAAGATGGAAAAATATATATAGGCATGTATTTATATAAGTGTAAATGGATATATAGCCATTGGTCTTGGTAATGTATTGCTATACAAGCATAATTTTTATTTTAAAAGTGCTGAATAAGTAATTATAGAAAAAAATGAAGGGAAGAAAGACTATCTCTTTGAAGACAAGATAATTAAAGGGAAACTGGAAGATCTTCATACAAATATTCAACATTTTTACTCTTTAGTTATTATTTATTTATTTATTTTTGAGATGGGGTCTTTCTCTGTCCCCCTAGCTGGAGTACCGTGTCATAATTGTGGCTCACTGCAACCTCCACCTCCTGGGTTCAAGTGATTCTCTGGCCTCAGCCTCTTGAGTAGCTGGGATTACAGGTGTGCACCACCATGCCCAGCTAATTTTTGTAGTTTTGGTAGAGACGGGGTTTCACCACGCTGGCCAGGCTGGTCTCAATCTCTTGACCCCATGATCCACCCACCTCGGCTCCCAGCATGCTGAGATTGCAGGTGTGAGCCACTGCGCCTGGCTCATTTTTACTCTTTATTTGGCAAGCTCCTCTTAGTATGTTTCAAACTAATTAATATTCTTGATTATTATATTCACTACCTCATTACATTCAATGAGGCTAAGGTTTTTGTTGGGCTTCATTAGGACAATTGCAATGTATTCTCCATAACCACAAATTTGCAGTTAATATTGTTGTAAATTGAATTTTTTAAAAAATAGTGTTGTTAAAGAATCTCAAGTTGACTGACTTACTGTGTAATACACTGAATTGAACTGAAGTGAGTGCAGGTAGAGTCTGATCATCTGGTCCTTGTTCTTACTGCATCTAGCCTTCCAATGTAAGAAAATTCATATAAGCTGTCTAGACTAACTTAACTTCTCTATAATGGAAAGATGTAGAATAAATTAACTCTCTGTATAGTTGAGTAAGAAAAAGGATTATGTTTAAGGTCAGAATTAGGAGCTCTTCTGCCTTTTTTTCTAACTCATCCACATTTTTCCATCATCCCTTTCTTTCTCCCTCTTCTATGTGTTTATCTTTTGTTTTCTTCTCAGTCCAGGCATAAAATAATCTCTTGCAACTTTCTATTCAACTAAAACCTTAACTTTACAAGATTTCCTTCTGAGATATTAACTCTTGGCTTGTTTTTCTAACTAATCTTTTATTTACACTGGCTTATAAAAAGATAAGCTGACCTCATAAAAATATAAGTAATCATATAGTACACTTTCCAGTCTGTTTTCAATATAAAACAAACAAAAATCTTCATCCAAAAAAATTGAACCACTAATAGAGATTTTTGCAGCAACTTAGTGAAACAAATGTTAAAGGTATTTCTTAACATTCTAAAAAAGGTAAGACAAGGGCCAGGCATGGTGGCTCATGCCTGTAATCCCAGATCTTTGGGAGGCCGAAGTGTGTGGATCACTTGAGGTCAGGAGTTCAAGACAAGCCTGACCATGGTGAAAGGCTGTCTCTACCAAAAAATAAAAAATTGGCCAAGCATAGTGGCGGACACCTGTTGTAATAATCTACCCTGGGCTAGCATAACTGACTCCATTTTAGCTGTAAACTCCAACTTGGCTTCCCTCTTCTTACCACAGTCCCTTTGGGTGCATAACTGGGTCATGTTGCACTTAGAAGCATTGAAGCGTACTGTTCTTAACACTTGTAACCATTGTAGCGCATCCTGCTTGGCATACCTCCCCCCTGCTATTATAAGAAAAAAGTTTCCCTTTGATCATTGTGTAGAAGGAGCCTGATTGCCCCCCTTCTTGGACCACCTGTGCCCACAGCCCCTTCCTTTAACCTGCTTTTCTGCTTCTGTAAAATTCTCCTTCAGCTAGGTACTCCACTCCCCTACCTAAATCAAGGTATAAAAGATAATCAACTAATGAACGTTAGCCATCTCTTGGTCACTGGCTAATTAATAAAGGACTCTTAATTTGGAACTTAGAGTGGCACATTCTAACTTGCTCGGTTACAACACTGTAATCCCAGCTACTCTGGAGGTTGAGGCAGGAGAATCACTTGAATCTGAGAGGTGGAGTTTGCAGTGAGCCAAGATGGCACCAGTGCACTCCAGCGTGGGTGACAGAGCAAGACTTCATCTCAAAAAAAAAAAAAAAAAGACAAACTATGTCTAATAATGGCTGATCATGTCCACTTCATATTTTTTTTTTCTTTTGGTGAAATGAAACATTCAGGAAGAAAACACAATTACTTTCACCCCAACAAATATTATAAAATTAAACTGAAAATATAGCATGCTGTTTTTTATGATTACTGAAAAATTTAAATTCCATTTATTTAGAAATAAAATTAATTGATAGAAACTCTGTCTTGATAAAAGGTATTAGAATACTGAATTTCAAAAGCAAATAAGAACATTATGCTGTATGATAAAATCTTCAGACAGAAACAATAGTTAAGTAATTAGGTATGTGCCAGTCTTCACATTTAAATAACAAAACTTTTTATAAAATATTTTTACTGCTATCTTATATAACTATGTTGTTTATACAATAAAATATGTTTTGGCCTTATTCTATAGTGACTTCATTGTAATTATTCCCTTTGTTGTATTCTCAACTTCAAGAGAGTCAAAATACTGCAATTTTTCCTATTCCTAGAAATCTGGAATGAGAGGACTTTATTTGACAATTTCAATCAAAATTTGTGTCCTTATCTTGGCCAATAGCCTAAAATATAAGTTACACACTCAGTAAGATGTTGAAATAAAAGTGTTTTTTTTTTTTTTTTCTGTCTGTAATGCTATTTGTTTCAGTGTCATAGAAGTATGAATGAAGAAGCCTGAACATATAATAATAGCTTTCCTATTCCTAGAAATCTGGAATGAGAGGACTTTATTTGACAATTTCAATCAAAATTTGTGTCCTTATCTTGGCCAATAGCCTAAAATATAAGNTTTTTTTTTTTTTTTCTGTCTGGAAATGCTATTTGTTTCAGTGTCATAGAAGTATGAATGAAGAAGCCTGAACATATAATAATAGCTTTGAGTTATTAAAAATGTTATCATAATCCCTAACATTAGTCATTAACTGAAATTAAAATCTAAACGTCTGGTGTAGCACATGTTTTTTTTTTCAAAATCTGCCGAATAAATGGTCTGCTGCAGTGATTTTCCAGATTATTCCTAACAGATTTTATTTTCCAAATAAAATCTTATAAGTAACAACAATGAAGAATAAAATAAAACATGAAAAGAAGATCATCTCTTTCTGTGTAGGGAGGAGGATGGTGATACAGCCAGGTAGGAGGGGGTTCCTGGAGAAACTCCAACCAGCCTGCCCACTGGGGTGGAGACTAGAGAAGTTCACTATGTTTGCAGAAGAGAGGACCCTGGCCCCTCCTCTTCCTGTGTGGAACGGGGATTTAAGCTACCAGCAGGAAGCACTCTAGCAGAGGGACTCTGACCTTGCAAGAGTCACTATTTCCCCCTTTTCTTCCTTTTTACCTAATAAAACCCTGTTTTACTCACCATTTAAATTATTTGCAAGCATGAATTTTCATGGCCGTGGCATAAAGAGCCTTGTTTTTAGCTGAACTAAAGAAAAGCCCTACAACAATGAGACCTCACAACCTAACTTCTCAACTTCTTTGAATCCTAACTGGTGTCCACTAGGTCTCCAAGGAATCCAGTTCTAAACTTGTCAGTTTCAGTCATGTCATAGTGGCTTGTATCAAACTAACCTTCTGCAAATAGAAATTAAGAAACATGGACGAAATGTATTATAACACAAAAATAGAAATTGAGCTATTGAAAACACTGGAAACTGACACAGATTAATCAGACATTTGAGGGAAGTTGGCCCTTGAAAAAGGATAATTCACTGGGCAAGATATATGTCTTTATGGCTTTTCTCCTGAGCATTGCCTATTCCACAGGGCCTGGGGCAAATTCTAGAGATCAAGTAGATAGTTGCAGTGTTACAGGTTTGAGGTATGATATCAGAGTTTGGACTTGGCAGGTGGCTGTAAATTGAGAAGATACATTCAGGAAATGAAGGAAACTACAAACATGAATGTCTGTAATATTGTATATAAAGTCCCATCATTCCCTTGGCTGACTCTTTAACTCTGCAAGAGCAGGAAAATTCTATCAGAAACTTAGAAGAAAGTAAAAGATGGATGTCAGAAGAGGGTGAGTGTGACACTGATTGATGATCACTGAAGGAAAGTTAGAATTTTGAATATAAAATCTACTAGGTTAGAGGAGTTTCCATTGAAAACAAAGAGAGTCCACATTCACTTATTTATGTATCTTAGTACTAAGAATTTTTCTTATGAATAAAGGAAAAACTGAAACACATTTTCTTTAGCAAGGTGCAAAACCAAGCTTCCAAAAGTTCAGTGTGCCAATTAGTAATTTAACTGCACACTGGAAGATAAGTTATGACTTTTCAGAGGAATAAAACAGAATCCATTGTCTGTACAATGTGTTATCTGAATTTTTCAGTATACTACCAGGAAAGTATGTGTAAAGAGGCAGAAAAAACTGATACATGCTAAAAAGAAAAGAAGACGTTTAATAGACCATAAGATCATCCAGAAATCATGAGATCACCCAGATATTGAAATTAACAGACTTGGACTTTCAAACAGCTAATAATAAATATGTTCAATGACTGGCTTAAAGGAAATGATCATTAAAGTTAGTGAACCAGAGAGGAATGTCAAAGAATAAATGAAAATTGTTTTGAAAAGAATCACAATGGAAGTTCAAGAACTAAAAATTATAGTATTGGAAGTAAAACTAATGTTTGGTCTTAATATTAGAGACAGCAAAAGGAAAAGTCAATAACCTTAAATAAAAATCAATAGTAGTTATATAACATGAAAAATAAAGAGGGAAGGAAAAACTTTGAAAATTAAATGAATAGGGGTAACTCTGATCTGTGGGACACTATTTATTTGTCTAAAATACATGTGCTTGGAGTCCAAAAAGGAGAGAATAGAAAGACTGGAAAATAAAAATATTTGAAAAAATAATGATTGAAAGATTTTCAAAGTTGGTGAAAAATACTAACAGATGCAAGAAGCTCAGCAAAACTCTATATGTATACATAAAAAGAAAAGAAAATATGGTTCATCATAATTAAACTGCTGAAAGCCAAAGAAAATCTTGCAGACAACTAGAAATATGAAAAAGCATATTATATACAGGAGAATAATTATAAGAATAAGGGCTGATTTCTCATTAGAAATAGTTCTCAGATTGAACTATTTACTGAGGGGAAAAAAGCACCAACTCTGACTTCTATACCTTGTAAAAATGTCCTTCAAAAATGAAGGCAAACAAAAAAATATGAAAGCAAGGGTGACTACAGGGGATATGGCCATACAGAAATATACAAAACTCTGTTCCTTTGAATAAAACTAGACAAAATTGTAAGAGTCAACTTTCATGGAATTCTAAAATATAATAAAAAATGTACAACAGCCAGGAAACGTTTAATGGAAAAAAAGCTTCTGAATTTTGTTAAGAGAGGTCTGTGGCATTTTAACTTACCCTACTGCCATCCTCAACTCTCCAGCTCTCTCATTCTGTGTGCAGGTTACTGGTACCAAAAGAAGCAATAGAGATCTTGTTAGAGATCTTGTTTCTTTCTTTCTTTT
>NW_016107341.1:6124249-6126373 GCF_001604975.1 Cebus imitator
TTTGATCTGTTTCGCGGTTTCCTAAAGGACTGGCTTAAGGGTTTGCACTTGTTTCACCTGACCTGGAGCTTCTCTATGGTAGATATTACTTCCAAGGTGACAGTTTTTGAAAGCATTTAAAGCAAATGTATTAGCCACTGCCATTTGGGGCAAGGCCATGCCCAGCCAGAAGAGTAGATAAAAGATAACTTAAAATTGGATACAACTAAGGGTTTAAATCAACAGATCCAAAATTGTAGTCAGAAATTTTAATATGTCTTTCTTGGTAAATGATTGCTAACTAGAGTAAATGAATGAATGAATGAAAAAAGAAAGAGAGAAAGCAACACACAGACCAAAACACCTGGGAAGAATGAGCCAGAAAAAGAAAATACTTGAGAAAATAAGGGCTTGGAGAAACTTCTACATATTTCAGGGAATCTAGAAGGCCACATGCATGCCCAGCCTAGAAACATGCTCAGAGAAGACCTGAGAAGATGCTAAGCTCTCATCTCTGACTGATCTTCCATCTTATACAAGCAGGAATTGAAGACTAAAGTAGAGTTATAAACTGCCTGGTTATGTATCCAAGGAATGCTCCAACACAGAACCAATCTGCTCAGGCAAGGAGAGTTATTTGTTGTTGTCGAGACTTTTGTTTTTAATACCAGACATTTAAGGAAATATCTGCAATTCACTAGCTGACCACGAAGCTCGTAGAACAGAGACCTTAGTGGTCAGACATAGCCAAAAAATAAAAACTTAAATTTTAAAAAAATATTGAGATTTAAAAACTGAGTGAATTTGTTGTCTGTAGAACTACACTGCAAGACATGCTAAAATAAGTTCTGTGATCTGAAAAAAATGACATATATAGAAACTTTCCACAAGCGTGAATAAAGAATATAGAAACTGCATTTATGTAGCTAAATAAAACATAAAAGACAAGGTTTCTATTTTTAAGTTCTTTAAAAGATAAATAACTGCATAATGAAAAATTTTAAAACATTGTTTACTAGGGGTTATAATATATATAGATATAAAATATATGTCAACGATAATACAGAAGACACAAAAGAGAGGGTTGGGTAAATAGATTTATAGTTGTGTTGGGATCTTGATCACTCTGAGGTTTGACAGTTTGCTACAAGGTCTCACTGGACTCAGTGTGTAGTTATACTCATGGCTATGATTTACTATAATGAAAGAATGCAAAGCAAAATCAGCAAAGGAAAACATCAAGTGGGACAAAATCTGGGGGAAATCTGACACAAGCTTTCAAGAGTCCTCTCTTAATGAAATCATACAGAACATATTTATTTTTCCTATCAATGAGTTGTGACAACATGGGTAAAATGTTGCAAACAAGGGAAGCTCATTAGAGCCCAGTGCCCAGAGCTTTTATGGGAGGTTAATGATGTAGACACCCCTGCATGGCATGTACCCAAATTCCAGATTCCTAAAAGAAAAGTAGGTGCTCACCCTGAACCATGTTGCTTCTACAAATAATTTACACACAGTAAACTACTCTTAATCGGTTAATGGCGGGAACCCTCCCAAGAGTTAAATTTCCATATACCAGTCGAGGGTCAAACATGTAAACAAGCCTTTCAAAAGACAGTCGTGAGGCCTGCTATGTTAACTCCCTTCTACCCAATACTGCTGCAAATTTCTTACAGTTCATGTCATATGGTATAGTAGTAACTCTAAGGAGACTATGATAAAAAATGTATATAAATTGCATTATTTACTGGAACCACTTAAAATGTTATATAAAGAGTTATGGTTTAAAAAAAGCAATTTGAAGGATTAAAATGTAATAAAAAATGTGATTAACCTAAGAAAATGAGTGGGACAAATAGAAAATAAATAGTAAAATGGAGTAGATCTAAACTTAATATCATCAAGAAGTATGCTAAATGAAAATGGACTAAATATGTCAATGAATAGGCAGAGATGGTTAGACTGGGGAGGTCAGGGAGGGATAACATGGGGAGAAATGCCAGATATAGGTGACGGAGTGATGAAAGCAGCAAACCACATTGCCATGTGTGTACCTAGGCAACAATCCTGCTTAATCTGCACATGTACCCCAGAACCTAAAGTACAATAAAAATAAATAAAATAAAATAAAGAAAAAGTAAG
>NW_016107341.1:6126394-6149176 GCF_001604975.1 Cebus imitator
AAAAAAAAAAAAAAAAGTGTATTCTGTTTACAAGAGGTGCACTTTAAATGTAAAGACTTGGAGAGACTTAATGGAAAATGATACAAAATGATGTACCATGCAAATTTTAAATATGTATGGTGTAGCTGTATTAATGCCAGGAAAACTTAGTAAGATGAGAAGTATTACCAAGATAGAATAACTTCATAATAATTAAGAAGAGTATATTCTTTACAAAGATAAAGTAAAATTGGATGCAACTAAGGGTATAAATCAACAGATACAAACTGCAGTTAGAAATTTTAATATGTCTTTCTTGGTAAATGATTGCTAACTAGAATAAATGAATAAATGAATGAAAAAAGAGAGAAAGAAGGCAGAATAGAAGGAAAGAAGAGAGGGAAGGAGGGAGAAGAAGTATATAGAAACTTTTAACAATACTGTCAACCCCCTTGACCTAATTGACATATTGTAAAACACTGTACTCCTAAATTTGCAGAATAAGCATGCTTTCAAATGCACATGAAATATTCCCTAAAATAAAAATATATTCAGCCATGAAATGTTTCAATAAATTTGAAAAAAATTAAATCTCACAAAGGTTTTTCTTCCATGACAAAATATTAAATTAGTCATAATAGCATAAATATATCACTCAAGTTATTTAGATATTAATAAATCTTTCAATACAAATATGAAAGAAAAACTTTAATTTATTTGGGGAATGAGATTAACACTTCTAAAGCTAGATTAATATTATATGAGAAAATTCAAAATATGGGATTTTTTTTTTCAGTGATTCTTTGTCACTCTGCTTTATAGCAATTTGAGTAAGATATTTTCTTTGGATAAAGTAATCGGTTATTTGAAATTTCAAAATATAGTAACAAATTTTGAGTTCCCCTTCCTGACTGCATGGATTGGACTGCTGAACAAAGTTATATATTTACTTTCATTTTGATAATGAAAATTGTGAGATCCTCAAGGGCAGGAATAATTTCCTTTTGCTTGCTAGCAGTAAGTTTTGCACCTTGAAGGTGTTCAATGAATATTTGTTAAATGAATGCCTGTATTCTCAATTTGGAAAGTAATATGTATTTGTAAAAAGAAAATGAAACACAATACACATGAGAAATTTAGAGCTAATACAGTATAAGGTATAAACTATCTTAGTCAACATAGAGATAAGTTTTTGAAATAAAGCTTTCATTAAGCAAAATAGGCTTTGGTAAATTTTTCATCCCCCTTGAAGACAAAGACCCCAGTGATTTGGATGGTATTACAAAAAAGTTTTTGATGAAAATAAAAATACTTATATTATAGAATTCAAATTTATATTATAAAGTCCAGTTTGGGACAATATCTATGAAATTATATTTTTAGCAATCACGTTATTGTTTTTCTTTGTACCATAAAACTCAGAGAACAATCCTTTGTCTTTCTTGAATTAGATGAGAATCTAAGACATTAGAACAAAGGGCTATGCAAAAAAGTAATTCTCTTTATAAATAGAAAAAAATAATCATACCATTAGCCTTTAGAGAAAAGAAATTTGCCAACACACTCAGTTCTCCTTTTAACTTTTCTTCTTTATCATGTATTTCGCTCAAACATACTCAGTCACTGTCTAGCTCACTATTGTTACTATTAAATTATATACCAGGAATATTCTATTTCCAAACTTTATCTTTACCACTTTGTCTTCCCAGCAACAACTCTCTTTTGCTTTTATCCATCTGTACCCAACGCTGATGAGGTGGAGATAAAAGGCAGAGTGTTAGTGTGGAAACAAACACAAGGGACAGAATGATTTATCAAGAGCATGGGTGTTATTGATGATGATGAAAATCAAGACTAGATAGGCTCTTTCTCAATCCCTGGATTCTCATGGCCTTTTGCGGAAAGTAAAAAATTACATTAGAAACAAAAGGAGTGTTTTAGAGATGTCAAATAAGTTATTTAATAAAGTATACAGTATATATTTAACATAAATATCTTCCTTTTTCCCTTGTGTAAAACTACTTCCTAACTGTACAAATTAGTAAGTATATTTAGCCCCAAATAAATAAAATATATTGAAAATAGACTCCATAGCATGATTTAAGTTCATGCATTATTCTGACTATCCTTAGTATTATTATTTTGTTATTTAATGGAAATAGCATTAAATGGGAGTGCAGAAATCTAGGTTGCAGCCAACCAATAGTTTGACTTTAGGGAAGTAATTTCAGTTTCCTGATCCTAAATTTCTTTATCTGTAAAATAAATGCCAAGGCCACTTTTAGGAATAAAATTCAGAACACTTAATTCTCCAGGTGACAGTTAAATTATTTGGATTGAGGATATATGCCTATATTTTCAGTCTGTACCTAAAGAGAAAAAGCAAAAAAAAAATTTGCATATTTTGTACGGAAATGGATAAGCCGAAACGAAATTTATCTTTGTTGCTGTTGTATCCGTTATTGTTTTATTTTGTCATTTTGACAAACTTGTACCTATGACAAAATAAACTTATTTTCCCAGATCCTTCTAAATAACAAATTCAAATCACTGTAAACAAGGAATAACAATGAAGCTAAGAAACTGCTAATAACTACTGTTAATAAAAGGGAATCTTTTCGTCATTTTTAGTAGGAAATTTTAGTTACTTACATTTATATAATTGTTGCTAAATAGTGATCCTTCTCTAGTTAGGAACATTTTTGTCCTCTTCTAATCTAGATTTCAGTGCAGAGCAAAATGATTTGTAAAGAAAATTAGATGGCTATGTAAATATAAAACAGTGATAGCTCTTATACCACAGACCAAGGACCTTTATGGGAATTGTGCCAACTACCAGTTATTTCTATTTCATTCCAATTGTACATTCAGAGACGGGTGAAATAACCACCAAGCAGATCATCTCATCCACAGTGCCATCACTGGGCCTAGTTCTGTAATGGCTTCTCTTTCTGCCATCCCTGGCTTACAAAGACATTGCTGAACACAGTCTTTTGTAAAGGTGTATCCTTTGGCCACTCCCACACTAGATTTTCTCTACTCCAACATGACCACTTCTTTGAATCTAGAAGGTTTCTCAACCTTAGCACTGTTGACATTTTGGGTCATATAATTATATTTTTGTAGAGGCTGTTGTGTGCATTGTAAGATATTTAGCCACATCTCTAATCTCTACCCAGAAGATGCTGCCAGTGTCTCTCTAGTTGTGACAATCAAAGTGCCTCCACACATTGCCAATATCCTGGGAAGGGGGTGGAAACACAGTCATCTCTGGTTAAGGACTACTATGCTATGGTAATTCTGGGATTGTAATCTGATTTAGTGTGGGCCGTAGTTTTACATGAACACTGGTACAAGTATCCTAGTAGCAAGTTTGCACTATACCTCCCAGTGCTGGGGAAATGTTTGTGAATATTAATTCTGAATGAGCTAGAATGAATACAGATCTTAATTTTATATTTCACTATTTTTATTGATAACAGGGATATGATTTGGTATGTTAACATATGGGATTGGAAGTGATATAAATTGTTTGTCTAATTGGTCGACTGAAAGCAGAACCCAGTGGAGGCGCATGTTCAACAGAGCTGAGATGCCAGAATCATGAGCCTCACAGCAAGAGACAGCTTTCCAGGTACTCCAGTTGGAAGTTTAATTAGCTTTATTCCTGGGTGCGTATGAACAAATATATTCAAGTAGGTTTCAAGTGTCTAAGGCAGGTAGCTTCTCCAGCAGCAGGCTCCAACCATGCAGGCAGCTTCTCTAGCACTAGGCTTTTGCAGAACACTAACCTGCAGCACTCAGGAGCCAGTGGCTTCCCCCTGAACACCTGATGAACAATTTCATAGTGGACAGCATGTGGTGGGACATCTCCCTGTAAACAGATTTCCCCAGCTACCAAAGGGTGATTTCTGGCAGTTCTGAAAGATAGATTTTCTCTAAGTCCCATTGACAGGGTACCAAAACAAGTTCTCTGCTTTTCAGTGAGCCAAGATTATTTTTTTCCCAATAAAATCTGGATCTCAGGCCTAGGGTAATGGGGACTCTTCCAGGGACAATTATCTCAGTCCTAGGATACTGACTCCTTATATATTCCATTCCTGTACTCATTAGAGTTGTTTTACTTCTTACCAGCCAACCCTTTATAACTCCAATCCCTTATTATATTTAATAATTCTTTTTTTAATTGTACTTTAAGTTCTGAGGTACATGTGCAGATCTTGCAGGATTGTTGCATAAGTACACACATGTCATGGTGGTCTGTTGTCTCCATCCCACCATCACCTACATCAGGCATTTCTCCCAATGTTATCCCTCCTCAACCTCCCCACACCCTGCTGTCCCTCCCCTAGCCCTCCAACCCCCAACGGACTCCAGTGTGTGACATTCCCCTCCCTGTGCTCATGTGTTCTCATTGTTCAGCACCCACCTGTGAGTGAGAACATGTGGTATTTGGTTTTCTATTCTTGTGTCAGTCTTCTGAGAATGATGGTTTTCAGAGTCATCCATGTCCTTAATAATTCTTTATATTACCCCTTTCATTTTCAAATTGCTGTGTGGTTTTTATCTCCTGATTGGACTCAGACTTATACAATATTTAAAGATATATGATTGCAAAGAGATAAATAAGTTTTCTCTGTTAGTATGTCCAGTAGGAATTAAACTTGTGAGCATGACTCTGGTATTAAGTGTTCAGCAAATGCTTAGAAAACATAGCTCGATCCCAATACTTAACATATTTATTTGCCTTACAGTAATTAGTGAATTGTGACAAGAGTAATAAAAATAAATCCTCATTCAGTATTTATATAATTGTTGCATTTTATTTTATTTTATTTTATTATTTTATTTTCAGATGGAGTCTTGCCCTGTTGCCCAGGCTGGAATCTGGGAGGCGGAGGTTGCAGTGAGCCAAGGTCGCACCGCTGCACTCCAGCCTGGGTGACAGGGCAAGACTCCAGAGTAGCTGGGATTACAGGCATCTGCCACCATGCCCAGCTAATTTTGTATTTTTCACAGAGATGGAGTTTCACCACGTTGGCCAGGCTGGTCTCAAACTGCTGACCTCAGGTGATCCACCTACCTCAGCCTCCCAAAGTGCTGGAATTACAGGTGTGAACCACTGCTCCTGGCCTTAATATTACTAACAATTATTCTGCACAAAATTTCAGAATCTCTGTGTGCATATAGAAAATCAAGCTTGGGGGGAGGAGGGCGGAAATAATGTGAAATCCTCATGAGCTACATAGCAGTGTTGGATATCTGAATGAAAGTCCTGATGCTCCCAGTAATGAAAGACTAGATCATGGATACAAGATAGACAAGGAAAATACTTCACTAAAGATCCATATCACAAAGAAAAAGCTAGTCCTACACGATACCTTTGGTATGCTTTTACTTACCCTTATACCTTAATGAGATGCTATTCCATTGCTAACTAAAAGCTTGGGCTTCAAACAGTTTATCCTAAAAACAGATAATGAAGTCATATAATATGTGAAGCACCCTGTGGAGGATAGTTTTCATTACAGCCATGCTTATAAAGCCTAAATCCAAATAGGAATATTATAGGCTTGCTATATTATGGCACAGTTATAAAGTCATTTGACTTTTTCTATTAATGTTCTTCCAAAAGTCCAACATTGGGAAGGCCTAGCATCTGGGAGCAATTTCTATAAGAAAAGTACCTGTTCTTTTCTAAAAAAAAATTTCAGCTTTCTTGAGATATAATTGACAAATAAAAATTGCGTATATTCAAGGTATACAGCGTGATGAATTGATATATATACGCACTGTGAAATGATTACTACTATCAAGCTGATTATCCTATCCATCATCTCACATGCTTACTTTTTTGTAGTATGAATATGTAAGATACAGTTTTTTGGCATATTTCAAATATATAATGCAGTATTACTTACTATAGTGACCATGTTGGATATTGTGTTTCTAGAACTTATTCATTTTATAACTAATAGTTTGTAATGTAGTCATTCCTCCTTCCCCCGCCCAGGCCCCCACCACATTGACCCCCGGAAAACACCTTTCTACTCTCTGCTTCTATGAGTTCAACTTTCCAATTAAAAGTAAATAAATAAAAATTTTAGAAATAAAAAATTCAGCTACCATATTATCCAGCATTCCTACTTCTGGATATATATCCAAAAGAAAGGTATCAATTCTTTAACATCCTTGCTCTCCTTTTTCTGGGAGGTTTGCAATTAATATCTGTTTAGAATTAGTGTTAAAATTTTATAAAGAAGTTTAAAGATAAACATCAGTGATCGAACGTAATGAGTTTTATAAACTTCCCACATTATTTCTGCTATTGATAGTCTGTTTCCTCATAGCTATTACCACTAAAATCCTTTAAATGAAAAGGAAAATAAAGAAGTTTACATAAGCCAGCTATATCAAAATCTGGAAAAACAGGTGTTAGCTGACCTCAGGATTGTTTCTCCATGTGTGAAGCACTAAGCTGTTAAAACTCTTTGTTCATCAGCCCAAGCTTTCCCCTCCAACATACCACTCTCCCCATAACTATAAGATTTCTTTGTCATCATGCAGAACATTCCATTTTGGCCCTCATGTATGATAAAAAAACCTCCTATAAAAGGAAAAACTTAACAGATGGTAATGGTGAAATAAGTAGGCCTTGGAAAAATAAGATCCCTAAATTCTAATTCTAGATTTGTTTCTCACTTACTGTACTATGGAATTTCAATTTCCTATATTGCAAAACAAGAAATCTTATAAGGTCATATTATAAGAATATAAAAAGACCACCTTTAAAAGATATTTTCTCATAATGTGAAAAGAACAATCTACGAATAGAAATGCTTTTTCCCAAACATGTGTGATAACCACTTTCAACATCACCCACCAATGATCACATTTTAAAATTGGGTTGTTGAATGAAACACCAACTTGTTACAGTCATATATTCTACTCAGCTTTAAAAACATAACAAATGGAATATTCCAGAGCACAGATTCTCATTTTTCCTATCCGGTCTTCAATGCATTTTATTTATTTAGTCTTTCTGATGACTTTCTTTCTTGGCCAATATTTAATCACAATATCAAATACACATTATGTCTATGTTATTGTATTGTGAGTAACTTATAGTTACTGCAATCCCACCCTTATGATTAATTTTATCTCCATGTATAAGGACCACCCACTGAGGTGATTAGGCAATTCAGCTTTCCATCTCATTCCTCTCCCACTACCTAACTGAACATCTTGGCTTGTTTCCTGAATCCTGGGAGTACAGAGCAAGGGCAGGGATTCCTTAAGATGTTTACTAAGGAAGCAAAAAGGAGAATAACTGGGGGATGGGAGGAAGTAAAGCGTTTTGAGGTTTTGGAGAGAATCAGGGAGGGAAGCAGAGAATTCATACCATTTGATTTGTTTTAGATGGGACTGGGCAAAACACTTGAGAAAAGATGAGAAGCAGATATACTGTGGTCTCAAGGGAAAAGGAAAGGTGAACTAAGGGTTCCTTTCCATTTTTTACTGATGTCTTTAAACAACTTGATCTGTGGTCCCTTACTGACTTTGCAGAAGAAACCAGTTGGTGGCAATTAGGATGTTGGCTTTATCGTGTGAACACATGCTCTAGAAGCTAAGCTCAAAACTGATTAACTTCAAATGTGTCAGCAGCTGTCAAGTGATAACAATTCCAAGTAATTTCTAACCTAAACTGGAAGCACACCAGGGGCATAGAGGTAAAATTGCTTAAAAATGCATGAAGATACCAGATTGCTATTACGTAAGCATTTTGGTCCTATGCTCAGTTCCAATGTTTTACTTTTAAAACATTTGGCCATCGGTAGTGATATGGTTTTGTTGTGTCCCCACCCAAAATCTCGTCTTGAATCATAACCCTCATAATCCCCATAATCCCCATGTGTCAAGGGAAAGGCCAGATAAGGGTAATTGAATCATGGGGATGGTTTCCCCCATGCTCTTCTCGTGATAGTGAGTGAATTCTCACAAGATCTGATAGTTTTATAAATGTTTGGTAGTTCCTCCTGTGTTCACTCCCCTTCCTGCTGCCTTGTGAAAAGGTGCCTTGCTTCCGCTTTGCCTTCTTCCATGATTGTAAGTTTCTTGAGGCTTCCCCTGCCATGCAAAACTGAGTTAATTAAACCTCTTTCCTTTATAAATTACCCAGTCTTGGTCAGTCCTTACAGCAATATGAAAATGGACTAATACACCTAGACTTTAACTTATGGTTTATTTATGAAACAACCTTGGGATGCCACTTTCAGGCATATCATATGGTCTCCAAATATCAACACAAACAGTGTACTTTTGAATTGTAAAGCATTTCATATAAACACAATTGCATGACATTTAATGTGCCTTTGAACAGTTCCCAAGTGTTAACTTTATTATGAGTGCTTAATACCTACCAAACTTACATTTTTAGTTGCCAATTGGTATTGAGTCTTTTTCCACATATATCACTCCCCATGTTTAGAGTCCTTCTTTGGCTTCTCTGTGCTCTTAGGGTGATGAGAAACCACACTACGCGAGATTGTGAGCGCAGGCTTGCTGTGGTTGCCCCCTCTTCCTCCAGCTTCCTTTTCCAGGTCATTTCTCCTTACTTTCACCTTTTCAGCCATTCTGCCCTTCTTTCAGAGTCTGAACCAGTCATGCTTTCTTTTTAACACAAGATTTTTAGCCATGCTAGAACACTTCTCCTTCCCTTTAGCAAGTTGGTGTCTGCCCATGCTTCAGAGTTCAGTACACAATCACTCCTTCAGGGAGAATTTGTTGTGATCCCTCTCTAGGCCAATGCCCTATTCAGGCTCTTACAGTTCTTCTAGGTCTCTTCTCCTGTTCATTTGAATGATTATGAATTAGTTCCTTTTGCTCCGCTAGAATCCAAGCTCTGGAAGAGTAGAGGGGCAGAACTCTTTTATTTACCATTATGTATTTAGCACCCAGAGCACTTTGCAATATATATTTCTTGAAAAAATGAACAAATTAATTACAGGGATGCCAGTGATAGAACATTGTTACAGAAATCATATAGCATGTATGAGTAAATTGTATTTGGGTCTGACATTTACAAGGCCATCATTTTAGATAAATTTTAAACAATCTGACCAACTTTAATTTTTCTCACAGTCTTGCAGCAAATAGCTTGTCTCTTGTATATTGGCAACTGTATTTCCTATATCATGAAATAAAAATGCAGTAAGCTTTTAAAAAAATACTTCACAGGGAAGCAAAATCATTAAAATAAAAACTACTTCTCAGGTGAAATTACCACACCCTCAAACGAGCAAATAAAATCAGAGAAAATAAATAGAAAATAAGATGCTATTATCACAATGAAATACAATTCCTTCATTACTATTAAGAATAATAACATTTTACTGAAATGGGAAGACTAGATTTTCTAAACCTTAAGCAACATTCAAGAATATTTAAAAAGAGGAGAGGACAGGTGAAACAGAGAGGAGACTGGCATACAGGCAGTGGTGGGTTTACAGTAAGGAGTATTAACAGATTGGAAAGCCATGTGTGGAAAGAATTATTGGAGGAACAGACTATATTTTGCAATAATGCAGAATACAGCCAGGACTATGTTGCTTACAATGGTAATGAACATAAACAGGCAGATACACAAGACATTTTGAAAGAATAATTGTCAGAAGTTGATAATATGTATAAAGCAGAGAAAAACAACCAAAACGATACATGTTCAAAATATTTCAAATTTTACTAGCTAAAATTCCAACAATATAGCATGACAAGGAACTAAGCTTAAATGTTGTCTTTTTCTATATGATCCTTTTATAAAGAAAATTCTTATAGAAGACAAGCAAAGTACATGTGGCAAAATATCTATGAATAATAAACTAATCCCGCAATGAATTTAGTGCTCAATAATCATTTTGGCATTTAAAAAAATTACATGTCACCTATAAAAGTGTCATAAATGTGGTTTAGTTGAATGGTTTTCAAAATGTAAAGTTAAGTTTTATTATGGTATTTTGAGGGTTCTATAACTTGCTAATTAGAACTTAATATTTTAAAATATATTTTAAATCTTTAAATATTGTAATGACAGACAATATCCACAATTACTGTGTTTTGTGTTAAGTTGCAACCCTGTGGAACCACAAACACATTAACTTATTCTTTGGTGTAAATTTGTCTTGTGCAGATCTGCTATTTCTGTCCATGTATTTGAACTTCTTATAAAGGTGTTGTAATTTTTTTGACTTGCAATCTTTATTTTTTTAACCATTAATTTATTTATTTGTATTGTATTTTAAGTTCTGGGGTACATGTGCAGAACATGCAGGTTTGTTACAGAGATATACACGCACTATGGTGGTTTGCTGCACCCATCAGCCCATCATCTACATTTTAATCAAGTACCAAGCAGTACTTTTTCTCAATGTTTTTTGCTTTTTTTTTCTTGAGATGGAGTTTTGCTCTTGTTGCCCAAGCTGGAGTGTAATGGTGCCATCTTGGGTCACTGCCTCCCTGGTTCAAGCGATTCTTCTGCCTCAGCCTCCTGAGTAGCCGGGATTACAGGCATGCACCACCAAGCCCGGCTAATTTTTTGTATTTTTAGTAGAAATGGGGTTTCACCATGTTAGCCAGGCTGGTCTCGAACTCCTGACTTCAGGTGATCCGTCTTGGTCTCCCAAAGTGCTGGGATTACAGGCATGAGCCACTGCACCTGGCATTCTGGATTATTTTAAGCTAAATTGAGACGGGCACATAACCTGTTAAATGCAAATCTGTACAACTGAGTGCCTGTATCAAGCTCAATTAGCAAGGCCCAGGTGCATCCACTTAGCAGCTGTACACATTAGGACAAGTGCAAATGGAAAAATAATAAATGAGATATAATAGATTACTACTAGTCAACTTGGGGATTCTTTTTCTGATTTCATATTTCTGACAAGTAATATAAGCAGTACTTCAACATTTTCTACCATAGTTCATCCCCCAAGCCTTAATAGATTATCCTGAGATTGTGAGGTAAACTGGGTAAAAGTTATCTTTGCAGCTATTTGTACTCACACAGATGTGCCACATATGATACAACCAAACCCAGCACAGGCACAATGGATATTATCTGCAATGGTATTTTTTAGCCCTTAATTTCAATTTATAAAACCTTCATCAATATGACTTAGGAGCATTTCCAGAAAACAAAACAAAACATATCTTCATCAAGACAACAAATTTCTCTCACTGACATATATTAAAATAAATAAAAGTTTCACAATGAATTGAATGAAATCATCAGTGAAAATCACCTTTGGTTTTATGGATTTATTCACTAACTTATTTGAGTCAGGATCTCACTCTGCTGCCCAGGCTGGCGTGCAGTAGGATGACCATGGCTCACTGCAGCCCCAAACGCCTGACATCAACGTGTCCTCCCACTTCTCCCTAGTGTCTGAGATTACAGGTGTGATCCCCTATACCTTGCTGAGATTAACTTTCAAAGGAGAGCTTTGATTAAAAATCAAAAAGATAAACTGAATATCATGAATACATGTGCAGGTGGTTAACACTCGGTTTTAGAGTTTTACATTAGAGGATGGATATGTTCAAGACGAAATATTTCTCTAATGAAGGATATAACAATTCTACATTTACAGAGAGTTAAAGATGCACAGTGAAGACCCAAGTGACTTTATTCATATTCTACATATGAGTTCGTTGTATAATCCACTAGAGTGTGAAGAATATAGCCTATGGAGCCAAACTGTCTGGTTTCAAATGCCCATTCTAATATCTAATGATTGTATGATTTCGATCAACTAACTTAATCTCTCTGTGCCTTGCTTTTCTCATCTCAATCTTACAAGATTCTCCAAGCAGAAAAATGATTGTATAGCCCCCACCCCGTCCCCTATTAACATTGTTGTTGAAACACCAGGGGTGTTTCTTTCCCTTTGCTGTACAGAAAGCCAATCTCTAAGACAATGGTTATTGCCAAGGAAGAAGGCTTTAATTGGGTGCTGCAGCCAGGGACATGGGAGCTCAGTCTCAAATACATCTCCCTTACCTACTAAAACTAGGGGTTTATATAGCAGGAAGGAAATGAAGCAATGTGTACCAAAGCAGGAACTAGGGAGGGACAAGGAAGCAATCACGATGAATCAGGGGTCGGGCATCTCATTGACTGGATGTGGTTATCTGGTGAGTTTCAGTTCTTTGATACTTATTTTTTTGAGAAAGAAGTTTGAGGCTGCAGCGCAGTGGCATGATCCCGGCTCACTGCAACCTCTGCCCCTGGATTTAAAGTGATTCTTCTGCTTCAGCCTCCTGAGTTGGGACAATAGGCGCAGGTCACCATGCCCAGCTGATTTTTGTATTTTTAGTAGAGATGAGGTTTCACTATGGTGGCCAGGATGGTCTTGATCTTTTGACCACGTGATCCACCCACCTTGGTTTCCCAAAGTGCTAGTATTACAGGCATGAGCCATTGTGCCCAGCCTAGTTCTTCGATACTTTTTGAGAGAACTGAAGGTCTTTTCCTGAGCAGGGAATTGAGATAAATGTAAGTTTCAAGCTTTATAACCAGAAGGGCGAATTTCTACTTTTATCCAAAAAACTTTCTGTGGGACTATTGGATTGGTTCCAATACGAGCTCCAGGTTCTACTGCCTAATTGGTTTATAACAGAAAAGTAAGTTGATGAATATGGTGACATATTCTTAAAGTCTAATGTTTCTATGACTTTATATGAAATGAGACTTTCACACCATGTAAAAAACAACCAAAAAAAAAAAAAGTGGAAAACTACCATTCTAGTCTAACTTTGCATTTTGCAGAAGAGGCAAAGAGATTCAGAAAAATTCAACAGCTTGCCCAAGGTCAAAAGGATTGTGAGAAAAAAACACACATACAAATATCCTGATCTGAAGATTGTCCATTTTACTGGTGTACAATGTCACCTTCTTAAATGCCAGGTCATCTCTCTCTTTTTTTTTAACATTAATTTAAAATATTTATTTATTTTTTATTTTTATTTTTATTGCATTTTAGGTTTTGGGGTACATGTGAATAACATGCAAGATTGTTGCATAGGTACACAGATGGCAGCATGATTTCCTGCCTTCCTCCCCTTCACCTATACCTGGCATTTCTCCCCATGCTATCTCTCCCCAACTCCCCACCCCCCACTGTCCCTCCCTATTTCCCCCCAACAGATCCCAGTGTGTGATGTTCCCCTCTCTGCGTCCATGTGTTCTCATTGTTCAACACCCGCCTATAAGTGAGAACATTCAGTGTTTGATTTTCTGTTCTTGTGTCAGTTTGCTGAGAATGATGATTTCCAGGTTCATCCATGTCCCTACAAAGGACATGAACTCATCACTCATCGTTTTTGATGGCTGCATAATATTCCGTGGTGTATATGTGCCACATTTTCCCTGTCCAGTCTATCATCGATAGGCATTTAGGTTGGTTCCAGTCTTTGCTATTGTAAACAGTGCTGCAATGAACATTCGTGTGCATGTGTCCTTATAGTAAAATGATTTATAATACTTTGGATATATACCCAGTAACGGGATTGCTGGGTCAAATGGAATTTCTATTTCTAGGTCCTTGAGGAATCACCACACTGTCTTCCACAATGGTTGAACTAATTTACACTCCCACCAACTGTGCAAAAGTGTTCCTATTTCTCCACATCCTCTCCAGCATCTGTTGTCTCCAGCTTTTTTAATGATCACCATTCTAACTGGTGTGAGATGGTATCTCAATGTAGTTTTGATTTGCATTTCTCTAATGACCAGTGATGATGAGCATTTTTTCATATGTTTGTTGGCCTCATGTATGTCTTCTTTTGTAAAGTGCCTGTTCATATCCTTTGCCCACTTTTGAATGGGCTTGTTAGTTTTTTCTTGTAAATCTGTTTTAGTTCTTTGTAAATTCTTGATATCAGCCCTTTGTCAGATGGGTAGACTGCAAAAATTTTTTCCCATTCTGTTGGTTGCCAATTCACTCTAGCAATTGTTTCTTTTGCTGTGCAGAAGCTGTGGAGTTTGATTAGGTTCCATTTGACTATTTTGGCTTTTGTTGCCAATGCTTTTGGTGTTTTGGTCATGAAGTCCTTGCCTACACCTATGTCCTGAATGGTTTTGCCTAGATTTTCTCCTAGGGTTTTTATGGTGTTAGGTCTTATGTTTAAGTCTTTAATCCATCTGGAGTTAATTTTAGTGTAAGGTGTCAGGAAGGGGTCCAGTTTCTGCTTTCTGCACATGGCTAGCCTGCTTTCCCAACACCATTTATTGAACAGGGAATCCTTTCCCCATTGCTTGTTTTTGTCAGGTTTATCAAAGATTGGGTGGTTGTAGATATGTTGTGTTGCTTCCGAGGCCTCTGTTCTGTTCCATTGGTCTATATCTCTGTTTTGGTACCAGTACCATGCTGTTTTGATTACTGTAGCCTTGTAGTATGGTTTGAAGTCCGGTAGTGTGATGCCTCCTGCTTTGTTCTTTTTGCTTAGAATTGACTTGGCTATGCAGGCTCTCTTCTGGTTCCATATGAAGTTTAAGGTGTTTTTTTCCAGTTCTGTGAAGAAGGTTATTGGTGGCTTGATGGGGATAGTGTTGAATCTGTAAATTACTTTGGGCAGTATGACCATTTTCGCAATATTGATTCTTCCTAACCATGAGCATGGAATGTTTCTCCAACTGTTTGTGTCCTCTCTTATTTTGTTGAGCAGTGGCTTGTAGTTCTCCTTGAAGAGGTCCTTTATGTTCCTTGTTAGTTGTATTCCTAGGTATTTTATTCTCTTTGTGGCAATTGTGAATGGCAGTTCGTTCTTGATTTGGCTCTCTTTAAGTCTGTTATTGGTGTATAGGAATGCCTGTGATTTTTGCACATTGATTTTGTATCCTGAGACTTTGCTGAAGTTGTTTATCAGTTTCAGTAGATTTTGGGCTGAGATGATGGGATCTTCTAAATATACAATCATGTCGTTTACAAATAGACACAATTTGACTTCCTCCTTTCCTATTTGAATACCCTTTATTTATTTTTCTTGCCGGATTGCTCTGGCTAGAACTTCCAGTTCTATATTGAAGAGGAGTGGTGAGAGAGGGCATCCTTGTCTAGTGCCAGATTTCAAAGGGAATGCTTCTAGTTTTTGACCATTCAGTGTGATATTGGTTGTTGGTTTGTCGTAAATAACTTTTATTATTTTGAGATACATTCCGTCAACACCTAGTTTATTGAGGGTTTTTAGCATAAAGGGCTGTTGAATTTTGTCAAAGCCCTTCTCTGCATCAATTGAGATAATCATGTGGTTTTTGTCTTTGGTTCTGTTTATGTGGTGAATTACGTTTATAGGCTTGTGTATGTTGAACCAGCCTTGCATCCCCAGGATGAATCCTACTTGGTCATGGTAGATAAGCTTTTTGATGTGCTATTGCTATTGGCTTGCCAGTATTTTATTGAAGATTTTTGCATCTATGTTCATCATTGATATTGGCCTGAAGTTTTCTTTTCTTGCTGAGTCTCTCCCGGGTTTTGGTATCAGGATGATATTGGTCGCATAAAATGATTTGGGAAGGATTCCCTCTTTTTTGGTTATTTGGAATAGTTTCAGAAGGAATGGTACCAGCTCCTCTTTGTATGTCTGGTAGAATTCAGCTGTGAACCCATCTGGACCTGGGCTTTTTTTGGGTGGTAGGCTCTTAATTGCTGCCTCAACTTCAGACCTTGTTATTGGTCTATTCAGGGTTTTGACTTCTTCCTGGTTTAGGCTTGGGAGGATGCAGGTGTCCAGGAATTTATCCATTTCTTCCAGGTTTACTAGTTTGTGTGCATAGAGTTGTTTGTAATAATCTCTGATGATGGTTTGAATTTCTGTGGGGTCTGTGGTGATATCCCCTTTATCGTTTTTTATTGCATCTATTTGATTATTCTCTTTTCTTTTTTATTAATCTGGCTAGTGGTCTATTTTGTTGAACTTTTCGAAAAACCAGCTCCTGGATTTATTGATTTTTTTGAAGGGTTTTTGTGTCTCTGTCTCCTTCAATTCTGCTCTAATCTTAGTTATTTCTTGTCTTCTGCTAGCTTCTGAGTTTTTTTGATCTTGCTCCTCTAGCTCTTTCAATTTTGATGATAGGGTGTCAATTTTAGATCTCTCCTTGCTTCTCATGTGGGCATTTATTGCTATATATTTTCCTCTAGAGACTGCTTTAAATGGGTCCCAGAGATTCTGATATGTTGTGTCTTCGTTCTTGTTGGTTTCAAAGATCATCTTTATTTCTACCTTCATTTCATTGTTTATCCAGTCAACATTCAAGAGCCAGTTGTTCAGTTTCCATAAAACTGTGCAGTTCTAAGTTAGTTTCTGAATTCTGAGTTCTAACTTGATTGCACTGTGGTCTGAGAGACTGTTTCTAATGATTTCTATTCTTTTTGTATTTGCTGAGGAGTGATTTACTTCCTATTATGTGGTCAATTTTAGAGTAGGTGTGATGTGGTGCTGAGAAGAATGTATATCCTGTGGATTTGGGGTGGAGAGTTCTGTAAATATCTATTAGGTTGCTTGATCCAGGTCTGAGTTCAAGTCCTGGATATCCTTGTTAATTTTCTGTCTCGTTGGTCTGTCTAATATAATCAAGTCATCTCTTAATGTTAATGTAAGGTGGTAGAATTCTAGAGTGCTATTTTTGAAAGTAGCATCATTTGGGAAGTCTTAATAAATCCACCATGATTCTCCTGTGATGGGGACACTTTTCAGTTGTATTTGTATTCTGATATTGAGTCTTTGACCTGTTTAGGGAACCATATTGTGGAAGGAAAAGAAGAACTGATTGCTTTGATTCTCTTTTTCTGTATACCAGGATATCAGGGTGATGGTAGATTTGTAAGTCGCTAGCTCCCAGGATTGCTGTGTAATAGCAGTTCACAAATGCTCTGATAGTTTCATCCAAAGGTTGATTCCAAAGCCTCATGTGTATTTACAAAGCACCTGTAAAATTTCTTGTTATCTGTTATGTTATGTCAACAGCCATATCTATCAAGTATAAGGCTGGCAGCCCCATGATTATGAATATATCAGTTCAAATTGGTCAATCATCTTTCTAATCTATTGATCCACTTATATATTATGGTGTTTTGCACAGAGGGAGTTAATACTCCAAGATTTCATTAAACATTTAGACACATGTTGGGTTACTACTTTTAAACCAGTATGATATTTATTCTTTGGTTTCACATTGGAAACTCCTGAGTAATTTCCAAAAACTGTCAGCATTGTGATTTCAAGCCATATGTTGCATTTTATTACCACTCTGCTTTGAAAAAGAAATGTCTTAATGCTTTATACTTGGATTTTCTGCTTTGTAGTAAACAACTTTTCCCCCCAATAGATTTGCATAGTATTTTAATTTGTTTCTATTATTGTCTTCTTTGGAATTTTAAGTAATGACTCAAATCACTTTCTGACCAGTTGTTTCCTGGAAGTCATTTGCACATGGTTTAAGGCGAAATAATAGGTTTTACAGAAATTCCTCTTGCACCAAACTTGTCATTCCATCTGTAACCATTAAAAAATAAATTCTGATTTTTCATTAAGGCAGCTTGAGATACATAGATGAATTATGTGAACAGAACTTCTTGTTGCAAACTTAAATTTTAGTGTATTTTTAAATGCCATTTAATTTTCAACTTATCACTTTAATAGACATGTTTATATACATATTTACATACACATAACATCTAAGAAAACAGATACATAATTCAATATTTGAAATAAGTGGCTGATGCCTGTAATCCCAGCACTTTGGAAGGCCAAGGCAGGTGGATCACTGGAGGTCAGGAGTTCAAGACCAGCCTGGTCAACATAGTGAAACCCCATCTCTACTAAAAATACAAAAATTAGTTGGACATGTTGGCACACTCCTGTAATCCCAGCTACTCAGGAGGCTGAGGCAGGAGAATCACTTGAACCCAGAAGGTGGAGGTTGCAGTGAGCCGAGATCATGCTATTGCGCTCCAGCTTGGGCAATAAGGGTGAAACTCCGTCTCAAAAAAAAAAAAAAAAAAAAAAAAAAAAAAAAAAAAAAAAAAAAAAAAAAAAAAAAAAAAAAAAAAAAGGAAAGAAAGAAAAGAAATAAGTAAATAACAAAAATGGAATGTTAATATGAATATTTTAATGAAAACTTAGACCACCAACTCATAAGCAAAAAGAAGGAATGTGGTCGCATTGGACTGGTTTGGAAATTCAAAAAAAATAATAATAATAAATACCCCAGAGATGGCTTGTCAGAGAACAGCTGAGAAGGAACAAAGAAAGCATGTTTTTAGAATAAATGAACATGATTAGTGAAGAACTGGAAACATTATACAAACAAGACCATTTAGGGGGTGGTTCAGGATGACCAAGAATGCAGAATTCTAGCAGTTGCCCAGGAGTACTACACCCTGTTTCTCTTTTATGTGTTTTTTAAAGTTTCGTTCACTCAAAATTTCCCCTTTCCCTGTATGTTTTTTTCCCCATGATTTTTTGACAAATTTTTCTGCTTTCAAATATCAAGTGAAGAATGACTGCTTTTCTGTAAAATCTTCTCTGATCCATCTGGAAGAGTAGAAGATTTTTTTCCGGTAAATTCTAATTGGTTCTAATTACAACCACTGTTCTAAACCACTGGTTCTCAATTATTGCTACACACTGGAATCACTTGAGGAATTTAAAAAATATTGATGTCTACAACTCCACCTTCAGAGACTCATATTTAGGTGGTATGGGTGTACCCTGTACATTGGAATATAGAAGAAGAAGAAGAGAATAAACAAAACAAAACAAAACAAAACCCTAATACCAATTGATTCCAAAGTACAGCAGTTTTCAGCACCACTGCTGTTTTTTTATTTGCAATGTAAGAGTTATAGCTCATATGAAGCTTCCCGTATGCTCTATGTGAATCTCTAAATTAGTTTAAAAGAGAGCCCCTTTCCTCATGATACTGGTTGGAAACCTGAGCTGTGCATTGCTTAAGAGCAGAGGGTTTTCCATGAAACAACTGAGATGAAATTTTAACTCTCTGACTTACCAAGGATATGTGTTTGGGCAAATAACTTTTATCTCCACCAGCTTCAGCTGTCTTGTTAATGTACTGAGATGATTAAATGAGAAGTAATATACATAAACATTAACAAGAGTGCCCATCAAAAAGTGGCCTCCTCTTGTTTTATACTCATAATGAATTGAGCAAAGAGTCGTTCTAAACTCTAATATATTTTATTAATTTTCAGAGCACTCTAAAATAAAGTTTTAAATATATAGTAAATATTATTAGTCTCATTTTACATATGAGGAAACTATGGCACAGAGAGGCAAAATAATTTGCCCTAGAAACCTGTGGAAGGACAAGATAAGTTATGAAGTTAAGAAGTAGAGCTGAGATTTGAAACTAGTTGGTTAACTTCTGATTCTGTGCTTGAAATCTTTGTACTTTTCCAGAAAAGGATGAAAGCAAAGCTATTTTTTAAAATTTAGTCTATTTAGTTGTATGTGATACATGAGTGCTGAAAACATATTTTAGAAATTATGGTAGGAAGGAGTATTTATGTACAGGAACTCAAGACAGGCTTCATGGAGGAAGTGAAATTTGAACTGTATTCCCAGGCTGCTACCAATAATATGCATGGTAATTGGCACACACACACACACACACACACACACACACACACACACTGCCCTCTGTACACCTTATTTAACTATGTATGACAGTTACTCATGCATTGAAGTGTTTTAGGCGAGATACATAATTTCCTAGAAAGATGTAAAAAGCAACAATTGAACAAGAATAAATGCAGCTGTGTTTGTGTTCATGAAGTACACTGGATAACTGCTATTAAAGAGCACAGGATATGATTCTATGCTGAAATGAATATTTTAATCTTAGACAAACATGTGAAAGTTTAGATGATCACAAGTAAGGATCGTTCACCGTTATTCAAAAACTTATGAATTAGTTCTCTTTAAAATTAGGACAAAGGCAAGGATGTCTGCTGTTATCAGGACTGTATTACACTAGAATTCTATAAAAAGTGATAGAATAAAGAATAAAGCAAAGCAAAAACAGTAGGAAGTTTAAAGGAAAAGTTTATATTTTTCATTATTTGTAGATTATCTAGAAAATGCCAAAGAATCAACTTTGAATCTTTTAGAATGGATAAAAGTTTGATAAATTGGACAGAATAAAAAAAAACAAGTCATCAGCATGAACCTATTAGAATGCCAATCAGGAAAAGACTTCATTTGCAATAGCATCTAGATATGTACAGTGTTTGGGAATAACTTTAGAAATGTACAGAATGTATAGGCTGTGTATATATATATATAATATATACATATATAAATATATATATATATAATATAAATATATAAATGTATATATATGAGAGAAATATATATACTAGGTCACTGAATGGAAAGATGAATTTTGTAAAGCAGTTAGTCTTCTCTATGGATGCATAGCTTGAATGTTCTGCAAATCACAACTTCAAGGAATTGTTGCTGGTAACTTGACAAAATCATTTAAAATAGTTTACATTTTTTAAACGTGATAGAATTTATTCAGCTGTGCAGGTTCATTATGAAATTACAATAATTAAAACATCAAATGGTTGTTATAAAAGGCAGAACATAGATTAAGAGATTATTGTGAATAGTCCTGAAATAAATCTTATAATCCATGTGAACATGATATATAATAAAGGGTACCTTGTGAAGTAATTAGAGGGGCATTTATTTTTCAACATATGGTATAAGAAAAATTGATTCTTTACCTTATTTATGAAATTAAAGTGTATGTATTTGGATAATTAAATTGAAAATGAAACCATAAAAGAATAATAAATTCCTAGCATAAAGAAGAGATATTTAAGGTGATGGTTATTTCAATTATCCTTATTTGACTGATCTTTATACATCGTAAGAATATATCCAAATATCACCTGTACTCCCAAAAAATGTACACCTATTATGTATCAATAAAACATTTTTTAAAGAATAAGAAGAATAGGTAAATATTTAACTGATATTAGACAATGTTTTTAACAATTTTCATTTTTGGCTCAGATTTATTTGATAATTAAATGAGTGGTTATATAGCCTCTCTTTGGGGAAAGGAAAAGAACGTGTGCATACACAGAACATGCCGCATGTAATTAAAGATGGTGCATAAATAAAGCAGAAGCAATGCATGGGTAGAGAATAAAGAGAAGCGGGTAGTCGCGTATGGCTGCTCTCCCTCTATCCTCCAGGAGTCAGTTTTCTTTTAGATAGTTACATTGGCTTTCTGAATTAAATTGAATCCTGCCTGAGTTTTGGGATCACAGTAAAAGTAAAGATTATGGGCAGGTGGGAGGAATCAGGAAGAGTGTCAAGGGCAGGGCTGTTCTCCTCCGCTTCCCCTATTAAACTACTCTTCTCTACAATCATATCCTCCAAAATAATTCAGGAAGTGGTAAGAGGACAAGTGAGTGGAACACAGTTAAGAAAAACAGATGCCTGTAGGCTTGTAATGCTGCCCACCTTCTCCGGTTAATTAACTCCTTTTATTTCTTCTGACTTGAGTGGAAACATCACTTCTGGAATGTGTCCTCTGACTTCCCCAAACAATATTACATCCTGTGTTATTGGTTCCTGCTTCACCTGTGTCTCTTGTAACACTTAATTGCACTTATATTTATACCCTGATGTTTATCTTCTCCATAATACTTTAAAGTTCCATGAGAAAAAGAAATGTCTTTTTCTTTAATCTTTGTTATCCTAGAGTCTATTTAATATCCACCACATTTCAGGTACAAGAAAAATCGATATTTAATAAATAGGAAGACAAAAATAAATTAGAATTTTTGTAATTTTGCATAGTTTTGCTTTGTCGCTCAAAATGAGCTCAATGACAAGAATCAGCTTGACACTGATTCTTGGTCATTAAAAATCAATGTCATAAATGGAAAAAATTCGAAAATCATGTGAAATATGTACCATGTAGAAAATACAACCATTTTGTCATTGAAGCTCAATAAATTCTCATATGTGATTATATATAGCTTTACTCTCTTTTATGATCCTTTATGCCATGTCATGTGAACTGAGTGCCAAACTATGGGGCCCCTTGGTTCTATCCTGGGAACATCATCTGGGCAGAGATTGGATTAACAGATAGACAAAGTCAAAGAGGGTTTCGTGACAGACCCTCTGGAATTTGAGGATAAAGTTTCAAAAGCCTTAGGCATGCTCTGGTGATTCTTGGCAGTGATGTACCATACTGAAAATAGGAAAGGCGGAGCCACTTATACTGGAGACTTTAAAAGATAATAGTATTGAAGTTCTGATGATCCTCTGTATTATCAAACTATCTCTCTTCTCTTACAGCTGCTGCAAGAGAGATTCTCCACAAAGTTCTCTAAAAATATCCCTGTACAAATACATTTTTGGTAAATGATAGCTCTTATTAATTAGTTTGTTATCAGGCAGGTTAAAACTAATTGGGTTGACAATATTTCTGTGATAACTTATTTTAGCATAGTGAGTGTGATAAATGAATAATAATTAAAGGAGGATAAATTAGTTTTCATATCCAGACTGGTCAAGAATGAATGGAATTTAGATTCCTCCAAAATTAATGTAATCATCCATTAATTACCCAAGCCAAACATATAGAAGGAAGCAAAAATTTCCAGTTATCAATTTATGAACACTTGTTATTATTTTCTAGAATTTGATATTTATGTGTGTGTACACACACACACATATATATATCATATATATATATATATA
>NW_016107341.1:6149261-6153195 GCF_001604975.1 Cebus imitator
TTTTTTGAGATAGAGTCTCACTCTGTCACCCAAGCTAGAGTGCAGTGGCACAATCTGGGCTCACTGCAAACTCTGCCTCCCAGGTTCAAGCCATTCTTCAGCTTCAGCCTCCCAAGTAGCTGGAACTACAGGTGTGTGCCACCACACCCAGCTAATTTTGTATTTTTAGTAGAAATGGTGTTTCACCATATTGGCCAGGCCTGGTCTTGAACTCCTGACCTCACATGATCCACCTACCTCTGTCTCCTAAAGTGCTTGAATTACATGTGTGAGCCACTGCACCGAGCCAACAGTTCTGTTTTAAATACCATAAGAAGCAGATTTAGTATTAGTGTGTTGAAATTGAACAAAAACATTTTAATGTAACTTTTGACTCTTACTAAAGAAAGATATTCATTGACTAAAACTACTACCAAAACAAAAGAGATTCCGGTATGTTTTGGGGTACATGATAAAAGACAGAGTCATATGAAATAAATGCTAGAGGAATTCAGAGAATAACATTTTAAAAACAGAAAAACTATATAAAATTGCTTTGTGTACAGTACATGTATCAATACATAATTTTACTGTTTTGTTTAGTTTTATTGCATTTTCTGAAATTTTAGCAGAGGGTTTATCCCTGTATCACTCAGAGAATGAGACTAAATATTATATAAAAGTCGAATAAGAACAACCTGAAAATGACTAAATACAATGATAAATCAGGTAACATTTTGTTGGAGCTCTGGGCAAAGATAAGGATTTTAGGCAGAGTATTGATAAACCAATTTTTAAAAACAAACAAAAGTCACTTTAATTTGTAGTGCAAATATTCTCACATCATAGACATTTTCAGCTGTTGGGAAGCCAACAGTTTACTAAATGGCTATCAAAATACCCACTATTTAACAATCATGGCCTACTGAACATGACTGTCCTCACCCTAAACTCACTAGTTTGCCTAGGAAAAAAAGACACACTCATATATACATATTCATGAACACAGTTTTAAAACTATCATTACTTTCACAGCAAATGCATTCAGGGAAATCTAGTAAATAACTGCTTAAGAAACATTTCCACTATAGTCCAATGTACCCAACTCTATTCTAATTCAAGTGATTTGCTGTTACATGTTTAAGAACCAGCTCAGAAAGATGGGGTCCTATTTTGTGGTGTATACTCCCACCATTGCTGATTTAAAGCTTTTGATGTGCTATCAATGAACAGAGTTCAAAAGCTATACTCAATAGGGGGCATTTTCACTATATGGAGACAATGGATTTAAATGATCACAAAAGCATAGGTTATAGTAATATGTAGTAAAATAATTAGGAAGTGATGAGTTTGGGATTTACATTACCTTTGCTTTTTATATAGTTAATTGTAAATGTATATAATTTAGTTTTTAATAGTGATTATATTTAATAACTGGCTTGCAAAACTCCTGAAAATTTAACAATCATTTCAACAAGGCCAGTACAATCCTGCTCTGCATGCTAGTAACTTCCCCCACAATTCCCCGACACCACCTGCCAATTACATGACAGTAATAGAAACACTTGGAATCACACACCAAACTGAGACCTCTACACAGAGGGATGCCAAAGGGTCACTGTTTGGATCTGCTAAAATTTGTGCCCAAGGTTACCATCAGGATGTCCCATAACAGTTTGTATCTCTGTCTCTAAACCACAGCAGCAACAAAATTGTGATCATCTATCATTTTAGGTCCAGAGATATCATCAAGTTTAAATCCACAAGTAATGATACTGGATTTAGGAATTGGGATGCAAGCCAGGACCAGACACATCCAGATACATTCAGCTTGCTCTTGTTTCTCCATTTTCTGAAAATACCTTCTGGCAAAAACCAGTTGTGAGCATAGCCCAGGATTCAGAAAGCTAAATGCTCTAATAATTGGCTATAGCTAATTGGAAGCAATTGACAGTTCCTCAACTAAAATTTTGTTCTGATCCAAGTACTATATTAAGATTGTAAAATAGGTATTCTTATTCAGTCTCACTACTTTTTCAAATTTAATTCTTATATCTTCCTTTTTGATAAGAAAAATCAAAGCTTAGAGAAGTCAGACCCCCAAGGTAATAAATAACAGAGTTAAATTTCAACTCAGGTGTGTCTAGCCTCAGAAACTATGCACCTGACAAATGTGCTGTTCTGCCTAAGGCAGTAATGCCGATGTTTATGATAATAATGCCTGACATTAGTTGAGTGACACTTATGTCCTAAGTTGTATCCTAAGTTCTTTATATAGACTAACTCATTTAATCCTTATAACAGATAGACATTAATTAGCACATTTCCTCAATTCTAGGATATTCTCCATTGTAGGGGACATCTTTGACTTGAGAACAGTATTCAAGGAAAATAATGTAGTATGTAAATATCATATTGATTATACTATGTATCCCAAATTATTAAGTATTTAAAAATATAAAGCTTATGTCTCAGGACCAAGAAAACATGGTATATTGACCCTTGTATTAACAAGGAAACCAAAGGAAGAAAATATGTGCAAGGAAGTACAAGATGTCAAGGGGAATGAGAAACTAAAATTCTAAATTACTGGAAGACCACATAGTTTCTCAAGATTCCTGAATTCAATGGTCTAATGATGTCTTTAGGATTGAGAAGCAATTTATCTTCTTAAGTAACATATTCTCTCAATTACCATTTGTTGTGCCTGTTGCACATAGAGGGTTGGGGAGGCTAGAACTGTATAAGTGAGGACATTCCCAGAAATCACTGTGGAAGTCATTAGATTGCTTCAGATTCTGCAGGTATATATGCAGGTTTGAGGTTCTTACCCAGATGGATAATGCAAGCATTGGGCCAGGCATGTTGCTCTAAAATTAAGAATATGAAACAACTGATTTTGTATGAAAGAAAGGATAGTGTCCATTTTAATTTCCCTCTGTTCCTCTCTGTCTCTGTCTTTGTGTCTCTAAGCACACGCACACATGGCTCTGAGTGAAAATAAGTCAGCCAAAACACAGAAAAAGATATTATAGTAATAACAAGTCTACCTGTAAAACAGAAGACCTCTAATAAATCCGCCTAATTTGTCAAATGTGTAAGGCCTTAGAAGCTAAATGGTTTGAAAGGAATTTTCTCAAGGATCATAATTTGAATACATTTTACAATTGGATCAATTTATCTACAAAAGAAAGTCAGATAATATCACTGTTAATCTTTAAAAAGCAAAGAGAGCAGCAGGAGAGTGGTAGTACAAGATCAAATCTATGCCTTTTCGAAAAAAAAAACGAGAAATCAACTTACAGAAGAATATCCATAATTTATTAGACTTCTGCAGACATGTAAAAGTTAAAAGAGTGAATTAATCTATTTGGAAAATGTTTGCAGTGAGATTGGTAGATTAAAAAAATTGAAACAACCTGAATATAGCACAACTTTATCATAGTAGTAAAGAGTAGGAGAATAATCATCATTGTTGAATGTTAATTCAAAATTAATAATTTAAAAAACAAACTTAATTGTAAAATTGGATTGTATAAAGAGTAATCAAAGTGACCATCTTTGTTCCTAAGTAGAAATCTGCCACAGAAACTCTCTTCTTTCCTCCCTCCCTCTCTTCCTTTTTTCCTTTCTTCCTCCCTCCCTTCTTCCATTTTTCTCTCTCTTTCTTCCATTCTTTCTGCCTTCTTTTTTCTCTTTCTCTCCATGCGTGTGTGTGTGTGTGTGCACACGTGCTTGTGCATCTTTCTTTTTGATTGAATTAATTTGTGCTTTGTTATTGTGCACAAGTGTCTGACAGGACCTCTGTGTTGGGTTTTAAAGCTAGTTGTACTCTAGAAAAAATGACACAACCTCTAGAGTACAAATAGTCATTTGATAATATAGGAACTAGATAACGCTTTTCTTTTCTCTTCTCTTCTCTTCTTTTTTTTCCTTTTTTTTTTTTTTTTTTTTT
>NW_016107341.1:6153318-6202923 GCF_001604975.1 Cebus imitator
TTTTGTATTTTTAGTAGAGACAGGGTTTCACCATCTTGGCCATGCTGGTCTTGAACTCCTGACCTCGTGATCCACCCACCTTGGCCTCCCAAAATGCTGGGATTACAGGTGTGAGCCACTGCACCTGGCCAATTTTTCATTTTTATAAGACTCAATACATTTTAGATAATTATGTTACTTCAACAATCAATAGGATTGGAATTCTTGCCTCTCCAATCCAGAATCCGTAATAATTTCCCTAAATACAAATTACATCATAATCCTGTTTTTATCAAAACCCTCAGTGGCATTATGGTCCTAATTCTTTGCACATGACCTGGCTCTAAATCAGGACTGTTGTTTGAAAGGAACAGAAACTCACTGAGATTAAATCAAAAGTTTTTTGGTTTTTTGCTACTATAACAGCATGAGTTTTCTATTTCTGTAACAAATACCACACACCTAGTGGCTTAAAGCAACACAAATCTATTAGCTTACAGTTTTCTAGTTCTGAAGACCAAAACATGTTTTACTGGGTGCTATGAACTGAATTGTGTGTCCACCAAATTTGTATGCTGAAGTCCTAACTCTAATTTAACTGTATATGAAGATAGGGCCTATAAAGAGATATTAAAGGTTAAAGTTGGGGTTAGTGTAGGGCTGTAATCTGATATTACTGTTACCTTTATAATATGACAAAAAGACATTAGAGGTCTCTTCTTTCTCCATGTGAAGAGAAGAAAGGCCATTCAAGGTTATAAGAAGGCAGTCATTTGCAAAGCAGGAAGAGAGTCCTCATGAGACATCAACTCTAATGGTACCTTGATCTTGAAGTTACTGCATCCAGAACTATAAGAAAAATAAATTCCTGTTGTTGAAGCCACCTAGCTTGTGGTATTTTGTTGTGGTAGCCCAGGAAGACTAATACGTTGGGTCAAAATCAAGGTATAAACAAGGTTACACTCCTTCTGGAGTCCCTCATCTCTTGGCTCATGACTCTCTTCCTCCATCTCCAAACTCAGCAAAAGTGGGTTGAATTATTCTAATGTCTCATTACTCTGACCTCCTCTTCTGTCTCCCTCTTCCACATTTAAAGGAATAATCCAGGATAATCTCCCTGTTTTAAAGTGAGCAGAGTAGGAAACTTAATCTTATCTACTGCCTTAATTTTCCTTTGCCATGTACCCTAACATATTCACAGACTTCATCGATTAAGATATGGATAGCTTTGTGTTGCATGGAAGAGGAGATTGTTCTATTACAATGACCAAACTGCAGGAAAGACAAAGAAGTGGATGGCCTTTGTTTCAATTTAAAAACAAAAATCCTAGAGAAGAATTCCCATTAGCCTAGCAAGGGCCACCTGCCCATTCTCATGATAAGGATGGATGGGATTAAGAGCTAAGCGACACATCATAGTTGGCAGCCCCAAATAAAACCATGTATTTGGAGTGAAATGAGAAGTACTCCACTGAAAGAAGAGATGGCTTTCCTCAGGAGGTAAAAATGCTAGACAAGCCAAACAACCAATATCTCCTGTACTTCTGTTTCACCCTAACCTCTTGCTACTTCCTTTTAGGTACCCAGTGCTCTCAGCAGACCATAATAGTAGCTGCCTCCTCCCACCCGCTTTCATTTTTATATGACCTTTTTTATCTTTTCTCAGGCAGTACAGCCTAATTGTCATTCTCTGACTATAGAAATCCCCATAACCTCACGAGCTAATTCTTCTAAAAGAGAAGTCAATTTCTGGAACACCCTGGCTCTCCAATATTCAGACTACTTACTACAATATGAAAGGTTTAACAATAATATAATCATGATTCCGAGAGCAAATGTTGTCTTTTCCCATTGCTTGAATATTTCAGAAGCCCTCTTAACTCTTGACTTGGGGAAAATTCATTTGTCCTGTCTGGCTTGATCTTGCACTGTGCTCTGTTTCAAGAATTACTGCAAATGTTTTCCAGAAGTCCAAGTTACTTGGTTTTGCTGTAGAGTGATTTATGAATGCCAAATTTACTTTCCAGTCTAAACCTCTTTTCTTATGGCACTAATAGACAGTAATGACAATGCCACACCTCCAGGCCATTTGACTTGTTTCCACAAAGGAAAATTTAATTCTCAAAGAGTATTTTATTATTATAAAGTAATTCACTGGGTTGAAAATTAGATTTTATTAAGTTACTTTCTAATATACATAATTAAATTCTGATATAAAAATATCTTTAAAAATTCCATCCTGTGCTCCATTATATGTTAATTTTTTATAAAATAAAAGTTGTCTTAAACATGCTTATCAACATCAGTTCACTGCTCTAGCAGGGAGTTCCAAGACCACACATTATGATGCTCTTAGAATAAGATTGTAGGAAGGCAAATTTAAAAGCCAACTCATTTTTAGGTACATGAGATTATTTTAGATATTTGCTACAACAAAATCGACTAAATTAAAGACAATGGAGACGATCAAAATGTTGATGTTTTGCATGGTTATTTGATTTTTAGCTGAGAGATTTTATCCTTGGGATAAATTGTTTTATTTTACTCCAAGGCTTACTTTGTAACTCTTTTAATTTATCAGAAGATCTTAGGCACTTATTATTATATTACTTTTCCAATAACACCATGTTACTCATATGAATAATTCATCAGGGCAAATATTTTTGCTTCTATTCAGAAAAAAGTCGTACAGTATCTAATCATATTAGATTTTGTGGCATTTGAATCAATCACATTTTTACAACTATTAAATATCTAAGTAAATTTTTTCTAAAATTTACTTAAATTACTTGAATGTGAAAAAAAGACTTTGTTGGACCTTTGAAAACTTTCATTGCCAAGAAATTGTCCAATTCTTTTGCTTGGATAATTTTCTCTTTGCAAAAGTACTTTGTCTTTTAAAATCTCCAGCTTGCTAACCGTTCCAGCTGGTAAATAACTTCACACTCACTCTCAGTCTGCCTACTGACACCTCCTGCTTTATTAAACTTTTAAATGCCAGAGTTCCTAGGGCTATCTCTCCCTTACCTCCACACATTTTACCTGGGCTTTGTTGTCTTCTCCAATGACTTCATTTACTCTGCATATATGGAAGACTCTAAAATAGAAGTCTTAGTCCTACAACAGTCATCTGAGCTCCGCAGCAATGTAACCACCTGCCCATCTGACAGCTCTACACAGATAGCCCATAGCTACCTCACATTTAGTGTCCCTAGAACTGAAAGTGTGATATTCTCACTGCCCTCTCCTGTGTTCAGTTGGCAGAGAGAGGCCTCAACATCTCCCTAGTTGCTGAATTCAGAAAGCAGGCAGTCATCTGTCACACTTCCTTCTCATTTAAACTTTATATCCAATCTAACATCAAGTCCAGTTAATTTTATGCCAGTATATTTCCAATATTTTCTCAGATGCTAACTGGACTCCTTACTTCAGTGTTATTCATATTAAAGCTATAATTCTGTAGCCAGAATATCTTTTTTTTTTTTTTTTTTTGGAGATGGAGTCTCCCTCTGTCACCAGGCTGGGATGCAATGGTGCCATCTTGGCTGAGCAACCTACGACTCCTGGGTTCAAAAAATTCTCCTGCCTCAGCCTCCCAAGTAGCTGGGAGTACACGCCACCACGCACAGCTAATTTTTGTATTTTTAATAGGGTTTCACCATGTTGGCCAGGATGGTCTCGATCTCTTGACCTCATAATCTACCTACCTCGGCCTCCCAAAGTGCTGGAATTACAGGTGTGATCCACCGTGCCCAGCCTAGAAAACCTAATGAAATCAATGTTCTCAAAATTCTTCCTTGAATGTATTCTGGACCACACAACCATGAGACATGTGCACAGGTTATTCCCTAAACCCTGAGAATTCTCCTCCATCCCCTCCTCACCTTAGTAACACCTGCCACCCCCATATCATACCCTAAATATTAGTTCCCCATAGCAATTTGCCTGAACTTAAAATTTAGAGTATATTCCTCCATTCTATGCTTTCTTCATCCCAAGTCTCAGATTATAATTAAATAATGCATCTATTATTTGTAATTTATGTTATTGCATGTTTGTTATTGTTTTTCTTTGTCTTCAGAATGTGAGCTCTGTAAGAGATACCTAACTGTTGCCACCTCTACCTAGCACAATATTTTATACAGAGAACATCATCAATAAACATTTGTTAAGTAACAAATAAATACATACCAACACGCTGCTTAATGTGCTGCCCCTGCTAACAGAATTTGCTTTACTAGAGGAATGACTCCAATGGCTTTGTTTTCTTCTAAAATTATATCCATAATTCACATTCTTTAATCACTTGATGTTTCTGAGTCCTCTTTGAACTGTAAGTTTAATTAATTGCCAGGACATCCGCAGGCGTGTTGGTGACTGTCACTATATCTCAGCAAATTTAAAAAGTGATGCCCATTCGGAAAGCTGGAGTAGCAGGACATGTTTCTCCTTAATACTCTGTCCAATACTTAAATAGCAGTTGTAAGGTCCTATAATGTCCTTTCTTATGTGTCCATTCTGTTTCCTCCTTGATGCCAATTTGCTTAGTGTTCTCAATGACTTTTGCTTACATTTCACATTCAATGTTAACAAAATGGATAAATTATGATTTTTGTCTTTGAAGAACTCAGAGTTCAGTGGACTATACAAAACAAATAAAATATAAAGTAAAATAAAAATTTCTTCATAGTCCCCTGTCAAACCAATCATGCAAATGAGAAAAGTGGCAGTGTGTGAGAGAAAGTTATGCTAGCTAAAGGAAAGAGCAAACGCAAAGACAGACACTTGAGAGGGGACAATGTGTTGAGAACAGTGAGCGATTTAGAGCCTACTGAGCCTGGATCCCATACTGAGACAGGCAAAGGAAGGGACTGATTAGGGTCACACTGGAAAGCCATTTTACCATGCTAAGGAGTTTACCTTTTATCCTCTGGAAAATAGGGAACCATGCAGTATTTAAATAGGGAAGTGGAATACTCAGATTTTTTATTTTTTTGAAAAGAAATGTTTTTGGTATTTTGAAGCATGAACTAAATTAAGGATTAATTAAGCTTTCTTGCATCTGCAAGAAAATTTGTTCATTACTGTTCTTTTGTTTTGGTACAGAAGGGGCTATTAACAAAACAGGGTCTAAAAGAAGAGTTGCTTCTGCTTTCTCTACATTTGACTGCCTCTATCATCTCTTTATTATATTTATTGACTTGTTACTTTTTTTAAAAAGAAGGCTGTCTTTATAAATTGTCAGCAGCAATTTTCTTTTGGAGGCTAATCCTGGGATGAAAAGAGAATATTAGTTCAAAGAAAATGATATAGTATTTGCAGAACCTAACACATATATGAATAATTATGTTATTTATTATATCAGCAATTGACCACAGTTAGTAGAGCAAATAGATTTTAACTTTTTCACCAATTCTTGCAACCCGTGGCTTAGAAATAAGTCTCAAAAGGTAATCTCTGCAGAAAGCATTTATCCGACAGTGACGTGTGCCGTATATGAGGATCAGATCTGGTCATGAGTTCAGGAGCATCACCACACTGGGTAGCAGGTGAAAGGCTGGAAGGGAGCAGTTTCTGTAGCACTGGGGCATTGACAGTGGGAAGCACAGGGAGTGCTCAGACCAAAGAGACATTTTAGAACAGTAGTGTGGCGACTTGATGATTAGGAAATACTGATGTGAAGCAGTTTTCTTGAAAGTGCAAGAAAATGTATCCTTTATCGTTCTTTTGTTTTGGTTCAGAAGAGGCTATTAATAAAACAGGGACTAAAAGAAGAGTTGCTTCTGCATTCTCCACATTTGACTGCCTCTACCATCTCTTTATTATATTTTATTAACTTGTTACTTTTTTTCTTAGATGGCTGTCTTTTTAAATTGCAGCAGTTTTCTTTTGGAGGCTATGCAGGGACAGAAAGAGAATATTGGTTGAAAGGAAATGATATAGTGTTTGTAGAACCTAACACATTTCATATATGAATCATTATGTTATTTGATCAGCAAATGTTTGCTCATAACTATTTGAATCATTTTATTTAACCATTAACATCAGTAAACATTTGTTCTCTGACTTTACATTACCCAGGATATACCCAGCATCCCAAAATGGGGGGGAAAAAAAGTAGCATAGCCCCTCCTCTTGAAAAAATGTATTTTCCCTATTTTGTTCAGAGCAAAATTGACTACTTAGACACTATCCCTTTGAAGTAGCCCTCCCCAAGCTAATCTATGAACCACTATTTGCTCACAGGAAGGAAGTGGTTCTATCTAAGGCTAAGAGCCAAAATTTTGCATTCCATTCCATTCATTACTTCTGTTATTGATTTATTGAGTAATATTAAGTAGCAATTCTGCAGACTTTTCTCTTTGTCCTGCTGAGCATGGCAGTGCACTAGAAATTCCACTAATGTGGGCACAGCTTGGGGCATGACAAAGAAATAGGTGGAGACCAGAAACACATCTCTGGCATGTCTTAGGAATGTCCCGAGAGATGTTTCATCACTGAGTAGCTGAGCAGAGACATGACTCAGCCAAAGTTTCCGCAACTGCCTGTCTGGGGCAACTATGAGAATGCTGGCATGAGTTCCTGACCAGCCAGTGTTTGCTGAAGATGAAAAACTGTGCCTTTTATTGAAAATTGGAACTTCTAAATAGCAATCTGATTGTACAAACTGACTTGAGTTTTTTGTTAGTACTAAAATATTAAGAGGGGAATAAATCTGCTATCTGTGTGTAATAACTTTCTCAAATATGTCAATGCATTTGAAGCACCTGTGAAGAATCATAATTTGATCAGTGGACATTAGAACTCCTATTTTGATGGATTAAAAAAAATACCTTGATTTTTTCAGTTGAAAAGTGAGAAAGGTTCTGTTAGCAAACAGAGAACTAAGAAATATGTAAACTTGTTTCTTAAGAAATAAACACTAAATTGAAGATGGAGAAAAGGGGAAAGAGAAGAGACAGGAGGAAGGTGACCAAGGAACAGAGCCAAAGAATGAAAGAGTGGGTGAAAATCTATTGAAAAGCAATGTCTAATAAGTAGCATTTACATTAGTGGTGCAAATTTTCCCTCCATGTGACAGTATATGCAGATAGATATATGTTTTGCATTGGGATTTTGATCATTTAATATTTATTTTTAGTTTGTGTTTATTGTCTCTGATATGAGGAAATTCAAAAACTTCTCTCTCCCTATGCATCACTGTGTTACTCATTGCCTTTTTTAAAAAATAGAAATGGACAATTAAGGCCAAGTGCCATCATTCTGTTTAAATTTATTGGGCAATAGTTGCATGATCTTCAGTTGTGGGAATCTGCGTGTCAAGGCTCATATGACAATTCTTTTATGGCATTGAAATAAGACTGTAATTGTCTTTGCTGTGTCCTTTCTGCCTGCCCTTGGTCAACTCCTTATTGCAATGAATTCATATTTCTGGATCTAAAGATGACTAGCTTCTAGCTACTAAGTTAAATTTAAACCTCCATGAGGACACCAGCTGTCCCTAAGTGAGATAATTGCTATTTTCCTTTGGCCAAAAATTCCAATTTGAGGGAAGACAGGGCCTTGAAATATACATTCCCTGAGAGGTTACTTTTTATCCGGAGATCTCTTAAAGTGTTAATGGATTTCCACACACATGAGCAGCCTCCTGGTTTTTTTTTCATTTTGGGATAAAAATCGGAGAGATCTATAAGGAGACTATCTCAGAACTCTGGTTCCCAGAACCATTATTTATATTCAGCTTCAGTGTCCCTGATTTATTAGCTGGGACCCAGCAGAGCCGTTACAGCAACAGAAAACAGTGAGCAGATGGCAAATTTCATGGTGACGATTAACACAATACCTGAGAAGTATGTGGTGAACAATATGGGAGCTCTACCCAGATCCCTTGTTTTCCTTTTTTGCTATTTCTGTGTGTGGAGGGAGGGGATGTTAAGCGATTCGGGTACATTCTCTCTCCTATCCCATAACAATGACACAAGAGTGTCTGATGCTATGGAAACCAGCTCTCTTGCCTCTAGTTGGGACAGCTCTAAGGTGAACACACACTCCAGAGCTCCTTGCAAAATCAAGCTAAAGTTCTTCTCTGCAGGATGCATGCCTCTGCACCTGCCCCATAGCTTGGCTTCCTTCCTTTCCTCTTCTGCTTTCTCCAACTCCCTAACCTGCATGCCCTAGAAGCATTTCCTTAATAAATCGGTTACACATACTTCCTTGGCTCAGGCTCAGCTTGTACTAAACCTAGGACAAAGGGAGTGGTGAGTAAAAAGGGTGAGAAAGGGAAAAGATGAATCTCCAACAGTGACGGAAAAAAAGGTTACTGGAAGGCAGGGTAGAGCAAAAAACTCCTGCAAGAAAGGAGGGGAAATAGGGTAAAGGGGGAATCAAGAATCAAGATACTATTATCTGGCACTTTATTTAGGGGTCCTGAAACAGTGTTGAAACACAAGGCCCTGACCTCATACTGACTGAGGATAAAATTCCAACTTTTCCACATCACAAGTATGTAACCTTAGGCAAAGTATTTATTCTTTAAGCCTCTGACTTTCCATCTATAAAATGAGTGTGAGATTTTAAACCTTGGAAATACCTTTAAATATGGAAAGAACGTTATACCTAAAAGTATTTATTGCAGCATCATTTAGAGCTGTGGTCCCCAACTGGGAGTGATTTTGTTCCCTAATGGACATTTGGCCGTATCTAGAGACATTTTTGTTTTCACAACTCAGGGTTGGGAAGTTACTAGCTGCTAGTGTATAAAGACTAGAAATGTTGCTATACAACCCATAGTGCACAGAATAGTCTCACATCCCCCACCTCCAACAACAAAAAAATTTTGAACCAACATGTCAATAGCGCACAGTTGAGAAACTTAAGTAGAGTAACAGAGAGTTGAAAGCAAATATTTTAAGAATTTAGAGATAGAGCAATATTAAATAAATTATAATATGTCCCCAAGCTAAATAATATGCTATACCTGAAAATAAATTATTTTGTAAAAAAAATACTTGTTAACACCTATGATGAGATAACAAATTAGAAAATGCTGACACTCTGTAAATTGTGTAAATTAATTAATTAAATAATTCAAGTCATACCTTTCAAGAGCTAACCCATGACAGGTATTGGACTATTGTATATTATAGTGGTAAAGGAAACAAATTTATTGTGGTCATAAAATTTGCATTCTAGTAGAGAGAAAGGACAGTAGAAGATAGACAGATAGATAATAGATGGATAATATAGATAGATGATGAATAAACAAATGAGCAAGTAAGAACTCTGAATAGCTGATATGTCAGCTGAGATCTCAATTTGTAGAAGGTGTGAATCATGGCAGGATGGAAGGGAGAGCATTCTTACACAGACCCATTAGGCTGAAGACCCTAAAGTGAGAATAAACATGGCAGTTTTGAAGAAGAGAAATGTGAAAAGCCAGGTAAAATTATGGTTAACAATACAGGCTATTGTGGAGAAAGACAGACTTGAATTTGAATCCTTGCTCTGTGAGGTATGAAGCGAAATGTTCACTCTTTCAGATACTTTTCCTTAACATTATTTCACTGTGTACAATTGGGCATAAGAAAACCTCTCAGGATTATTGTCAAAATGAAATTAGGTAATATATGTAAAGTGCCAAGCATTATGCCTTTTACATAATAAGGACTCAGTTGTTTGAATTCAATGAAAAAAACCAAGATTTAAAAATATATATGGTATACAAACTGGAATACAAAAGACAAACAGAGATATATACATTAAGCTATGTAATATACGTAACAGACATAGTGTTAGGTACAGATAGATTAGATTAGATAGCCTCCTAGATCCTTCTCATCCTATAATGCCAGGACTTCATGAATTCCTGTACAATAGTAAATGACAACAGTTTTTGCTACATCTATTCATTCATATCAGTTCTCTGAATCCATGAAGAATGACAGTCTGATTCCTTAGGTACAAAAGTGTGGTGGACAGAAAGTAACAACTGAAAGAGCCTTGGTCTGGTGACCAACAGGTATTGGTTCTCTTTGAGATTCTTCTGCCTCTTAATTTTGATGCCCCAACCATCACCAACCGTTCTGAGCCCCAGTTTCCACAGGTATAATGAATAAATTAGACAAAACCATCTTAAAGATCCATTCTAACTTTAGAATTTTAAATATTGCAGATTATTTAGAGATAAAAGGTGGGTTGACCAGATCTTAGTTTAATCAAATAGGAAACTGGTTTTTAGAAGATAATACTGGTTTCTCTCTAGAAGAAAAATTAAATAAATCTTTTGGTTTAAGGAAAGCAACTATTTATAATTTTTATAAAAGTACTTTAATTATAATCAAAATACAATGATTATAAATTCTCTTCTTTAATGTATTTGCTTTTAAATTTTTATGTTACATGCAAAAATAAAGATGGCCAGATTTTTACAATAAGTGTTCAAAGAGATCAGGTAGTCATATAAGGAAATTCTATAAATACCTACAGCGAAGAAAGACAAGATGTCCTAGATATCGCTGAAATGACCATACATTACACGGAGGCCGTTCCTGACATTGGAAATGGCATCATTTTGAGTGTTAAGCTCAAAAGCACTGATCCAAAATTGGCTTACCCAAGTGTTTTAGTCTATAATTAAAAATAACTACCTAATTGTGTCATTAATACAGGAGTTAAAGTGATTTATAAATATTTTTTATCACATAACAATAGGAATAAAAGGCAAGTGAGTAATATACGAGCTTTATTTCACACAACTTAAGTGAATAAAGAACATACGCCTAATGGTTTATGGAAAGGCACATACAATAAGATAAGGTCAGGGTCAGGATCCACTTAAAATCCATTAAAATGTCATTGAAGTCAACTATCCACTCCACATGAAAAGGTGATTACACTATCTGTTGTTAAAAAAAAAAATTCTTACAGGAGGGTGCAGTGACTTACAAGAGGATGAATACTAATAGTATTCAAGACTCCTGAATGCATAAAACATTTATATGAAAATGTTTAATATGTATATTCTTATTATATATTAATTTATTAAATGAAAAGATATAGTTATAATAAAGCCCATAAGTGGCATTAAATGGAAGAATTATGAGAGCAAATTCCAAAATATTCTTTCATCCCTAGACCAAAACCATTTCTGCAAATATTTTATAGAATGCCTTGAAAATGCATTCTATAAAATATATAAAAATATAAAATAATGCCTTGAAAATGCATTCTATAAAATATATAAAAATATAAAATATATTGTTATCTGATTATACTACTGAGATGTTATTTAAAATTTTGAAAGACAAACTTTAACACATAGTTTATGTATAACTTTTTTTCTTTAATTCTACAGATGAGAAATTAATGCCAGAAGTGAAATGAGGGAAGACAGTCTTTTCCATATCACATATAATGTATTTCATTTTTAGAATTGTCTAGTTTCTCACATGTAGTGAACTCTTAGAACAGCCAGAATCTAATAATCATGCCTTTGGGGAGCAATTATATAAGCCTTATGTTTTTCTTGGTGAGTAAATCTTTCCGATGCAAAGCAAATTGTTTACCAACGTTGAGGTGGGATGGAGCAACAGTAATTCCAAACAAAATACAGGGGGGAGGAGGGAAGTGGGAATCAAGTGATAATTGAAGGGGAGAAGAGAGGCTTTGTTCAAAATAGTAGATGGAACATTTGAATTTATATCTTTTTCTACTTAACTGTATATTAAAGCAATTTTAAAGCATTTTGTAAAGAGTATAAATTTGCAGCAACAAAGTGGGCAGAATGGGGCTATTCACAAGCTTTTAACACATTTCTAGAAGGCAGAAAGCAGATGGTAAAGTGGTACTATTGCAACAGGATAGGAAAATCTATGGCCTGGAGGACATGAAGAGAAGCCAGCAGCTGGTGGGAAGAGAGTCAATATGTGCGGCAAAACCACAGCAAGGTCCAGGCCTGGAAGCGCCAGCCACTCTAAAAGGTGGGAAATGCATTTAAAGCAGGTAGAGGGAAGAAGCGGCCTACTCCGTTTCTCAGGACTAAATATAACACTTGGAAGACCGCTTTTTTACTTGATAGTGAAAAATTAATCTTTTAAGCGTAGTGGAATATGTAGAAATAGTCACCCCAAAGTAAGACCATCTATATTCTGCTATTTAGGGAGTGAAATGCTTGGCACCCTGGCCCTCTAACTTCATCCTAAGTCTGGCAATCCAGTGTGCCTCATACTTCGGAAACCTCAAGTCATGAACCCACATGAAAGCATAACCAAAGTTCACAGGACAGTTGAGAGAAGTCTGAAACATGAAAAAGTGAGACTAAACAAACCAGTAAATGACCCCCGGGAAACATTCACAGATATAGTAGGGGTCATTCGATTTTTTAAAAAGAATATTAAGTATAGATCGCATAAGAATATGTTTCTATAACAAAGAAATCATTAGAGAACAAAAACTATCTCATAAAAATTAATAATGTGTTGTTCCTCAAATAATTCATTAAAAAATTTAGAAGATAAAGGTAAGGTAATTAAAAAAATAAATAAAAGATATAAAAGATCAATTCTGGGACTTTAAATGAACTAAAAATCTCTAGAAAGCTGGAAGAGAAAATACAAGGGAAATAATTCAAAAGAAATTAATAGAGAATGACTTCTGAGAGAGATAGGCACAGGTTCAGTTTTCAGTACAGTGTTTGCAGAGACACATATTTACTATTCCTCTTCTCCTCCTCCTCCCACAACCTTTTCACCACAATAACCTGTTTTGCACGCTCTCAGCTCCTATTACTGTAACCAGAAGAGTGTATAAAATCGTCAATCATCTGCCCATTTTTTTTGCTTTTATATTTTGCATTACTCCTGTGCACATGTGTGCTCATAATAAAATTTGCTTTTCTTCCTGTTTTTTTTCAAGATACGCATTTAGCAAAGTATTATGAAACTCTAATACCACAATGACAAAAAGGAATTCCTAACAAGAGGGTTAACTGGTCAACTAGAAAAGAATACTAATCAAACTGGAATCAGACTACCCGACAACAAAATTGGATCCTGGAAGAAAGTCTACAATGGCCTCAGAGTTAACCAATCTTCATCCCAGACCACGTGGAGAGAATGGCAGACAAAGTAGTCACAGGCACAAAATTAAGATATTTTCCACATAGCCTTTCTTAGGAAGCTCTTGAAATATGCATTCCAGAAGAAAACAGAGAGTATACAAATACATAAAAAGAGGAAGATAGACATATTGAATATAGAAAATGGAGAATCTAACCCTAAGTCATGTAGAATTGTACCACATGGTTTGTAGAATAATCAGCCCAGATCAAAGCAGAAGAATAGAACGTTAGAAAAAGGAATCATTTCAGGAGGAAAAAAAAAAAAAGGGATATTGCAGGTTTGTTATTCTGAGTATTGTGAAAAACATGAAACATGATATCAGCTACAAGGAAAAAAACAGAAAGTCACCTTAATATTGCAGAAAAAAAGGAAAAAAGTAAATTGATGAATAGAACTAGATAGAAAACAAAATGTTATCACAGCATATCTTTTGGTTCCACATAGACATTATTTAGATGGACATAAGAATACCTCTTAATGCTTTACTTTTTTTTTTTTTGGAGATGGAGCTTTGCTCTTGGTGCCCAGGTTGGAGTGCAATGGCATGATTTCAGCTCACTGCAGCCTCCGCTTCCCAGGTTCAAGTGATTCTCCTGCCTCAGCCTCCTGAGTAGCTGGGATTACAGATATGCGCCACCACAGCTGGCTAATTTTATATTTTTAGTAAAGACGGGGTTTCTCCATGTTGGTGAGGCTGGTCTTGAACCCCTGACCTTAGGTTATCCACCCACCTCAGCCTCCCAAAGTGCTGGGATTACAGATGTGAGCTACCGTGCCCCTCTTTTTTTTCGATTTTATAAACTAAGTTATAGAAAAGACCAGAAGGGTTAATTTTGATTATAAAACAGAATAAAATATAAATAATTTTGACAACACATGATAAAATGTTCCAGTTACTAATGAGAGGATGTTTGAGAAGAGCTGAAGAAGTTGTGGGTAGTAATAATATACACATCCTATAAAATGTATTCAAGAAATTCTGTTTACTGTTAATGAAATAAAAGCTTAAGAATATTATTTATGGGCCGGGAGTAGTGGCTCATGCCTGTAATCCCAGCACTTTGGGAGGCTGAGGCAGATCACGAGGTCAGGAGATCCAGCCATCCTGGCCAACATGGTAAAACCCCATCAATACTGAAAATACAAAAATTAGCTGGGCATGGTGGTGTACACCTGTAGTTCCAGCTACTCAGGAGGCTTAGGCAGGAGAATTGGTTGAATCCGGGAGGCAGAGGTTGCAGTGAGCTGAGATAGTGCCACTGTACTCCAGCCTGGGCAACAGAGTGAGACACCATCTCAAATATATATAATATTACATATTTAGACACCAAGGTCTGGGTGTTGGGTGTGCTTGTTACTACTGTGGTGTCATTGCCTCTAGGGATTCTCAATGGATAATGCTAGGAGAAATATTTATACACACACACGTATATATATATATATATATATATTATATATTATAGATATATTATTTATAACATAAACAACAAATAATCTCTTGCAGGGAGAGACAACAAAAAATGTATGAGGTCTCTAGTTCCACCTATCATTCCATGAACATCAAAGATAATCTCTAAAATTAATTAAAATATTAATATAGACCATATAAATGTTTTAAAAGTGGAAAACAAGACCAGAGGAAGCAATCCATTGGCCAGAGAAATATTACTTTTCATTGTAAGCCCATCTCTACTATTTACATTTTTTAGATTGATGCTGCCTTTCAGGAAAATGCTTTCTATTTTGTAATGATTTCAGATTTATAGAAAAGTGACAGATGTTACAGACAATTCTCAAAACTGTCATGCAATTACCCTTATTGTTAACATTTGACATGGCCATGGGAAATTTATCAGAACTAAGGAACTGACATCGTACGTTACAATTAATTGAACTCCAGGCTTTATGGCTTTCACCAGGTGTTTTATTCATGTTCTTTTTATATGTCAGACTCAACCCAGGGTACCACACTGCTTTTAGTCTTCATGTCTTCCCAGTTTTTTCTGGTCTGTTCTGTAGCAGTTTCTCTTTCTTTCCTTTCTTTGCATGACCTTTATAATCTTGAGACGTGCTGGCCAGGTATTCTGTACAATGTCTTCTAATCTGGATTTGTCTGTATTTTTCACGATTAGACTGTGGGTATAGGTTTTAGAAAGATTAAAACAGAGTTGAAATTCCCTTTTCTTCATATCACAATGGAAGTACATGGTATCCAGATGATAACACTCATGAGGTTATCCTTGTTTACTAGGTTAAGGTAGTGTTTAAAAGGTTTCTCCATTGTGCAGTTACTGTGATTCTCCTGCTCTATTCTTTGGAGGTGAGTCATTGGAGATGGGGATAAGAATTAAGGTCTACCTCCTATACTGGGGATTATCTACCCATATTATTTGAAATTCTTCTGAAAGAAACATTTATTCAGTCATTTGTCTTATATCAGCATGTATTCATGTATACTTACTTTATACTTTAGGTTATAACCCAGTACTGTGTTGTATTATGTATTTGTGGCTCAAATTGTTCTAGCTGTGGCCGTTGAGAGCTCTTATAGGTTATTTGTGTCCTTTTGAAGTGTCACATTCTTTTGTTTTTAAGTACTTTACTTTTTGAAACCACACGATGCTCCAGACCCATCTTTTATTTTTCTAGCCATGATACTAAAATCTCCCCTTTCCTCAATGAACCCTCATTAGTTTTTGCTGTAGAATAGTGTTTAGACACCAGGGTCTGGGTGTTGGGTATGCCTGTTACTACTGCGGTGTCATTGCTTCTAGAGATTCTCAATGGATAAAGCTAGGAGAAATATATATATATATACACACATACATGTATATGTGTGTGTGCGTATATATATATATATACATATATATATATATATATGTATATATATAGCCATGCATATATATTGTATAAGGGTTTGACAAAAAAACAAAAACAATAGTGTGTGTGTGTGTGTGTGTGTGTGTGTGTGTGTGTGTGTGTGGTTCTGTAAAGAGATTTAAGGAATTGGTTCAGCAGTTGTGGAGGCATGACAAGTCCAAAATCTTCAGGATGGACAAGCAGACTGGAAACCCAGAGGGGATCACACATCACATTTCAAGTCTGCTGCAGAATTCCTTCTTGCTCAGAACAGGTCAGTCATTTTGTTCTATATGGGCCTTCAAATGATTGACTGATACCTAAGCACATTACAGTGGGAAATCTGCTTACTCAAAATCCACCTGCTTAAATCTACTGATTTTGATCTCATGCAAAAAGTCTGACAAAAACATCTAGAGTAATGTTTACTCAAATCGCTGTGACATGGGGCCCAACCAAGTTGAGACATAAAATTAACCATCACAAATAAATATCTATAACTATTTGTATATCTATCCATATGTATTTATATGCCCCTATATATTTATGTGTTAATATAAGCATAAGTTCATACCAATGTCTAATAGGTGTGTACAAGTCTTCAGTTTTAAATAAAGTATTTGAAGACAGTACACATCTTGAAGGAATTTTACTAATAAGTACAAAATTGAGAATTTTAAGATCATGTTTAATCAAAAAATATTGTTAAAAACTATTGAAGTAGGGAGTTAAAGAATCATTGACTCCTACTATTTGCCAGATATTTCATGTTTATTGTTTGGCTTAAGCTACACAATTATGGAAGGAAAACATTATCGACAATGTTTGATAAGTCAGGAGCCTGAAGCTCAGAAGAAAGAGAATTTTTCCAAGTTATCACAGAGTGTTAATTTATAACAAGTATTATGATGAAGGGAAAAATAATACAATACAGGGAACAGGGGCATAAAATTAACATTTATTAAATTCTTAGGGCTATCCTATCAAAGTGCCCAAGCTGAATGGCTTAAAACAACAGAAATGTATTCTCTTAAAGATCTGAGGTTAGAAGTCCCAAAACAAGGTGTTAGTAGGGCCATGCACCCTGCAAAGCCTCTAGAGCAGTGATCTGCAATCTTTTTGGTACCAGGGACGATTTAGAGGAGGATAATTTTTCCATGAAAGGAGGGTGGGGGGAGGATGGTGGGGGTTTGTTTCAAGATGAAACTGTTCCATCTCAGATTATCAGGCATTGATTAGATTCTCATAAGGAGTGCACAACCTAGATCCCTCAAATGCACAGTTCACGATATGGTTCCTGCTCTTATGAGAACCTAATGCTGCTCCTGATCTGAGAGGATGCGAGCTTGGGCAGTAATGCTGGGAACCTAAATTGGTCGCAGTCAAGGAGCTAAGGATCCCTGCTCTGGAGGAAGATCCTTTGTTGTCTCTTTCAGCTTCTGGTAACCACAGGTATTCGTTGGTTTATGGCAGCATGAGTCCAATCTCTGTCTCTGTTTTCATATTGCCTTCTTCTTTTAAAGGCACCAGTCATATTGGATTAACAGCCAACCTAATGACCCCATTTTAAATGGATTATATCTGCAAAGAACTTGTTTCCAAATAAGGTCACATTCATAGTTACAAGGGGGTTAGGACTTCAACATATCTTTTGAAGGGACACAACTTATCCTATAATCCCACCTGAGTGACGCCGACATCAGTCAGAGCCACTGAAACTGTTGTTGAGAAAATGTGGCCGTGGCCTGCTTGGAGAAAGAACATCCTAGAGGATGTATCAGGGCTAGGTGGTAATGACCTGTGGGCAGTTCCCCAGCTAGATTCCTTACATGTGGCTGTGTGAAAGGATTGATGAGGGGTACAGATGCTTAGTATAGCCTTCTGTCTTCCCTGTGTTTCATTCAGCTGTATTTCCTTACTGCGATGATTAATACTGAGTGTCAACTTGATTGGATTGAAGGATACAAATTATTGATCCTGGGTGTGTCTGTGAGGGTGTTGCCAAAGGAGATTAACATTTGAGTCAGTGGGCTGGGAAAGGCAGACCCACCTTTAATCCCAGTGGTCACAATCTAATCAGTGGCCGGTGCCACTAGAATATAACCAGGCAGAAAAGCGTGAGAAGAGACTGGACTAGCCTCCCAGCCTACCACTTTCTCCCTTGTGGATGCTTCCTGCCCTGGGGCACCAGACTCCAAGTTCCTCAGTTTTGGAACTTGGACTGGCTCTCCTTGCTCCTCAGCCTGCATACCGATTATTGTGAGACCTTGTGATTGTGTGAGTTAATACTTAATAAACTCCCCTTTATGTGTGTGTGTGTGTGTGTGTGTGTGTGTGTGTGTGTATATATATGTATATACACACACATGTATATATCTCTTCTCCCTTTATATATTTATATCCCTTAAATATAGATATATATTCCTTTTTATATATATCTCATATATATATCCCATATATATATATCCCCTTTATATATATGTATATCCCTTGTGCATATATATCTCCTTTATGTATTTTTATCATTTTTATGTTTATATTTTATTATCATTTTAAAATGATAGATCTGAGTGGTGAATAAATTTTTTTTGAAGTCTAAATGTAGGGGAAATGTTAGGCTTTAAAAGAAGAAGACACTTGTGTGTCTATCAAAATATACATCAACCTTAGAAGATTAAAACAACATGGAACATCCAAATCTTCAAATTGTTACCAGTGTAATATTTAGCCAGTAACTGTTTAAAGTATTGCCAAATTGTTTAAAGTGTTGTCTTTCTTCATTTAAAGAAATGAATTTGCAGGTACTTGTCCAGTATTTTGGTTTTATCAAATAATTACCCAAAATTTAAAAACAAAATGACAAGGAAGGCAGTGCAGAAAGAATAAAAACAGGACATGGCTATAGGGTTAAAGAGTCTTACATGAAATTGGGAGATGAAAAGAGTTAAATATATATGTTTTGTATAAATGTGTCATACGCCTAAACCATCTATACCCCAGTGTATGTGTGAGTGTGTGTACACACATTATATAATTATAAATTACATAAAGTATAAAATATCATTATATGATAAGGTATATAAAGTCTCCTTTAATATTATATGATGAATATACTTAAGTATTAGATGGTAAAGCCTATAAAGTATCCTTTAAAATTACATGATAAATGTACATATTTCATGCAATGTCAAAGGATACTTTATAGACTTTATCATATAAAGTACTTAAGTACATTTAGCATAAAATGTTAAAGGACATAAATCCCATGGAGGGGCAATATATTGTGACCAAAGAGCTTATGCATATTTAAGAGACAAATTAAATGGAAGTCAAATAATGAAATATTTATCAATATCAAAGTCTGTTGTGCTTTGCAAATCTTTCTGATGTGGTCCTTAATACACAGAGAGATAAATGACAACATCAATAAATAGATACACAAATCTTATGTATACTGTCAAAATCAAGGTCATGACTTCAGTATGCCTATGTTGTAATATGATTATAATTTATTTTGATGCTTTAAACTTTATAGTATCAGAGTACAAATTTTTTTTAAAAAAATTAACAAGACACTTCTTCAAAAATAGAGGTATGTATATGGGGGTGTGAGAGAAGGGATTTAAAAAGCAAGAAAGAATAATAGCTCATTTTGAAAGGGGAAGTTCTCTAAATAAAATATTATACTTGCAGTAACTATAAAGAAGATTTTCCTGGAGTTATAGGTACACATTTATACTTTCTAAGAGACCAGTGATAAAAATAGCCAACAATAATACTTGACTTTATGGCTGCAGTGAAATACCTCCCAACAAGGTTTACTTTTGCAAATTTTTATTTTCTCTGGTCATAAAGGACAAATGCTTCTTTTTTCCTAGTTCATATGTGTTATCTGTAGACAATCAGTACAATATACCATATATTCTTAAAGCAACATGGTAATAATTACAAACATTTAAATTAGTCTATTAAAATTGATTAACTGGTATTACTTTTGGAACTCCTTTTTCATTTAAATCATAGACATTTTTCTAAAAATCTAGATATAATTTTTTAAAGTGAAGTTTATTGGGGGAAGTTGCTAATTAAAGGAAACTTTCAGATGAAAAATCCTTTTGTAAAGCAATTTTTTTCATTGTAAATATGCATTTTTATTTTAATTTGTTTTATATTTTTCTATTTTGCTTTTCTTTCTTTTTTTTATATCACGCTTTAAGTTCTGGGGTACATGTGCAGAACGTGCAGGTTTGTTACATAGGTATACACATGCCATGGTGGTTTGCTGCTTCCATCGCCCCGTCATCTATATTAGGTATTTCTCTTAATGCTATCCCTCCCTGAGCCCCCCATCCTCCTGCTATCCCTCCCCTAGCCCCACACCCCTGACAGGCCCCACTATGTGATGTTCCCCTCCCTGCGTCCATGTGTTCTCATTGTTCAGTGCCCACTTATGAGTGAGAACATGTGGTGTTTGATTTTCCATTCTTATGTCAGGTTGCTGAGAATGATGGTTTCCAGCTTCATCCTTGTCCCTGCAAAGGACATGAACTCATCCTTTTTTATGACTGCATAGTGTTCCATGGTGTATATGTGCCACATTTTCTTTATCCATTGTCCCATCTTTATCATTGATGGGATTTGGGTTGGTTCCCCAAGTCTTTGCTATTGTGAACAGTGCTGCAGTAAGTAAAGAAAATATTAAAAGTCATGCTATTGTAAAGTTATTAACTAACTCCAGATTCTTATATAAGGGTTATTTTAAATGACACCTACCTTAAAAATAAAGACAATAAAATGAGATGGAAACTTACAGAATTGATTGATTAAAATACAAAAATACAACTAGTAGAAATTTAGTTTTTAAATAATTATGTTTTTTACCTTAAATTAAGACTTTACTAGAAGAAATCCAAAATGAAACAAACCTAGAATGAAACATGAGAAAAATCAAATTTATATTGAATTTCTGAACTAGATGACGTTTTCCTTCCTATGCCAGGGATTGCTACTAGTTTCTTTGTAATTATATTTTATTTTTATTTTTACTGTGATATGATTTCCAGGGAATCTTATTCTAAATTGTTAACAGAAAATTGACAACGTAATTTCTGAATTTTAATTTTTAGAACTTAAATTCAAAGAGAATTTAAGGCTGGACACAGTGGCTGGTGCCTGTAATCTCAACACTTTGGGAGGTGTAGGCGAGAGGATCACTTGTGGAGACCCTGGCGAAAAAAAAAAAAAAAAAATAGCCGGGCATGGTGGTGCATGCCTGCAGTCCTAGCTACCCAGGAGGCTAAGGTGGGATGATTGCTTGAGCCCTGGATATTGAGGCTGCAGTTAAGTTAGCTGTGATTGCACCAGTGTCCTCCAGCCTGGGCGAGACCCTGTCTCAAACAAACGAAAACAAACAAAAATTAGAATTAATCCAAACCACTGTTTTTGTAGCAGCTGATTATCAAGAAGCAAACCATTTCAAATGTTCCTAAAGCTTTTACAGACTCAAAATAAAATTTAAGCATGGTATAAAGGGGATAATACAAACATAATTACCTTTGAAGTAAAATTATGAGCCTTGGAAAGTGATTCCTTAAGAATCCTGTAAGAAATCACATGTGTTGAAATACCACACTCTCAGTGATAATAAGATATTTTATTTAGATCTTCAAGGTCCTCAAATCACCATTAAATAAAAGATCAGTTTAATTAATTGAACAACCATTTATTCAACGGTCACCATGTGCCAAGACTTGGCTTTAGCTGGCTACAAAATGTCTAAGATTTCTATGTCCTGTTCTGGAGCTGTTGGTAGTAAATGGAGAAAATTTTCACGTAATTATAACATTAAATGATACAGCAGGAAAACCTGAGAGAATACAAAAGTGAGAGAGGTGTTCACACACATTGTAGTATTTAACTAACACATTATAGTTTTTAACTAACCAATAAACCTAAAGGTAGTTGCCTTAGTATTCATTTTGCAAATAACAACACTAGAAGTGGAAATCAAACAATACCCAACATATATAGTTTTAGGAATTGGCGATTTACATGTAAATTTATTTGACATCAAAATTGATATAGTTACAACTCTATGTATGATATCTAGGACTTGATTAATTTTGTTTCAGATTAAAGATAAAGATTATACTACAAAGAGGATGTATTTAAGATAGAAGAGCATTTGAAAAACCATGGAATTGCGAGGAGGAATAGTGTGGTCAAACAATGGTCAGGTAAGACATCAGATACACACAGAATTTAAGGTGCCAGGGGAAGGAATGAGCAAGAGGGGATGAAGAATTAACCTTGACCCAAGTGGTGGAAAGAGACTGGATGAACCATGGAAATAAGCTGCAACTTTATCCTTCAGTACATGAACAGAAGACTTCAGTAACCCTGGTGACAATTTGCAGACTAGGTAACCTGTGACTTTTAATTTTAAAATTACACTTGAGGCTGGTGTGGTGACTTGCACCTGTAATCCCAGCACTTTGGGAGGCTGAGGTGGGTGGATCAAGCAGACAGGAGTTCAAGACCAGCCTGGCCAAGATGGTGAAACCCCGTCTCCACTACAAATACAAAAGTTAGCTGGGCATGGTAGCATGCACCTGTAATCCCAGCTACTTGGAAGGCTGAGGGAGAGAATTGTTTGAACCTGGGAGACAGAGGTTGCAGCGAGCTGAGATTGCACCACTGCACTCCAGCCTGGGCAACAGAGCAAGACTCCATCTCCAAAAAACCAAAAATAAAATGACACTTAATACTGATGAACTTCCTGTTACTTAGGCTACAATCCACTATACAAATTTGTCTCTGGATTTTCATATACTGTATTTACACGAGTAACAAACTAGATATTTAAAGGAAATAGAGTTAATTTATATGTTATAAATGTACTTGGATGGGTGATAAAATAATTTGTATGGTTTTCTGTTTTATAATGTATAATGGTTTAAATGGTCAATTTGCTATTGATTACCTCTTTGCTTCCTTGAAGCCCTTCTCCATCTATCTGCCAAGGCTGTTCACTAATCATCTTGCTTTTGGGTATTCTAAAGGATACTAAGGAGAATTTGACACCATTTCTGCTCTTGAGCTGTATATAATTTTAGTGAAGATACAATGTCTGTATTTATCATTCAAATCTGAAATGTAATGTGATAAGCATCCAACAAAAATGGAAAACCTTCTTCAGCACCTAAATAGCGTAGGAGGAACGTCAAAGTCTCCACTGCCATTTCTTATTGACTGAGCTTTTTGTTAGATGAGTGTGCCAAGAGTAGTAGAAAGCAGGAAACACGGGGACTGTGGGGCAGGCAGACCTGAATGTATTGCCTAGGGACCAAATGAGGGAAGGCACCTCAGATTTCTGACTGGCTTTCTTGTTTGCATGATGGAGGTACTTATATCTTATTTTTTTAGGGCTGTTATGGAGACTGAAAGAAATACACTTCCTCAAATGTCTGTTAATAATGCATGCCCTTTAAATCATGTTGCTCCTTCTGGTTCACCTCAGGTCTAAAGTTCAATGAGTCCATTGCAGTGGATGCAGTTGATCAAGGAAAAAAATTTAATTGAAATATATTCCAAGAGCTTTACATCTTAAATTATGTCATGATTGTTGATAATGAAAATTGTATATCCTTCTTTAAGGTTATTAAATGTTGCACATGATGAGAACACATGGACACATAGAGGGGAACAACAGACACTGGGACCTGTCAGACAGTGGAGGATGGGAGGAGGCAGAGGATCAGGAAAAATAACTAAAGGGTACTAGGCAAGTTTTTTTTTTTTTTTGAGTTGGAGTCTTGCTCTGTCACCCAGGCTGGAGTGCAATGGTGAGCTTTTAGCTCACCACAATCTCTGCCTCTCAGTTTCAAGCAATTTTCCTGGCTCAGCCTCCCGAGTAGCTGGGATTACAGGTGTGTGAGATCATGCCTGGCTAATTTTTGTATTTTTAGTAGAGAGGGGGTTTCACCATGTTGGTCAAGCTGGTCTCGAACCCCTGATCTCCTGATTATCCTGCCTTAGCCTCCCAAAGGGCTGGGATTACAGGTATGAGCCACCTCTGGATACTAGGCTTAATATCTGGGTGATGAAATAATCTGTACAACAAACAAGAATTTACCTATATAACAAACCTTTACATGTACCCCTGAACTTAAAAGTTAAAAAAAATTCAAAGCCTCATGACTAAAAATAAATAAAATAAACTGAATAAGTGGCTGATAATTTGCAAATTTCCTACACAGCCCCCTCCACTTCCTGGAAATCATTGGTAGAGAAGACAGCAGGATTTCTCATGTGATTCTCATTATAAGAATGTATCTGCTAGGATGTGAAAGTTCTTTGCACAATTTAATACTCCACTTTCTAGTCAACCATTTAAAGTCCAAGAAGAGGATAACAATAGTAAAATCTGAAGATTACATGGAAAGGCCTTTGCCCATTTCGAAGGGCTGTAGGTGGGAGTCAATTAGCCGGAACTAACAGTCCTGCATTCATTGCTCCAGCTGGTTATTATTTTTGAGCCTCATTACATGCATCTGACAATCAGAGGCACTTATAAAGGCCTCTCATGGCTCTCCTGTGAGAACAGATATGGGAAACGGTTTTGTACTTCCAGGTGAAAAGACAGAGAGCTTGAGATCCAATATGATTCATAAAAGCAGTTGGCTTTTTCTCAAGATGTGACTGTGGATGTGTGTGCACTGGATATATTCAACTAGCAAACATTATTTGTTAAGTAACTGTGGGATACTCTGCAATCGTACTTGTATATAGTTAATCTCAAATACATATACTGTATTTTCACTGAGGCTTCATATGAAATATTCCAAGAAGGACAAAACAAATAGAAAATTTATATTTTGTCCTTGTGATGAAAATGGGAATGATCTTAATACTCCTTTACAACCTTTGTCATGCACACATAACCTTTTTTTACTAAAAACGAAAATTCACTAAGGGATTCTTACTACTGAAATTCTTTACTATTCCACTTTATACATAAAATATAATATATAAACATTAGAGGCAATACGCTCTTATTTTGGTTGAGTTGGGAAATATTGTGCTTTACGTATTTGATATGTTTAAATTTGTTTAAATAAGGACTGAGGACTTAAACTTTGAACTTTGTAATAGCTTATACACTCACCTCGTTTAAAATTATAAATGTAAAATATAGTGAACCATGAGACCTTTCTAGCCAACTTTCCTCTCCAGAGCAAACCACTGTCACCAGTTTATTTTGTTTAATGCCAAGAATCCTACAATTTCAGAAGCATAGAGTAGTACGTATCAACAGAGAAACAGTCACCAATATAGATTAGCAGTGGATCAAGAATGAAAATAGAGATACACTCATCTTATTGAAAAATTAGAAATGGTTTGATAGAGGAAATACTAAAGCCTATTAGCTGTGCAGGTAGCAGTTTCACACACAGATTTCTAGAACAGACCTGTTTGACTGGCTTGGTCTCAGAGCTACTAAGGTAACCCAAGGAGACATGAGGCTGACATAAATAAAGTAAGTAACCATTGGAAGTTCAGACTTTCCAAAGATACAGTTCAGGAAACTTAAAAGGATGGCATCTGGGAGTTAAGTAAAGGAGAAAGACAGGAAAGTAGAGAAGAGAGGAGAAAAAAGTTAAGCATAAAAGATAAGTGTAAGCTATTGAAACTTACTGAAAAACATCAGACACTAAGGGAATCATGTTTGAGTTTCTCTTCCTATTCTAATATTTACTCTCCATTTGACTTTGGGCAAACCTTCAATGTTCTCTCATGGAAAATTGTAACTTTATTAAAGAATTGCTATGCAGATATGCAGATAATAAGCAAACTATCTGGCAAACACAGATACTTTTTTTTTTTTTTTTGAGACAGAGTCTAGCTCTGTTGCCCTGGCTGGAGTGTGGTGGTGTGATCTTGGCTCACTGGAACCTTTGTCATCTGGGTTCAAGCTATTTGCCTGCCTCCACGCCAGGCTAATTTTTTGTATTTTTGGTAGAGACAGGGTTTAACTATGTTAGCCAGGATGGTCTCAATCTCCTGACCCCGTGATCCACCGGCCTCCACCTCCCAAAGTGCTGGGATTACAGGCGTGAGCCACTGCGCCCGGCCAGTTTTCTATTACAGATATTAGCTGTGACTAAACAAGGATACAATTTTCAATCTCTGAAGGATTAAGATTTTCTAGTTAGGGTAGAGTTTATTTATATGACTTATCTGTATAGTAGGAAGAAATCTGTTTTTTTTTTTTAATTTTAAATAAGACAATTCATAGCTTCAGAAACTCCTGAAGAAAAGTGTATAACTCAAAATCGGTGCTAGACTTTTAAGTTAAATAGCATTCCTCAGGACCATCAGAAACATAAAATATTAAAAATATGCCCATTATACCTGCAGGCAAAGATACTTCAGAGTGTAAGACATTACACCATTTCTAAAACATCTTAATAAAAGTGACCCTAAGTATTTTAACTTGGCTGTTTGTCTAAAACATTTTGCTGGGTGCGAACATTGTAATTAGTGCTCTCTAAATGTAGTTGTGTCATTACTCCTGTAGATCCATTTAGTGTCCCCCTTACCAAAAACAGCGTTCTCAATTAGTTGATGTTGTTTTCCACTTGGAAGGACAAAGATGATTTTTTTTTTTTTTTTTTTTAATCTTTAAGATGGAGTCTTGTTCTGCCATCCAGGCTGGAGTGCAGTAGTGAGATTTCGGCTCACTGCAACCTCTGCCCCCCCAGGCTCAAGCCATTCTCCTGCCTCAGCCTCCTGAGTAGCTGGGACTACACATGCCCGCCACCGCACCAGCTAATTTTTGTATTTTTAGTAGAGATGGAATTTCACCATGTTGGTCAGGCTGATCTCGAACTACTGACCTTGTGATCTGCCCATCCTGGCCTCCCAAAGTGCTGGAATTACAGGCATCAGCCATGCACCAGGCAGATGAAGTCCTAAAAAAGTGGTAGTGCCCACCACTGTTTCTTATGCAAGTCTTGTTTTGTCAAGGTGTTTTAAGCAGTTTGGGTAAATGTGGGCAGAGATTAATCATAGGGGCTTCTAGTGCTACTGTTAAAATTCCACCCTGTGACCTAAGTCTCAGGCAAGCATGAGCACTGTGTCCTTGCACTTAAATTTCTCTTGGCTAAAGCCTATCAGTATTTTTATGATTCATTTTGAGGTGTGGCCAACTGTAAACGTCTCAGAGCTAAGCAAATACCATTAAATCCCAGGAGCACATTGCAAAGAAGTTTATTTGGGCAACATTGAGGTAACTTTGGCACAAGTTTCATGGACTGTGATTAAATCTAAACTATTTGCCAAGGCCTCCAAACCCCTGTATGTGTAAGAGATTGAGCTAATTCACTGGTGTTTGTAAATTGAGTTTGGAGTTTGTAAATACACCGTTTGAGATGCATTTCATCTTTCATCTCTTCATCATGGTTTTCTCAAACTTAAAATGTATAAACAAATTCTATCTTACATGAATTTGTTGATCAGTTTCTAACATCTCCACATTTCTAAATTAATAATTATGTCATTTAATCCCCCCATTCATCTTTCTAATAATTTATTCTTCTCCTTCCTTAATATATAAATGCCGACAGAGATATCAGTAGAAGGGATAATAGTGGAGAATATATAACCTGGATCTCATTCAGTTTCAGAAGTGGTTCAGAGAAGCACACATAGTGCTTATTTATACGGACATCTGGATTTTAATAACACCAGATTTTTGGGAGGTTAAATTCCTTATTACAAATTTATGTCAAGGATCTTCTCACATCATCACAAAAAATAATTTTAATTGTTACTATATTAAATTTTTGAAGTTTGACAATAATATTAGCCCTGAAATAGAATTTTTGAACTCTTAAATTTGCATTGATTTGATCCCTTCATTTCTTGACAATGCAGCATGAGTCTGAGACACGTTTATGTTTACTGAACACAAGAGACACAGGAAAGCTGTGTCTCACTCACCTCTTCCTCCCACCTGAGATTTCATTCAACTTTCCCACTAAGCAATGATTTCGCACTCTCAGAGGTGTTTTCTATGACACAGTTTATAAGAATTTAATGATTTTCTTTCATTATGTGAAGAAAATTGTCAGGTATAAGATAGAGAAATTACACTCTGCGTTCCTTCTGTAGAGTGACATCTGCTGGGCTGTGGACACAGTGATTTTAAGCAAGTGCCTGCTTGTTTCATGGCGATCAAAGCTCATTTCTCCCGATGTTTAAACATCTGGTTTATTGTGGTCCGGAGACGCAATTTTCACTTAAACATCAAAGTCAGTTCCAGAGTTTGACGAGTGTACCTGAAAGTAATGCTGGAGATATACCTCTGATATATTTCTGTACATGTGTAGTTACTGGCTATCTGTTGGCATAAGTTAAACAGCCTTTCAACACAGAACTGTGAAATAATTTCTTCTTGTAATTATGTTTGGAGTATCGTGGCGGGGAAGGTACTGGATATGAGTCAATGTGGAGGGGTCAACAGAATTACTGCCTTCAGGGCATTAAAGGAAACTCAATAGGAAACAATACCCATTACAAGGATAAACTTGTGCAACAAGATTGTCATTTATCTTGACCTGTTTTAGAAAATACATAGCAAAGACCAGGCAAGGTGGCTCACGCCTGTAATCCCAGCACTTTGGGAGGCCGAGGAGGGCGGATCACGAGGTCAGGAGATAGACACCATCCTGACCAACATGGTGAAACCCGTCTCTACTGAAAATACAAAAAATTAGTTGGGCGTGGTGTGGCGTGCGCCTGTAGTAACAGCTACCAGGAGGCTAAGGCAGGAGAGTCGCTCGAACTGGTGATGCGGAGGTTGCAGTGAGCCGGGATCTCACCACTACACACCAGCCCTGGCGAGAGCAAGAGTCTGTCTCCAAAAAAAAAAAGGAAAATACGCGGCAGAACAAGGACAAAACTCACGCCCTTTTAAAAAGGCATCTCTTTGCCTTAAAAGGATGCAGTGATCCTTCCCTGGCAAAAATTAAAAAATAAAAAAACACAACTGCAGTGCGCTTTGATATTTACGGCCAGGCAAAGTCTGAGTGTCTTCCAAGAGCCGCCGGCAACAAAAACCGTGGAGCGCACCGTGCAAGTTGCTCACTCTGCCGCGGACTGCGAAAGGAGCAGAGCTGCGAGGCTCGGGCTGCAGCCTGCGGCCGCGCATTCCTGCGTCTGGCCGGCGGCGGGTTCTAAGGGTCGGCCCCGCCCGGCCCGCCCCCGCGGCTCCGTGCCACGCTCTGGCCGACGCGCTCGGGGTGGGGCCTCGCGGCCGGCGGAGTGCGGCCGGGACTGCGCGGCGGTGATGAGAGCCTGCTGGGCGGCGCGCTCAGGCAGCGGGAGCCGCGCGGTGCGGCGCTGTAATCGGACACCAAGAGCGCTCGCCCACCGCGGCCGGCCACTTTCCATTCACTCTGAGGTGCATGATTGAGCGACGCGGAGAAGGGCTCCGGGTGCCGCGGCTCTAGAGCGCTGAGATTCCTTTACAAAGAAACTCAGAGGACCGGGAAGAAAGAATTTCACCCCTGGGACGTGCTGGAAATTACGGGCGTCTGGGAAAAGGACTGGAGACGCAAGCAAATTGATGACTTTTCCGTGCTGATTTCTTCCAACCTCGGTAAGCTAAACTGGCCGTTTTACGCATTACAAATTTAGCAAAAATATAACTTTTTGGGCCTGTATATTGACTTTTAATACATTGGTGTGCTCAAACCTGGACATTTTCTTAAGAGCACACGCGGTTTGTCAGGGAAGCCTTCCCCTTGCTGAGAGCCCTGCTCGAGTTGTTTCCTTAGGCTGTGACACCTGCGGAGAGTTTAAAGTTGAGTGTTACAGTGCCTTTCAAGGCACAATTGCTACAGAGGATATAAGAGAATTGTTTTCTTATGTGTTATTAGCTTCCGATCAGCAGAAGTGAAAACAAGAGGAACGTCTGTGTCTGAGTTAAAGGGAAGAAGTTGTACGATACTGTTGGGGAGGCGGGGGCATATTTAAGAACTTGGTTTTCAGTCTCGCACTCCTCATCACTAGGTAGGATGTAAATCAAATTGCCCTGTAGACCACCTTCGTTTCATCTGCCATTGTATCCCCAGTATTATTCTTTGCAATTGGTGATACATGTCCTTTTGGGAAAAACAGATAAGGTAAGATGCCAATATGAAAAAAAAAAAAAAAAAAGAAAGAAAGAAAAAAAAGATGTGTTAATAATATCAGCTTGCTCAGTAAACATACAAAGGTTAGGCATATTAATAGCTTTTTTCTTTTGGCTTTAACTATAAAGTCAACAGAACCAAGGGACAAATTATTAAGGGAAAGTCACCCATAAAATCAGTTTCCTACTAAGTTAATTTAGGGATGACAGGGTGAAGAGGTTGTGGAAGCAGGAAGAAACTGTTTCTTTTGAAAATTACCAACACAAACATCTCTAGAGTTTCCCCCATCTGTGTGGTAAAAGAAACATACAATTTCATTTCTAACTCTCGTAACATATGCACCACCTAGGAAATCTACTTATAATTTTTCTTTAAAATAGCATATTCCATTTAATTCTTTTTATTCTGTATTAATGAAGCTGTCTTTTTCAATTGTTAGTGGCACTTAACAAGAAGTTAATAATTTTGTCGATGAAATTTTAATTTGAAAAGTCAAATAATGACTTGTTGTAACCTGTAAAAATAAATTTCTTTATTGGACTGTTGGGTCATTTTATCGTATAATTGTGGGGGAATCAAAATGATTGCATTTCTTTTATGGTCCTGAGTTTATTTTACATGATGTGGCCACTAGAGCTCCCGTAGATTTATGGAAACACATTATCTGACCATCCTTGGGATTCAGATATTAGTTAATAGCATGTATCAATTTTATATCTATAGTTTCAAGCAGTGACACTTGTCTCTTTGATTCATCTCTGGGTATTTTGACAACCCACTTTCTGGTTGATTTATTTAAAATATACATCGGTGGATACATGGCTCACTGGATGGCTTACCACTAGGTCATTGGTTTGAATTTGGCACAAGTCCATGGTTACCTCATCTGCATCATTTAACAGCCGCCTGCTGGTCATCAGGATAAAATGGCAGATAACTGATTCCAGTGACATTAGTGATCAAGGATTGAGCACACAGATTTATGTATGGAAACACTATTTCAGAGACAATTACTCTAAAAGAGCTAATGACTATGGAAGTGAGTAGGTCCACATGAATGTTCATGTGGGATTTTGTTACTGCTGTTCTGTTAGTGGGGGGAAAGAGTTCTCATCCAGTTGTAGTCTATTAGCACAATTCTGTTCAAGTCTTTTTAATGTAATGGATTTCTAGAGGGAAGATCTGTTCAAATACTGGGCTTAACTTCAGGTATCAATGCTTTTTCTCACTGCTTTGTTCTGTTTCGATGGTAGCATCATTTTGCTCAAAGATGAAAGTTTGTCTTGTTGCTGACTTCCAGACACAAATGAATTAAATCCACACTTTCACATCTGAGAAGCAAAGACACAGCACCTCCTACTGTTTGCATTACTGTAAAAGTTCAGGTGGCTCTTTTGTGAATAGGGTGTTTTGTGTAGGTTACTGTTTTTTTCTACTCCTAAAATGTGAAATGAGATATAATGAACTTGTTATCTCTCTCTTAAAGGTATTTTCCCTTGGATATTAACTTGCATATCTGAAGAAATGGCATTCCGAGCAATTTGCGTGTTGGTTGGAGTATTTATTTGTTCTATCTGTGTAAAAGGATCTTCCCAGCCTCAAGCAAGAGTTTATTTAACATTTGATGGTAAGAGAGTTGATAAACACTCTGGGAAAAATGTTATTTTTGATTTTGTTTTCTTCCTTATCCAGATTCAAAAATTAATGAAGGGTATAAAATATTACTGGACATTAATTTTAAAAATATTTACTGGGCTGTTTTTTGGAGGACAATGGCTATTTTAAGTGACTGGTTAATAGACAGAAACCCTCTGCTGGATTTGAAGCAATATTTCTGAAAATCCTTGTAGTATATGCTGCTTTTTGTAAAACAATTCTTCTGTGCTTGCCTGTGTACTCATGGGGGAGACGGGCAAGCTCAAAGCCTAGCATCTTTGATCTTACTATTCACCTGGTAATGTTAAGAAGTGGCGCCTTTATGCTAATCCTCAGCAGCGGAAAGAGCTATGCAAGTTTAATTACTAAAAAATTCTCCCAATTAATTTTTTGGGCATTAGTCGCAAAACTAGTTGCACCATGTGTTGTTCTAATGGTGTTTCTTCTTTTTCCACAAGGATTTCCTGAGATTGGCATAGTCCCCTAATTAATTGAAAAGGATCTAAAATAATAATTGGAAATATGCTTTTGATTGTTGTTGTATACAAATGTCCTCAGAAGCTTAGGGAAATGAGTGTGATTTCAAATTTTCACATACATAAAAGGTGCAAGGTCTTCTGAGGAAATGGTTTGTATGAGCTTTAATGTATACAGTTCAAAGGACTTACAGATGAATGATTTTGGTTAGTCAAGTAACCCATACTAATTGGACAGATGGAGTAAGACATGGATGAGGAACACCATCCTGGCAATCAAAGTCATTTATATTTTTATTACTTCTTTCAACTCTGTCTGCATAAACTTTAGTGTCATTGCAAATATTTTTTCCTTCACCTGATAAACAACATACTCTCAGACCTTCCTATAGCAAGTTGTCTCCGAAACTCTTTGTTGTCTCAAATTTCAAATAGTAGAATGAATGACTAACACTTATCAGTCAAATGGCTGTCCTGTTTTTTTTCTTTTTAAGTCACCAGTGCTTTCTCCAAGGTCATCATAAGCACTGAAGGAGCCATATTTGGAACTTAGAATGTATGAGCTTCTAATTGCTTCCTTAGCCTCCATGCCAGGCATTCCCCTTAAAACCCATAGCTATGCAGTTAAGTTGTGAAGAATGGAAATACAGACCCTTTGAAGTGTCCTTTTTTTGCCCCTTTATTACTAAAGCATCTTAAAGACTGCCCACAGGTTTCCTCGCAAGTTGAGAACTATGAAATACCTTTTTCAAATAAAAAAGAAAAAGCGTTAAGAAGTAGTGCAATTTCCCCTCTATTTTCTATATTTTTCCTAGTATGTATAGAGGTGCTGTGATCTAATAGATTGGATGTCCCTACCTGCTTTCTTTTCCATTGAAAATTAATCCAAACTTTTAATGTAAATATTAATAAAAAGTATGTCACCAGAGATAATGAACCAATTCTGTATTTGAAAAGGCAATTACAATTCATATTTTACAGAAGGAAATTACATAGTTTAATCTTTTAGAGCCAAACTTCAGAACTATGTAAGACAGTGACAGCTCTGCTATGCAGTGACTGGAAGTAATGATGGGATTTGAAATAATATATGCCTAATATTTTAAATGCTCTCAAACTCAAAACAGATTATTTCAGAATAAGACTTTCCTTAATTTGTAACTTGTATAGAATATGACATGATGAGTTGTTGATCTCAAAGTTCTATAATGCCTGATATTTTGTTCTTCTCAAGAGTATTACGGATACTCTTAGGAAATGAGAGAAAGCGGAAATAATCAGAGAGATAGTAAATCACTTATTTTGAATGCAGTTTAAAAGAGATTTATCAACAATGAGAATATATCTAATAAAATTCCACGATTTCTAACTCAATAATTTTAAACGTTCCTAAAATGAACTACATAGGCAAGGTATAGGAAAAGTATCAGACAAAAACAGTTGTCAAAATGTACAAATTTTAAACCTTAGTTCAATACAGTTTTCTTAGGAGATTTCACAGTGTATCTCCTTGAGATGTCTGTTTCAAATTTATTATTTAAAGTTTCTCATTAGTCAAATGATGACTTATCTGAGTATCATACTAAGTAGTTTCTTAAGTTTCCTCCAAAGTAGTTTATTCTCAACATCAAAATATAGAGCTTTGTATAGGGTTAATATGTTTAAGAATATATATATTTAAAAACATATGACATACTTTTATTTCATATTTCTAAATTTCTATTACTGTTTTCCAATAAAAAATCAGAAACCGAAGGTGTTTTGGGGAAATTCAGGTAGTTTCAAGTTGCATCAGACAGAGGTTATTTGCATTACTTGTTTTATGTTTCTAAGTGCCTTTATATTCTCTCCTAATTACTTTACCTCTTGGCTCTTTTGTCTTGAATTCTCCATCACTACAACTTGGTTCTCTGCTTGTCTCTCTCTGGTGGAACTTGAGAAGAAACCACTTAGTCTTGCATTACTTCAGGTGCAATAAGCATCATAGTCAATTTTAAGGTGTGTAGGACAAGGAGTCTCTTCTCCCATCCACGTTCCATTCCTTTTTCTTGTGGTGAAATAATGGAGTGATAACATTTGTAAAACAGTGATTTACAGATTTGCCTTCTCTAATGATCTAGGGCAAGGTCAACCAGATGGTCATCAGTCCTGTGGGAGAATGTACCTCTGATGTTATTAATTAGTTACATTTGTGCTACTTGCATCTTCTATGTTGAGACCTGTAACTTCTAACAGATACTTTCTTTTGTAATTTGTCTAAATCTCATTTGGTGCCCAATAGCTTTGCAAATGAATTTAAGGTTCACATAAATTACTTTTAGTTTAAGTTTTTCCGTAGTTAATATTGGCCAATCTTCCAGCTTATGGCTGATGTTTACATTTACATTTGCATATGCATGATAGTGGTTTAAAAACAGAAAACTGACTGTGAGTTTTGAATTGGAAATGGGTATTTTATGAGTAAACACTAGCCTTGCATAGGATTACTTGTTTTTACTTTACTTTTTTTTTTTTTTTTTTGAGACGGAATCTTGCTCTGTCACCCAGTCTGGAGTTGAATGGTGGGATTTTTGCTTACTGCAACCCCCGCCTCCCAAGTTCAAGCGATTCTCCTGCCTCAGCCTCCTGAGTAGCTGGGATTACAGGCACATGACACCATGCCTGGCTAATTTTTTTACTTTTAGTAGAGACAAGGCTTCACCACATTGGCCTGGCTGGTCTCAGCCTCATTGGCCTGTCTAGTCTTGAACATCCACCCATCACAGTCTCCCAAATTGCTGGGATTACAGGTGTGAGCCACCATGCCTGGCCCTGTTTTTTTGTTTATTTACTTTGTGACTCATTTTCCATTTTGTCTGTGCTGAATTTTTAGTAATAAAACTGCCAAAGTCTCCAGGTCATTGACAGTGTATAAATGAAAGACTATAAATTATTAAACATCTTTTAATGTCAGCTTCAACAAATAAAAGAACCCCTGTGAACTAATGAACTAAGCCCAAAAGCTGAATTGTTATTGGACAATAAATTCAAAATAATAAATTGCCTCTTTATGAACTCTGGTAGCATTAACATTACAAGGCACATTTGTTGAAATAGTTTGTGTTGTGGTTGCCCAAGAAATGAAAATAAAGGCAATTATTCTTGATTTCTCCATTAATCTTGGAAGATGCTTACACTGGCTGTATTGAATCTCCTCAGAACTAAATACTGAGAAGTATTTAGTTCTCAGATGTGTGTTACTGCATTTTCTTTTAAGTCTCCTTATGATGGTTTCAGTTAAGTGTGACTGAAATATTTTGAAGCACACATAAGTGTTTTAATAAACCCAAACTCAAGGGGTGTTCTGTGAATAAAAAAGTTCCCTCTACTTTCCCCCTTGTGAGAGTTTAACTGAACTCAGCAAAGGATTGATGAATTCAGTGTGAGTTGGACATTACCTAAAACGTAGGAGTCTAGAATACAGTCACACTAAATTTGTGAAGTAAAGCAGCAAGTTAAAAACTGTTATAAAATACAATTACAATGGAAGACGAGAAGAATTGCGAAGACGTATAGCCTCATATGTCTATTTTCCTCTATAACACGTATTGATTTAGGACTCTGGTAGTCAAAATAAAACAAAGTCTCTAGTAGGCTTAAATTGGAGGGAGGAAATTTTATTGCAAAGAATGTCTCTTGAAAATACTAGGATAAAATGTATTACATTGATATGCTACGAATTTCTTTTAGAAAATTTTTAGAAAAATGTGTGAGCCTATATTTTTCTGTTTAAAAAAGTAATTACTATTCCAGGTGAGTTTTATCAGATTCGAATAAGCTTGATTCTGTTGCCAAGAAATGATATGTGTTAAGCCATTCAGAGGCATAAGTTCCCTACAACTGGGAGCAAAGAAGGAATGCTTTAGTGTTGTGAAATTAGCAGAGTGAGCTTGAGTGTTACATTAATTGGTAATACAACCAACGCAGTTTCATTAAAAGAAAAAATGTGTCCTATTCTATGGATTAACCGTAGGCATGCCTAAACATATGTTTAATTAAATTAAACTCTTTATCAAATGAAGATGGTGCACATGATCCTAGATAGCTTATTTTAAATTTGTTTACATGTTGATCATATATGTTGATATGTTCATGTGTATTGCTAAAACCATGTTACATGGCCTTTATTTGCAATTTTGATTTAGAAAATATATCTAGAACCAAAGTTATACATTTTTACATTCTTCCTAGGTGTATACTACTTTTTGTCTTCTTTGTTTCAAAATAGTTTTGGTAATTTACTTATATTAGTTATAATAATCACTAACAATACTGCCTTTGTGACAGCCATTTCTGTAGCTACCATGAGAATTAGTTTTAAGATCCACAAAGATCAGAATGAGAGGAAAAGAATGTTTTCTCAGTAAGGTATGCTGTAAACTTATCATGTTAAATGTATCACTCTAGAATTTTACATTTCTCTTAGAACATCAAACCTGCCTGAGAATGAAATAAAATTCATTCTTTATAACATCCCCAATTCCCCCTTTAATTTATGATTTATCAAGGTGAAGATGAGAGGAATTCTCTCTCTGGAACATGTTTATTTTGTTGCTGTAAGTGAGATCTCCCTTTGTGCTTATGTGAGCAAGTCAATGCTTAGATAGATAACTATAGAGAAACAATAATTCACTCTCCTCATTTCACTATGCAAATTTATGAGCGTTTACTCTCCATAGATTCACTGTACCTTGCACTGTCTCTTAAACAAAAGATTCCGATGTTCTTTTTCATGGATATCATTCATTGCATTAAAAACATAGCATTGAAACACACTTTTTTTTTCATTTCACAAACATCTTTTATATAACAAGGTACAAAAGAACTATCGCTTTGGTTTTTGGTTCCATTACTGTTAAAAAGCATTGGGAGATAGAGCTGTGAGCTTTGGGCAAATTCCAGGACTCCTTTGCCTGCTGCATTTTCATTTATATGTTACGGAACACCTCTGTTGTTAAGCAAAACACATTTAAAAGCAAGGAATAGAAAGGTAAGATATTTTCTAGCTCAGAGTATGTGTTGGCAAGAAGAGCACATGGAAGGCAGAACTAAGTGCTGAGCCGTGTGCTATTTTAGGGTTGCACTAGCCATGGAACAATTTGCTGAGCTGTAAAAGATGACAAGTATGTTCTACATTTTAAGTCGCGTGCTTTTCAGAAACAATCATTTCAACCCATCCTCCTTATCCAGTGGGAATGAGCTGCCTTTAAGCGCTCAATAGGGATATGTTACTTCTGCAAGGCACTTTTTAACTTTTCAAATAACTTCTGTATTACTTAATTTATTATAGAATGCCTATGAAGTAGGTTGGCATGGAGGCTGAAGCGCTTGGTTAAGGTGCTACAGCTTGACGGTGACATTGACGAGACTAAAAGACAGAATGATATAAGAAGAGAAAAATTAATTATGAGCAGTGCTTGTATAGAGTCAGAGACACCCTGCAAATATATATTACAAAATCTGCAGAAATGCAAGGCTATTAATATGAATATTAGCAAACTTGCTTCATGCTATTTCTTACCCAAGTATGCATAACACTGTAGCTTTAACATGCCTTCCATTTTTAATTAACTGCTGATTTTCAGCAATAATTTGAGGATCATTATATATCAGGCTTTAAATCTGTTTAACACCATATTTTAAGTGCCTCTCAATTCTCTTTGCAAAGATTTAGGCAATACATAAATAAGAATAATTTATATTTTCATTTATCTCTAATTCATGCAAATTAATGAACACATTGGTCTTGTCTTGCCTTCCCCAAGTTACTGCTTTTGTAGTCAAGAGCTCATTTGATGTGCTGTGTACATCAGGATTCCATATTCCCCTTAGTCAATCCCTAGGATATTCTACTCTGCTCATTTTGCATTGCCTTAGAGTAAAAAACCCATTAAAATAATCTTATGTTCTGGTTTGAATTGATGCCACTGGAAATGCTAAATATTCTTGCCTTACTCAACTTTAACACTTGCTGGAATTTAACATTCTTGATAATAAAAGTATAAAATATTCTACCTAACTAATTTCTAAATTATTACCTTAGTAAAACTATTTTCTGGTAAAAATGATCAGGTACCAAAAAGATTACTCTTATATTCAATCTTATTTATAATGTAATGGCCAACGTCCAGTCTCTAGTCTGTATGGAATAGATAAACCCAGTGAGTTACAGCAAAATAATTTTACAGATGATTTCTCTTCCTCAGAGAGGGGAGTCAGACTGTTGATCCAGCAAAAAGAAAACCTTAACTCTATGTAGAATTAATAGCTGTAAAGAAGCAACTTCTAAATTTTTTTAGGAAAAACTTGCTTCCTTTGAGATTTTTACTTTCAACAGTCAGAATGAATTATGGAGAGAGGATATATATCTGACTAAAAATAAATGCATAACATACACACACATACACACACATCATCATCATCATCTATGAGTAAAAACCCATTATGCTTTGATACCATTTTAGTCTTTCCTAAGTGTATATTCTCTTGTATATTCATATAACAAAAACTGTTAAGTCAGAAAAAGACTGTTGTATTCCTGGTATCATTTTAAATGCATTATTTATGATTTCTTACTTTACATTTATGAATAACTACAGGTTTATAATTATATAATTGGATCATTAGTTTGGTGAACACTTTAGTACTTAAAACATTTTTGTAACAGTTATGTAGTGACAGCTTTTAGTGCAAGCAAGCTGAGGGCCAGGACAAGAAACTGGTGACTCGTGTATTTGAGCCCTGTCTCCCTCCCATTTTTCTGTCAGCTAGTAATAGTGAGAACAAAATGACTTGTTGAATAGCAACCTGCAAAAAGGAAGTAATCCATCCCTAGCACAGATAACAGGAATGTAAAGGGAGTGAATGGGGCACATAATATTTAAAGGCATCAGTAAGATAAATACCTAAATTTGCTCTCTACGCTTGCCTTTTTTTCTCAGCCAGCAAAGTCTTGCAACCCAAGTTGCTAGTGTTACTGTAGTTAGCATCAATTGCCAAAGAGCGAGCAGAATCTCAATGATAGCGTAGGAAATATAAACTTCAGTTATGTGCTTCAGTTTTCCAAAATCCTCATTTCACAAAAATTAAATGAGAAAAGACATTTTCTCTTTTGTAAATAGACAGCTTTGTAGAAACTGTGTGAAGTACACTAAGCTGGCACTTCATTCATCACTGAAATTTGATAATGAACACAATGGGTCTGAAGATTTTAAGAGAGCAAGAACAAAATTAGAAACTGAGAGTATGGGGAGTTATACACTCTGGTAGGTCTTGCTTGACCTTCCTTGTTACCTAGTCAAGTAGAAGTCATATATGTGATTACGGTTTATTTTAAATGAGACTATTACATGTAAAAAGACAATTCCAATACAACTATAATTCTCAACCCAGGGATCTCTTATTTAATGGAGTTAGTGAGTAGTAGCAAAGTGGTTATACAATGGGTTTGTATAAATATTATACAAATGATATTTTTCTATTGAATTTCATTGCATTATTAGAGTCCAGGTGTATACAAACCATTCAATAGCCTGAACTGAACAACTTTTAGTAAAGAAACTTAACAGGATGGTAAGGCATGCAGAAGTTTGGATATGGTGTGGTGAATACTTGGGAGCCTTTTAAGTAACTTGTCTGTCCTCAGATAGTTGTACACTAGTTATCATAACTCAAGCAAAAGAAAAACCTTATGACTTAAATTACCCCTTGATTTGAAAAGAATTACTGGATAATTTAATTTGTGTCAGTTGCCAGTTAGAGCCCTAAGTATTCTCTAAACAACCTAGTTCTGTATTCACAACTAAACATTATTGTATACTAATGATGCAGTCCATAGGAAGAGATTGGAGCCTCATTGGTATTATTAGGAATCTGACGTTAAATAGACCACCCTTTATAAAAGCAATCTTTCTGGCATCAAAATCCTATAACTTGGTTGGTCCATCCAGCCAGATTGTCGCTCCATAAATTCAGGCTCAAGGGCTTTTTCCTTTCTCCCGAACAGTAATACTCAAAACATTTCAAGAGACCAGAACATTAATCAGGAATAAAACAATGAGTGTATTATCATCACCAAAAGAGCATTTTGATTTTATTAGAAGAAACCAATTAAGATGTTATTTTCAAGCAAAGGGCTTGGCACGGCTTCAGAAAGTTACTTTCCGGAGTGGCGCAGGGGTTTAGCTGGCACAAAGAGCAGATCTTTAGCTTAGAGTTTTGACAGCTTTAATGCACATGCGACTGGAATTTTTTTTCTTTAAGCTGATTCTTTTAAAAGCCATGCTTCCTGCCACTGTTTAACATAATTGCATCAATCCTATTTTCCATTAGTAGTCAAAACCTGCTGATATGACTGGAGTTTTAAAACCTTTGTGTAGAAATCTAATTATGTAAAATTTTTTCAGAGGGAACTGATAGTATGATCTATGCAGCTGTGTTTTCTATTTTGATATCTAAAGTACAGTAAGCACAAGATTCTTTATGCTAGCGTTATAACTGTTGGTTATTTCTTTAGTTATATCGACAACAGTGGTATAATTAATTTTCTATTATAGAAGAAAAAACATTCAGTAATCTTTACTCTGTGGAAGAAAAAGCAGCATTTATCGCTTGGCTACAAAATAATGAAACATTCTGGCTTCAGGCGAAAGGAAATGCTTGCCTCTCTCCTTATTATATCCATAATATTCCTGTCTCTTTTATAATGTTTTCATTTTCAACAGCTCTTCTGCATAGAATATTTTATAATGATCTACCTTAGTTTATTTCATCTTACATCTACCTTCTATATTTCTGATATATATTCAAAACTTTTAATATGCATAATTGTATGTAGATATTTCTTGATATCTTACATTTATTTTCCCTTCTCCCCTCTTTTTTTCTTTTCTTTTTTACTGACATGAGAAAAAGATTATCAAGCTTAGCTTGGAATTATTCATGAAATGGTAAAAGCTTTAGAGCCCAGGTGCTGATGGAATGTGTAGCAAGAATGTAGTTAAAGGTGGCTGAGAGTTAAGATGTGTCATTTATTTGTGCTATGGAGATGAAATTACCTCTGCAATAACCATCTTTGGTTTGCAGATTTTACAATATTTGATAGTAAGGCTTAGTTTTAACCTTTTGTAATACTGCTTCTGGGTAAAAAGAATATTAGATTTTTAATAACTAAAGATAAATTTGCCGAGGTCCATTAATAGCATAGACATTTTTCAAGATATGTATCTGTATGAATTTCCAACAGTATAAATTTTGTTCATCTTCCAGTGGAAACAGGAAAATCTAGTTAGAATTGATTGTTGGTGAATTATGGATCAATAAGAGGAAAAAAGCTTTTAGGCCTTTTTATAAAGATTGTCATGTCCACTTGTCTCTTCTTCTTTTGCTCTCTACTCACCCACCTTCCTTACAGAGAGATTTTATTCAATTTAAAAAACCACACCCCAAAACTACATTTAATTCCCTGACTCTGTTACAGGGTCTAGCTCGTTACAATGCTGTGTGCATCTCTGAGCACAAAGACAAGTGTGGTGTGAATTTGGTCCTCAGCAGCCACCTACAGTGGTAAGCAGGATAAGCCAACCATGTAAATATTACACCAGGCAAACCCTGATGCATACCATGAAAGAGGCACAGACACCTCACAAAAGGTGACATTTTAAAAATGAAAAATATGTTAAACTAGTTTAGAGCATCAGCTTTAAACCCATTGTAGGCATTCATCATTTTGCTAGCAGGGATTAGCTTATCATAGTTATAAGCTGGATTGACAGGGGAATTAAGTTGAAATGCCAAGGATGAGCTTATTACACTTGCACTTACTGCAATGGTCTCCAAGCCTCTGGGTCAAAATGCTTTTGTTGATTTTGTCTTGTTTCTTTACCTCCAAATTCCCAACAGTGTCTGTAACTGTGCAGAGTCATTATGACTGCCTGACTGATGACTAGGCTGACTTCTAATTGTCAAATTAAATCCAAATGGCCAGAGCATTTAAAATCCTAAACTGTCTGTAGTCTTGGTAGGGGTCTCTGTCTCTGTCTCTGTCTCCCTACCTCCCTCTTCCCGCCACCCCCCCAAAATTGGCCATAATTGAGGGTTACAGCAAAGGCATGAAGGAGGCTATTTTAAATATCAGAAGTTCAAAACAACATTATCTCAAGAAATGTCTTTCTTGACAGATTACATACCCAAAGTTCAGAAGTTTTTTTCTCTGTACTTTCATTTTCGTCAGAAGTTTGCCACCCTATCATAAGGCCACAAGGCTTGAACTCAGAAGAAAATTAGCACCAAGATTCAGAAAATTCAGGAAAAATAGAGCCCTGTAATTCTGAGTTTTTGGAATGAGTGGTGAGATTAAACCTGAGACCCTAGAACAGTGATTCTCAACCTTGGCTATGCATTATATAGAAGCTTTAAAAAATGCTGATGCCAAGGCCATACCCCGGACCAATTCAGTCAGTCTCTCTAGAGATGGCACTAATGTTGTAAAACTGTCCCAGGTGACTGTAACCTACTGTGATATTTAGAAGCCACTTTCCCTAAGTCCCTAAATGCAGTTTCTGTTCCTCAACATGAAAGGGTCAGGGAACTCCTTTTAATAGTAAAAGAGAACACTGTTCAATCTAGTGTTCCAGTGGTTTTCAGGTTATAGTCAATACTAAAAATTAAAATTTCACCCCTTTACTCAACAACTGAGATTCTCAAAGCCAGATAAATCATCATCAGTGTAGTGGTAATGCAGTTTGAGTGTCTACAACTCACTAAGAGTGAACAAATCCCCTTCACTTCTGTGTGGAATATAAAGACCCATTTCAAAACCATGCTTCAGAAAATTATGTTCTATTTTTTAGATCCTTTGTATTTTAAAACATAATGACATCTCAGTAAGAATCTCAACAACTTGAAAAGGCATTTAGGCCAGGCATGATGGCTCAGGCCTGTAATCCCAGCACTTTGGGAGGCTGAGGCAGGTGGATCACTTGAGGCCAAGACTTCAAGACCAGCCTACTCAACATGGTGAAACCTAGTCTCTACTAAAATTATAAAAATTAGCCAGGTGTGGTGGTGCACGCCTATAGTCCCAGCTACTGAAGAGGCTGAGACATGAGAATCACTTGAACCTAGGAGGTGGAGGTTGCAGTGAGCCAAGATCGTGCCGCTGTACTCTAAGAGTGCTACTCTGTTTAAAATAAAATAAAATAAAATAAAATAGGCCTTTAGATTACATTGGTTACATTATCAGGCATAACATACAGGGGATTAAATGCATGTTTTTGTAATAGATGCCCTCTGTGTCTAACGGTGAGATAGCAGGCTTTCTAAAAGAGGAAGAAGCTATAGTGGTGGTAGGGGTGGGAGGAGTGGGAGTAGAAGACAGGGAAGGCTTCCTCTCACTCACAAAACTTGTCACTTATGGAAATGGGAGCAGGTTCTGGCTTGTTTATGGTTGTTTCTCTGTATATCTTTTTTTTTTCTAGCCTTTTAAATGATGTGTGATACATAGTAGATATTTAACACACTTGTGTACTGCACAGTGATGTTTCTATGGAGAAAGACCACATATATAATGGTAGTCCCATAAGTTTGATTTTTATTTATTTTTTTTTTTGAGAAAGAGTCTTGCTCTGTCACCCAGACTGGAGTGCAGTGGTGCAGTCTCAGCTCACGGCAACCTCCACCTCCTGAGTTCAAGTGATTCTCCTGTCTCAGCCTCCTGAGTAGCTGGGATCGCAGGCGTGTGCAACCGCACCTGGCTAGTTTTTGTATTTTCAGTAGAGACGGGGGTTTCACCATGTTGGCCAGGCTGGTCTTGAACTCCTGACCTTAGGTGATCTGCCTGCCTCGGCTTCCCAAAGTGCTGGGATTACAGGTGTGAGCTACTGCGCCTGGCCCCATAAGATTATAATACTGTATTTTTACTGTACCTTTCCTAAGTTTAGATATGTTTAGATATACAAATGCCACTGTGTTATGGTTGCCTACAGTATTCAGTACAGTAACATGCTGTACAGGTTTGTAGCTAGGAGCAACAGGCTGCAGCATATAAGCCTAGGCATGTAGTAAGAGATACCATCTAGGTTTGTGTAAGTTGAATATGTGATGTTCGCACAATGACAGAATTTTCACATCTCAGAACATACCTTCATCGTTAAGGGATGTGTGACTATAAATACTTGAAAGGGAAGGAATGAATGAATTTTATCTGTATTAGGAGGGTGGCAGAGGTAGAGCAGAAAGAACCAAAATAGTGGATTATACCTTTTCAGGGCTCTCAGCTCCAGGATCATTAGGTGCCAGTAATTCAGAGGGCTTATGCTCTTACTCTTCTTTTTAGCAAATAATCTTGGCTTAGGTCTCTGCCCTTTGTACTGTAATCCTACTGTTTTCATATAGGCGAAAAGCCATGGGCTAATGGCTGATGATTCTGCTTTAGTATACTCAACAATACACAAGGAAAAGTACAAACACCCTTGGTCCTCTAGAAATAAACCTGGGATTTCATTGAGGAATGTTGGAAACTTCACTGGAGCCTGGAAATGGGAACAAGACTGCCCCTGCTATTATGAGTTAGAAGTCATATATTGTTTTAGTATGATGTTGTGATGTCGTGATTACATTAGATTTGCTATTAGATGAATCAATAATGTTAGCTTTGAGTAAATGGATAGCAGAAAAATTCATTTGGACAATGGAAATTTGTAGTTGTTTATGTGATCAATTTAATATTTGTACTTTTTCAGGAACATGACTTTTCCTCAGTTATATGAGAGGTTAACTTTGTTTTAAAATGCACAGTTAGATGCTTTCGTTAGCTTGTAAACATAGCTACATATTTACAATTGAAAAAAATTTGTAGGGAAACAACTGTGTAAGTGATATGAGGTAGAAATAAGAAGTCTTATGGATACGTCAATAATAAACAGAGCACAAGTTGAGTGCTTAGGTCCTTATCGCACCATTGCACTCCAGCTTGGGCAACAGAGCGAGACTCTGTCTCAAAAACAAAAAAAAAAAAAAAAAGAAAATTTTCAGTGTTGGCTGGAAAGAATATGTCATCTTTACTTGTTCTTATTAAAACATGAAGGCCGGGTGCAGTGGCTCATGCCTGTAATCCCAACATTTTGAAAGGCGGAGATAGGCAGATACTAGCTGAATGTGGTGGTGCACACCTGTAGTCCCAACTACCCAGGAGGCTGAGGTAGGAGGATCACTTGAGCCTGTGAGGTCAAGAGTGCAGTGAGCTGTGATGGCGTCACTGCACTCTAGCCTGGGTGACAGCAAGACAGTCTCAGAAACAAACCAGAAAACCCAAACAACATGAATTGAAAACTTCTTGTGGCCCTTATCAAGGGCTTATAACATTCTTTGTTTTAGTGCATCAATATAATGTCTTTCATTACAGAAAAAAAGTGAAAAAATAACTTTTTTTGTGGGAGGTATAAATTTAATACCTTATAATGTGCAATATACTTAATATGAGCAAAGTTGAGATACACATGTTGCTCATCAGGTGCATTTTAGGCAAAATAAGAAAATTAGACAACCATTTTATGAAGTGAAACAGCAGGTGATGTTCTAGGACATTGTGTATTTTTGAAATTGCAGTCACAGAGAACGAAGATATTGTTTCCAAGGTTCCAACTGTAACTTTACTGATTGATCATTAATGGAAAGAGATATATTTTGCCTTCAAAATAAGTAATTAAACAGCGTGTTCGTGTTACTTAGCACTTGGTGGTAAGTTTTGCAAAGTATGTAGACATAGTGAAGTAACTGATAAGAAATGCCTAGGATATAGTTTCAAGTGTAAAATATCAGTATCTGATTTAGGAAACTGTAAGTCTACAACCCTCTGTGTGTCAAAATGTAAATTTCACAGCTGTGGTGCTTCCCTGGATGGAACAAAGAAAAATTGTTTTGCCTAATGGAAGTTACTTCAGACAACACTAAAATAGCCAAATCAGTAAATCGTTGTTGAATCACATAGTCAAGGATAGGTTTTATTTTTCACAGGATATTTCATTTAATTATTTGTTTCTGAATATCGTTGATACAACCAAAATTATCATTAATTCTAACTAACTGAACAACTGAAAAAATTGTTTGACTTTGTTATAATCTTCATGTTCCAAATTCATTTCTGGAGTTCATCCACCAAAACTGGGTGCAATAATTCCTTGTACCACCCTGTACACCAGGCAAAACTGTGACTCATTTCCTCCACCCAGTTACGCCAGAACTGTTTAGTGCAATGTACAAAATGAGGTGTTACGGCACAATATTTCCCAATTTATTTTTGAGACACTCAGGCAATATATCCAACATCTTCTATTCTAGGGAGCACACATGAAAACACAAATTACATATTTTCCGTACTTCATTCTTTTCTCTTTGTTATCTCAGCAGTACACAGGAAAAAAAGGTAATGGAATATTTGTAGTGTAGTAAATTAATCACAAAAGGACTGTGTTTTTTAATATTCATTTGTTATATACAGTTACTTTTTAGTCTGTGGATGATTTTTAGGCCAGTAGTGAATGGGCCCTCCCAACCTTTATCTTTGCCTTGTTCAACATGGAAACAATTGATTCTGTTTTGCACAACCTCTACTAGCTAAGGCAAATGTAGAAAGCCTAGGGCAGTCTCAGGAGCAGGCTGCATAGGTGTGAAATTTTGCTTCACCACTTATTAGCCATGTAACTCATGGCAGTCGCCTGACTCCCTGGACTGTCCACTAGACTATGCAATTAGGATAATATTAGTTGCTACCTGATAATATCATTGTGAATATCAGGTAATATGTGTAAAACACATATTAAGATGTGACACAATAAAAACATACTAAATGTAAGTTATTATTTTATATAAAGTAAGGAAATGAAAAGATAACTAGGAATTAATAGGTATAATGTACACCATATGAGTGATAGTTAGGTGAAAAGCCCAGGCTTCACCACTGTGGAGTTTATCCATGTAACAAAACTACACCTATATGCCTTAAGTTTACACAGATTTTAAAAGTTGGCTAGAATGTACTCCCTGCCCTGAAGAAATGTATTGTCTAGATATATTAAGAATATTAATATAGAAGTGGAAAACTTGTCACTGGCCTAAAAAAGGATGGTCTTGGTTCATCTAAAAATATTTAAAAATGATTCAGCTGCCAACATTTAAGAATTAGACTTCAGTTGACAGTCTTTATTTCTCATTTTTTCTTGAAAAGTCAGAGGACCTAGTAAGGACCGATGGGGGCTGAGAAGAGCTGTCTTCTTCTAGCCCGGTTTCTTTTACTAATTTATGTTACTTGCCTGACCTCAACAACATGGAGTTTTCTACTCTTGGTCTAGAGTAGAGCACAATGACAGATAAAAAATTAATTTTTATGTAAAGCAAAAGTTCTTGTAAGAATGCTTTCTCCAGGGTGGTATTGAGGCAGAGAAGAAAAAGAGCAGACATGTTTATTTCAATGAAAATTTAGTTGAAAAAAAAGTTAAAATCATAACAAGATGTCTATATCATGTCTTTCTAAAAATGTCTTGTTTATCATTTCAAAACTGAATAAAATAATGTATTTACTTTTGTCTTCATCTATGAAAATATTTGTTATGAAAAAATAAGTTGACAAAGTAGGGCACATAAGAATGTTTAATGATGGGACTCAACAGTAGCATTACTGCATTTTTATCCATTTATATATATAGGGGCATATGTTGAGGTTTGTATAAAGCTACAAATCCCCTATAAATCAATTTAGGCTATGTTGAAAGACTTCAGGATAAAATTCATCAAGCCACTATGCTGACCAACAGTTCTCATTTTTTTTTTTTTTTTTTGGTATCACAAAAATTATGGACGGGCTGTGGCTACTGATAAGACACTGTGGGCTAATATTTTGCATTATTATTGTGAAAAAAATTAGTCTGTAATCTCAGTGAAAATCTATCCTTCTTTAATGCAGATGTATTTAAGGATCGAGGTTCCCTACCTACATGTCCTGATACTCAATACAGTGTGATTATAGAAGCCTGATTCCCATGTCCTGTGAGCTGCAGGACTAGTGTGATTTGGTTCTGCTTGTATTTTGCTAAATGTTAATACACAAAACATTGCTTGGCAATATATATTCTTTACATACAATAATTCTTATTTTATTAATACAATTACTTTGCTACATATTCATCTTTGTTTCTATTATTCTTCTACATGGAATTCAGTATTACTCAGCTTCAAAAATTATTTCACATTTTAGTACTTGGATTTATATTTTTGTTTTTGTTTGTTTGTTTGTTTTGAGACAAAATCTTGCTCTGTTGCCCAGGCTGGAGTACAGTGGCATGATCTGGGCTCACTGTAAACTCTGTCTCCTGGGTTCAAGCAATTGTCCTGCCTCAGCCTCCCTAGTAGCTGGGACTATAGGCGTGTGCCAACATGCGTGGCTAATTTTTGTATTTTTAGTAGAGGTGGGGGTTTCAGCATATTGGCCAGGCTGGTCTCAAACTCCTGACCTCAGGTGATCCTCCCACCTCAGCCTCCCAAAGTCCTAAGATTACAGGTGTGAGCCACCACGCCCAGCCTACTTTTCTGTTTTTTAATCTATGATATATTTTAGAAAAGAGAATCTGGAATTGATCAATATAAACAGCACCTAAATTATCTCATTATCTTTTAGGACTTATGGCAAGAGTTTTAGAAAGGCATGCCAGGCACTAACTACAAAGAATTTTTAAGTTTATAAATAGTTTAAAAAGATAGGTTTATTATCTATTTTTTCCAATGTATTTAGGATCCATTGTTCTATATTGTCTGACTGTAGTATCAATAAAGACACTTTACAACAAAGTAAAAAATAAAATGTATGGCTAAACAAAGCAGAACAATAGCGTTAATGTTTTAAATGCTAAATGAAGTCTTCTTCCTTACTTAAATTTCTATTCAATTGTTTGTTTATACCAGTATCAAACTTTGCAGTCAATTAAATAACCTCAAACTTTGTATTTTTTTTTCTTTTTATTCCCATTTATTTATTTTATTGCAGTTTATGTTTTGGGGTACATGTGAAGAGCATGCAAAATTGTTGCATAGGAACACACGTGGCAGTGTGATTTGCTGCCTTCCTCCCCATCACCTACATCTGGCATTTCTCCCCTTGCTATCTCTCCCAAGCTTCTCACCCCCCACCGTCCCTCCCCTATCTCCCCCCAACTGACCCCAGTGTGTAGTGCTCCCCTCCCTGTGTCCATGTGTTCTCATTGTTCAACACCCGCCTATGAGTGAGAACAT
>NW_016107341.1:6208073-6323771 GCF_001604975.1 Cebus imitator
GCGTATGGGCGACTTCCCGTGGCTCCAATCGCCAACCAAAAGGGCCCCCGGACCAGTGAATTTTGTACGGAGAACCGCGGCTCCGGGGCGCCGACAAAGCAGCCGCGCGGGACAAAGCAGTGGCGCTGGCCTGCATGGCCGCGCTGGCCGAAACAGCCGCGCTGGTGACCGTGGAACACTTCCGCCCGGGAATTTCCTAGTCTGTGGGCAATAAAAACGCGGTATCCACTCACTCTCTGCGCTTTCACTGGGAGCTGCAATCCTGAGCTGTTCCTAAACGGCCATCTTGGATCCTGTATTTTTTTTAAAGCATGTTTTACTCATCTAGGTATCTTTCTTCTCTTCAGTCTTCCCAATTCTTATTTCCTCTTCCCTCTTCATATCTGGGCACTATTTTCTGTGTTTCCTATCAGGAACATCTCCTCTCATTTTTACTTATCCTTTGCTTTTCTTCCCTGGTGTTCAGGAAGGGAGGTCAGAATTGGCCAGGGCATATAGGCAAGTGTGGTCTGTTGACTAAAGCTTACATAAAGCAGCTCTTTTACCACTGAATCTCTCCTGTAGTTTCCAATCTCCCCAAAAGGCGTCTGGAGATCCACTTGTTATTTAAGGAACAAAGGAAAGGATGTTGATATTTTCATGTTTTTATGGCTATTTTCTTAGTTATTGTATGTTTTTATGTTTTCGATGGAAATTCCCAAATATAATGTTTCTACATGATGCCTCATAACTCAGAAAGTAAAAATGAATAGTTTTGTCTAGCTCTAGTTCATTTTAGACCTTTATTTTTCTAATAATTACTAAAAGGGAAATTAGAAGGAGAAGAATTGAGTAGACTTGCTAACATTCCAAAAGTGTGGGCCAGTGGTTTAGTCAGGCCCTGCAAACTTCTGGCCCATCCCAACAGCCCCCTGCCTTCGGGGGCCTGCCTGCCTCCCACACCCTTGCCACACAAGCCCTGCCACCCTGTCACACACCCTCACCAGGTTTACTTTCTTTTGAGTTAAGAAGACAAGACGGAGCATCAGGAGAGGGTGAAGAAATTGAGACACACAGGGAGAGGGCAGATATTGGAAGCTGGGTAAGGGCAGAAGCTGTTAAGGAAGGAGATGCCCCATTCAAGGAGAAGCAGAACCTAGAAAAGTTGTGTCAGAAAGAAGAGAAGTTAGGATGTAGGCTAGCTGGTTCATAGCATGACAAGGACCAGAGTAGGGCCCAGCAGACAATTCTGAGACAGTTGGTTCTGAAGAAACAACCACCAGGACTGATGGAGTCACAAGAGATCCTATTCAGCTATTAGAGTACCAGCCCATTCCACCTGAGGTTCCAGTTAAACATTAGGCTGGTTTAGGAGGCTGCTAAGGCAACTTTCCTGTTTCCCTTTCTACCTTATTTCGTATATTTAATTATCTCAAATAATTGTGTATTGTATGCACCTTATCCTGTATATAATATATTTAATGCACACTCTTTAACCAAAGGTAATCTGAGATATACATTTTCGTAATGGCAGGTTTATGACTAAGGCTTAGCTAAATAAAAGCATACAGGAATAGAGAAATGAGAAAGGACTCCTAGAGTCGGAGCAACTAGAGAGAAGACAACACAAGTTTTTACATAACTGTGATTTAACACAAATAATTATATCATCTTTATATTCCTGATTTTACTGGGGTTTGACGCATTTTCTATTTCTCTACAATTGAATCAGTTGTTATAAATTAATAAATGAATTCCGTGTTTATAGATGTAGGGCTATTTTAAGACAATCGTTGATTATTTTGGGGATGTTGAAAATTAAAACAATTTAAAAAATTTATATTGTATTATGAATTATAATATTACTTAGATATTAATATTATGGTTAGACTACTATGGGGATATTACTAAGTACAATTGATATAATAAACTAAACACAAATCTCATTCACATTACTGTATTATCTATATTTTCTTTTTATTTCACAATATTTGAGAAAATATTGTGAAAAAAATTAAGGAAAAACTACAAATTTTATTCACAGGCCTAAATATCTGTCAAATGTTAAAGGATGATAGAAGAAAACTTTTAAAATGGAGGCAATACAGGTAATTAATTGCCATAGAATAAATTTTGCTTTAGACAGCCCTAAATTGTATCATCATTTTTATTTTTCTAGATCCCAGAGATATTTTAGGAAATGTTTGGATATTTAACAAGATTTTTAAGGCATTTTCCCCTTATAAAGCTCATGATTGTTTCCACCTAGATACTTAATAGATGGCATGTATTCCTGAGACCCTTTTATGTTGAAATTTAATAATCTCTGCAATTTTCTAATCATTCTATGCTAATGTATAGTTTGATGCATATATAAGGACTGAATTTGTTTTATTTTACAGGGATTTGAATTTTTGCAGATTTTTAACACCTTTATGAAAGTCATTTTGTTAAGTCTACAGTCAAGAAATGTAAAAATTAAAAGATTGCTGGACATTGGGTGCAGTGAACATTGCCTTGCACTGTCAGTTTACATAGGGGAAACTAATGAGGCTGTAAATAAATACTGTCCGTTTTACTAGAATTTTCTGCCAGTGAAACAAACAGCTGGAAAAACAGTGGTAGTCGGCTGGCTTCCATTTTCCATTGCTTTCTGCCCTTTACTTTCAAATTTCCTCTTATTCAGGACCACACGCTCACCACACACATACTCCTTGGTTTGTTACTTTAAGCCACATGGAGATTAAGTGCCATTAGTAAAGACTAGTTTAGGAACAGTTTTAGGTAAAATAAATGGCATTTTCAAAGAGAAGGTGGATTTATGGAGTGTGTGTGTACTTGCGTGAGCATGCTCACATGTATGAGGATAAATCAATAAGGCAAAAATCAGGTGATGATAGTTGGATGCCATTAGTGACTGGGACATGTTTTATGTTACAGTCTTATTTCTCACAGACTGAAAGAAAAATGAGAATCATGTGATCTGGCCCTTTTATATTACAGCTGAGGGAGGCCTAAAGAGATGAAGAATTTTTGCCACTAGGCAGCATAACTAGACTTGAATATATACTTATTACTTATGCATCCATGGTAGTCCCCCATCATCACTCTGTTCTGTACCTCACCACTTAAGAAGTAAATGAAGGTAAATGAAAGTAAAACTGAGATAATGCAGTGTGAAGGATAATGAAAATAGGTGACAAGTAGGTCCAATCAGGTGTTAAAAAAACTACAGTCATGAAAGGTAAAGTGGGATCTATCCAGTGCAAGAGTTTGGGGACCCCAAACAAGCAAAATATAGTTGATTTATTAAAATATCCACTGTTTCCTGTTAGCATCTAAAAAAAGAAGAAAAATTAATAATGTATAGTCAGTCATCTGCCTCTAAACCCCAAGTGCTAATGCATCAGACTGGGTTCGGATCCCTCTACTTTGGAAACAACTCCTTTGTAATAACACGATTTAAAAAACTTTTTGTAGGAACATAGTCTATGAGTGCTGCATTAAAAATAAATTTGCATAATCATTGTCTGAAAAATTAAATTATGTAAATTTTCATTCCAATGAACATTCTATTGACATGACAATGGGAAATCATTGTGCAACACATCAAGAACTAATTATAATTCAATTATTAGGGAGGTACAAAGATTTTATTTTCAAATTGCAAATATACAGATATAATTTGCTGTGTTTTCTTTATATTCTTTACAAATCAAGGTTACTACATTTAAATAAGAAAAATAGTATACTCTACTATACTCTCTTATGCACCTGCTATAATTAAAATTGTAATTATCGTATTCAGTAGTAATGAGCAGTAGTATGCAGACAGTATTATCTACAAAGGAAAGCATTTTGTTGTTATATGGTAAATAGGATATTTTTTTTAATAATGAGGGCAAAATAGATTGCTTATCTTTGGGAGATAGAACTAGTTTTCACAGCATTCGTGTGTGACAAGGGTTAAAGTTATAGAAATGCTAGTTAAAGTAGAGAAATATCTTCAGTTACCTTTCATTCATGATACAGAATGAAAACTCCTGTAATGTTTTAAGCTTGTTTACATTTTAAAAATGCTCATCTGTTTCAAAATGGCTGACGTGCAATTTAACTTAAGTTTTCTAGGATGGTTTTTCTTTTCTTTTCTAGGAATTATTTATATACCTTGGAAATATCCTTAATGTATTCTCTGAATTATTTATGTAACCTCAGAGTCTACGTAAATCTAGGATGACATCTAACACCAAATACACATTAGCACGTATCAATATGACCCCCTCAACCCAGCCTTGCAATATATTTCCCTTAAATAAAATAATTTAAAATTCTTCCTGAGCACCTACTGTATTTGAGGCATTGTCTTTTATATTGAACAGAACATCAGTAATAGATAAATTTCTTGCTTGCCATGAACTTACAATCCCATATGGAGACGAAAAGCATAATAACTATTTAGCAGATGACATTATTAGCAATTAGTGTTGAAGGCTAGAGAGATAAAGGAAAAGGGTGTAAAATCTTAGTTGTACCTGGAAAGAGTACAGTTGAAGAACACATGGTCAGGAAAGAAGGCAGAGAGTGTATCTGATAGAACAATGGTATAGACATTAATTTCCCAATTTGTTCTGTCTTGAGTCTAAGACATCATGTGATGGATTTGAACAATGTTGATGGTGGAGACTCAGACAAATGGGCCTGGAGAAACCTAACCTGGCTCATGAATTGTCCAAACAACGAGACAAGTTGCCCTGACAGGACAGGTGTTTGGAATTTAAGGTACCTTAGGAGAAAAGGAGGGCTAGATAAGGAAAACAATATAAATAAGCTATGAAAATGCATAAATATGACTTAAAGAATAAATAAAAACTCTGGGCTTCACATTTTCCACATTTTGTCCTTTAGTCATCTGCTAATGAAGGAGCTTAAGGACAAGAGATTTGATGAAGTTGAAGCGTAACTTCAGGTTGCTCAATGTAACACAATCCCTAGCTTCTACATTTATCAGTGAAGAATAAGAAAATAATAACACCGTGTATTCCCTTAGGATAAAATCACAAGAAACATAGTCTTTTGTTTTCCAGAAAAGATTGTTTCTTGTTAGAGCCATGAAAAATGAAGGAAAACACATCATAATACAACCACATGTTCCAACCTTTAAAAGAGGAATTTGTTGTTCAGAGTGGGGGTTTAGTTAGAAACTTGAGTAGATGAAAAGCAAAATACTTAATGCTTGAATTTTTTAGAAATGCATTTTAAATAGCTGTTAGACAACATGTATTTAAGGAATCTATTTTTGTAAAAAAATAATCTAATGTCTTAACTTCAACTAAAAAAAAAAAAAAATCAGCGTGCCTATGTGCCTATAGTATCTATTAGGCAGGAGGTACTCTACTTTTTTTTTTTTTTAATTTTATTTTGTTTTCAAAGCTTTTTAGTGTACCATTTTCTTACAAGGTTTAGGACCTACTTTTATTTCATTTTACAGACAGTGTAACCACAACTTAATCACAGGTCTTGAATAAGAAGTAGAGAATAAAAAAAAAAAAAAAAAAAGGGGATGACCTTGCTTTTGTAAAAAAAAAAAAAAACAAAGAAATTTATACTGACTGTTAAAGTAAATAATGATCTCTCTGTAAATACATTTTAATAATCTATGCTAGGTCTCCCATGAAAATATTAATGTACATTCAACTTTTAATTATGAAACATTATAGGGAATCGCAAGATAAATGTCAGAATGATCTTAGTCAATTTGGCAAGTAGTAGTTTATTCTGCTGTAAAGAGACTGTAACTGATTTTGTCTGTGATCCTAGAATTCTACCATTATGCAATGAATTATTGGAAAGCTGTATCTCTGAATGAAATAGCCTATAACTAACATAAGAGGGAACGAAAAATTGTATGGTTTGTAAGATATTTACTATTTCTACTATTTTAGACTTTTTTGGGAAGATAGTATTTTAAGTATATGGGTAGGCATCTTATAAAATAATTGGAAAGAAAATAAATTTTTCTGGTTATCATTCTTGTTTGAATTATAAAACTATTGCTAACACTTTTGACTTTAAAAAGTAAATTTTATAATAGATCACTTTTCTGGTTAGTATGTAAAACCAATTTCATTTAGGGAAATTTAGATACTTGTATATAATCTGGAGAATGAATTTTAGTTAAGAGAATGAAGTCACTAGTCATCATAGTTTCATAACTTTTAGTTTGATTTTAACTATTAAATTCTGCAGAAAAGTTTAGAATATTTTCTCCCAGGACTCAATGAAATAATTTGAATTTTTTTTTAAAATTTGAAAATTTTTTTAAATTCATCGATCTTTCCATTGTCTTTAATTATTTAAAACAAAGATAGGTGTGCAAAGAAAGGGTATGTATGTCTTCTTGCTTTTCCTTACTATTTTTTCTGTTCTCATTCTCATTCCTACCTCCCCATGTGTATTCCAAATTGTTTGAAGAATTTTGTGATGGATGAAGTTCATTTCTCAGAATTTAAGGGAGTTGGAGAAGATAAGCTGTTCCTTTAGGCTGTTACTACTAGAGAAGCAGTAGAAGTATTATGGGGAGGGTGGGATAAGGAGTGAGTGGAATTGAACATGCTTGGTAACAGATTTTGCACAGTGAGGATGGATGTATGTCAGGAGTTTGGACTCAAGATGGGATATAGATGGAAGATGACAGGATGACTTCAATGTCTAATGAGTTTCCTCCTGTTTCACTTGTGGACCATCAGTAAATTAACCAAATATCACAAAATGCTGAGTGTATCTGAAATTTTATGGAAATCAGTAAAAGGGTGGACCATCAAGTCCTGTATTACATGGGGCAGAAGCAAGCAGACTGCTATAAATCAAGAAGTGAAACAAAGGAAAGCACAGGGGAGTTCGACTTGGAATTCCTGGGAGACTTTTAATTGTGCTAGGCCCTGGAATTAAGATCTGAACCAATATTCTTTAAATCTTGTTAGTACAGGGAGGTCAAGTGACAGGCAGATAACATGTGCATATGCTTCCCAAAGAAACAAACTAAAATATAGTACTAAAATATAGATGATGCATCAGTTTAATTCACAGCATATTTGACTGTTTGGGATTTTGCAGAATAATATCATATTACCTAGGACATTATTTTAAAAACCTTGCTGGAATCTAAACTTCCTTTGTAGCACTATTTCTGTGACATGAGCTCTTGGTTATTTTTGGAGCTCCATGAACTTTGTAGTTTATCGTGTGTCCAGCCAGTTGTGGAAAGTTCAGTCACCACTGAACATGTGTGTTTCAGTTTCCAGACCAGTAGATTTAAAAAGTAGAAAGTGCATATAATAAAATAACTCAGCCAAACCTCAATCAAAAAGCAACTTTCATTTTTGAGCATTTAGATTTGGTTGTTTAGAAGTGGTTTCTAAAGTTTATTTTACTAAGTACCCCTTCAAGATTTTAAGTTTTTGAATTTATTTTTATTTTTCTTTATACACATTTAACTTTGACATTAGTCTTTTCATTGAGCTTTAAGGCCTATGCTGAAAAAGGGGTTGCAGCCAAAGGGAGAAAGCTTTGGGAATGCTTGAAGCGTTGGAAGACCCTCAACTTCCTTCAGAAAATATTTGCCTATATATCATTGAAGACATCACAAAAACAAGCTTTCTTTTTTTCTTGTCCTTGATTGACCCATGGTAATATTTTATCAAAAAATTATAGCGATAGATGTCAAAGATACATTTATTGAAAATGTGATAGATTAGATTATACCCATGCCCAGATTATCAAAAACAATAGACCTTTTAGCCAGGTCGGTTCCTTCAACGTGTTGGACTTCTGAAAACAAATGATTTCTCTTAATGCACATCTAATTTGATTTACTTCTATATTTTTGAGTTTTTCCAATTATAAAAGTGATAGACTACAAATTAAATAAGCAAATATCCAGAAACAATAATTTGACTACTAATTTGCTTAAAGATACCAAAGGTATAATCTGAATGATTGATTGCCCACATCTGACTCCATCTGGCTGACTTGACTGAATTAGTTATTTTTGATTCTGTTTCTAAAAATTATCATGGATGAAACAAATTTATATCAGACATTATTTGAGAGGATGCTATGAAGAAAAATGATTCATTTGTTCTTTTTACAATATATGATGTGTCATTTCTTTTGTCATATTTGTTTGTAATACCTACATCTCTGCCTTTAAAACACTGCATTTTAGAAAAGTATATAATTACTTTGATTTGTATTTATGTTACCTAAAATAATCTATACTTTTACCAATAATGCATAATACACTTGTAACCATACCTCTTTTAGGACAATATATTTAAAGATTAAATTATCATTTAGAACCTATATTACATGTATCTTAAGTCTTTCACAGGAATATCTTGTAATACAACAAAGAGGATAGTGAAATCTGTATTGATAGTAAATTATGTGTTATAAATAATTATTTGAAGATTTATTCATAACACGAAAAGATGATTATATGTAGCAAAGTTTGTATATAAGATTAGGAATACATACCTCTATTCTAGTTTTAATTGTACTATATCTTATTCTTGTAAACTTCACAACCATTACATTTGTTATATCTAAATTAATATAATAATAAGTAGCCTTTCTCAAATAAGGTTATTGTGAAGTCAAATGAAACAAAAAAGGTATTCATATTTGTAATATAAAATTAAAAACATGGACAGGTATGGTGGCACAAGCCTGTAATCTCAGTGCTTTGGGAGACCAAGTTCAGAAGATGACCTGAGGTCAGGAGTTCCAGATCAGCCTGGCCAACAGGGTGAAACCCCATGTCTACTATAAATACAAAAATTAGCTGGACATGGTGATGGCACACATCTTTAATCTCAGCTACTCTGGAGGCTGAGGCAGGAGAATTGCTTGAACCAGGGAAGCATAGGTTGCAGAAAAGAGAAAAAAAATTCAAAACGCATTTCAAAGATAAGATACACTCAAAGTACATTTTAACATTAAATTGTGGAATAGAATGTACCATCTCCTTAGTTGGACTCAATAAGTTTTTTGTTGTTGTTGTTGTTATTGTGGTTAAAGTATTTTAAATGTCTCTAATGTCTATTTATAATGAAAACTGTATATAATATCTTGATATAAAAATCTTTATGCTTTGGGCACTTGAAACAGAAGTAATGACATAGCCGAAAATTCTGACACTTGAGAATGTTAGTAGAAATGTCTTCCTTGCCCTTCATTAATTGCAATGTAGATAGAGATTTTGTGTATGTTTCCTAGATGTTTCTTTGCTACGTTATTATTGGAAACTTAATTTCATGTTAGCAGCCTTATAATAACCACATAATAATTATTTATTTTTATTTTTATTTTTTTTGAGACAGGGTCTCCCTCCCGTTGCCCAGGCTGGAATGCAGTGATGCCATCTCAGCTAACTGCAACCTCTCTACCTCCCTGTGCTCAGTTGATCCTCCTGCCTCAGCCTCCCAAATAGTTTACCTCCTGGGGCTCAGGTAATCCTCCTGCCTCAGCCTCCCAAGTAGCTGGGACTATAGGCAGCTCCACCATGCCCAGCCAGTTTTTTGTATTTTTTGTAGAGCCAGGGTTTCACCATGTTGCCCAGGATAGTCTCCTGACCTCAAGAGATCCTCCTGCCTCAGCCTCTCAAAGTGCTGGGATTTACAGGCATGAGCCACGATGCCTGGCCAATTATTTCTTTTTAAGTTGCTTAGAGGCTCAGGAATCATTTCTGACTCTTTGTAGTTCAAGGGGAAAAATTGCCAGAGACTTCTTTCTAAAACATTTTATTTTTTAATGTAAAAATCACTAAATCTTTAGAACATGTAATAAGAGACCTTTTCAGACAAATAGCATTAATGTATATTTCTGTCCTTCCAGCTATATTCTTTATGTAGACTATTTACTACTGATAAATGCAAATCAAAATTACAATCAGAGATGTCTAAGATAATATAAAATCAATATTTAATAAAACCTCTATATTAGACTATGTATAACACTAGAACATTGCTTTAAAGAGATGAACATATTTGGAGTCTTTTAGGATTTTTCTCCATGACAGGTAATTGTCAGTATGTATCCAATCTTATGCTTTTTACTCAGGATAAGCAGCTCTTTCAATTCATTTAACAAATCGATGTTGTAATTAACTCTAAGAAATGTAAAGCCTGTAACCAGCATCTCAATAACTGGTTTGACAGATTGAAAGTAATAGTCTTTAACCTTTGCCTCAAGGCTACTATATTGTTTAATACTGTAATTTGTTAGACATAGTACCAGTGCTTTGATTTGGAGATTTGATTCATCCATTTAATCTTGGGTCAGGCATTTGAATCATTTATTTAATCTTTCTGCTTTATTCTACATTCAGTATTTTTACTGAAGAAAGAACCATAGTGAGAGGCATTCAGAAATTCACATATAAAGTTTCAATATGTCATGCTTTTCTATTTAGTGACTTGTTTCCTCACACCACTTCTGTTACACCAAATTGAATTTATTGTTTTGAATACCGTCTGAAATTGATGAGCTTGATCTCTTTAGATATTTAACATATCTGTTAAAACTTTTCAGACATTTAAAATATTTCATGTGAGAAAATTTGTTTGCTTGTTATATTATGCCTTAAAATTTGGATCTGCTTTGTAAAATGACATTGATACATTAAAATAGAAATCTTTTAAGGGAATATTTTAATTTCACTCCCTGGTAACTGTATGTGTATATCAAGAACTGATAGGCTGAATTTTTAGTTAATTGATTTAATTTATAAAACATATTAATGATTTTATACAAACATGCACTCATTTCAAGACTTTAGTGGTTGGAGTTGAAATGAGAGAAAAATTGATCAGTATTTGTTACCTAGCAATACCCTAATTCTTTTCTTACTGGTCTTGTTATTTTATAAAATGGACTTAGTGAGATTATCAAATACATACATAAATTCAATCACATTCTTAATTAAAGATTAGAATAAACCCTGGTGACATTTTAGCACACGGTTGGTTTAAAAATTTTATGATGCTACATTTAACTAACTCCTAGGTATCTGAATTTTTGCTCACCAAGCAGCTTCTAAGATGATGTGTCATGGGAGAGCTTGAGAATGGAAGTCACTTTTAAGAAGTTTAATTTCCAGTTGTACAACATCCAGCTGAGCCTATTTCATAAATGCGCAGACATATGAATACATACTGCATATATGGTATAAATGTATTATACAAATACCATCTCATAACCACATTACCACGTTAGCAGATCTTAGAAATCAAAAGTTGAAAAAGTAGACTTGATATGTCCAACAGTGTAATTAATTAATTTCCTGATTTGTCTTTACTATTAGATAGGATCTTCAACAGTAGATGCATTCACTGGTGATTAACAGTCCGTCTATTTGAATTAGTTTGAATGGATAATATGAGTATACTTTAGACTCAGTGGAATCGTACCAAAAAAACAGCTGCTCTAAGCTCTCAAAGGGGACAACTGAAACTAAAAAAATCAATATGTCACCAGCAGGTTTGTTGTAATAGATGCTTAGCACAGTAGGTTTGTATAAACTAATGGCACACTGTGCAATGACAAGACAGTTAGATTAAAGGACTGCACAGGCAAAGTCACTGGCCTGGTGCAGCGGATGATGCAAATATATACATGCAGTATTTTTGGAGTGCTGGAATATACACAGTTTATAGGTGCCTATGCTGGGATATTGTTGTGAAAACCGATTTTAAATATAAATTTACATGGATGTAGCAATCACTTTGACTAGTGTATTTAAAACTTATGAAAGACCTGTTAAACTTTTTACCTTAAACAATTGTATTTTTGTGTGAACCCACCAACAACCAACATACAGGATATTTGTTTGTTTGTTTTTTGAGACACAGTCTCACTATGTTGCCCGGGCTGGATTGCAGTGGCATGATCTCAGCTCACTGCAGCCTCTACTTCCTGGGCTCAAAGGATCCTCACACCTCAGCCTCCTAAGTGGCTGGGACTATGGGCATACACCACCATGTCTGGCTAATTTTTGCATTTTTTGTTGAGGTGGGGTTTGTCATGTTCGTTAGGCAGGTCTCGAACTCCTGAGCTCAAGCAGTCCACCTACCTCAGCCTCCCAAAGTGCTAGGATTACAGGTGTAAGCCACCAAGCCCAGACATTCAGGTTTTCAAGAAGGCAAAAACTATTCCTTACAGCTTACCTAGGGATAAAAGAGGGAAAAAGGGAGAGAAGAGCTACGTTCTGAATGTCTGAAAACAAACAAACAAACAAGATGTTATATGTCAGACATCAGGTGATATTCTGCTTCAGAAACAATATATTGGGAAAAATTGTGAGTTGCAAAACTATTAAACAAGTTAACAAATTTAATTAGAAGAATTGTCTTTCTTGTCTCATTCTAAAGATAAATGTCGTCACAAAACTATAATCTTATGAAAGCTTTCAAGTACAATGATTTCAGAAAAAGAATACATTCTACTCAACAGTAAAATATTTTGCTTGTACTTTGTGGGAACCAAATATTTTTTAGAAGATTTTTTTAAGAGCATCTAATCTGTATGTTTTAAATGCATGTGCTGGTCTTCATGTTTATTATTCTTCAGTTCTTTACACAGTTTTCCTATACAGTCAACATATTATTACAACCTGGTTTTTGATTTGTCATCACAGTCTTGTGACCTTTAAGCAGAAATTTATGGTGTACATCAAAGCAGTAATAAACACATAAAGAAATTATTCTACAAAGAAACAGTCACTTCACTGTTTCTGCTGAACATGTGGTTAGAGTTTACATCTTGGTTACCTTGTACTAGCGTGGATGGAAGACAAAGCTGCTGTTTGTATGAGGGTGAACTGCTTATGTTCTCGCATCAACACGTTCCCTGCAAGGCTGAAGTTTCCCTCTGCTTGCCTCTTCTGTTTAGACTGATGGAAAATATTTGCTACTTATCTTCACTACAGAATTGTCAATACAGAAGTCTGTAAAAAGTTTCATTAATTTATTCATTCTTTTGAGTCGCAGTAGTCTTTTTTTTTTAAATCAGATATTCTTACAGAGCATCTCGTGTTTGATAAGTTAGTTATTAGGTTCTTATGTTTTTGTAGCAGTTAGGAAGAGACAGTGTTGTTAAAAGTCCTCTATGGTAGAGTCAAAAAACTTGTTCTTGATTCTTTCACTGAGAGATTCATGATTTTGGACTAATCTCGGTTTTGTTAACTATAAAATGTAGAAATTCAAATGGGTAGTTATGTCTTAAATATTTCATATCTTTTAGGAGAAACAAATTGATTGAATGTATGAAATTTTACTTATGTCTGTCGGCATATAAAATAGGGTAAATTTCTTGGGCCTACAATTTTTTTTAAAACAATAAAATGAAAATGAGCTTATTAATAGATTAGAATTAAAATTCAAAACTAGTGTAATTCAAAGGGTGTACCAAGTTAACAAGTATTTTTGCCAAAATGAAATTTCTGCTCATAAAATGCCCATGACAGTGACTTAAACCCGAGAGGTTAGGAAACAACCCCTTGGATTTATCACAGTGCCTCACAGTTCAGACTCTAAAAACATTTCTTGTGGGAAATAATGACTGCTAAGTAAAAATGAAAGTTGAGCAATGATTCTTGCAAATTATGAGTTAATTAATGGTATGACTGAATTTTGTTGACATCTCGGGTCTTTTCCTCATGATTTAAAGTTGTGCTTTGATACTATGAAGGACCAGAGGGCAGTGAATCACTGTAAAGCTGCTTTTGCAACATGCCTTAGGGCAAATTATGAGCCTTCATTTGTGTCCAGAATGGAAGGAACAGCAAGAAGCATGGGTGAGTCATACGACAAAAACACAAAATGTCATTCCAAAGACAGGGTGGTGATCTTATGTCTGAGTATGCAAAAACTGAACTGGGGAAGTAAGAGGCCTAATCTTAAAAGTTCATGTATTAAGGGGAAAACCATATTTTTATCTTAGGAGATTATATATAATTACTTTTGTTAGGTAATTCAGGTGGTTACCTCTGATTCAGTTTGACACTATCCCAGATCAGGCAGAGTTCAAACACGGACACTCCTGGGACTGGTTCTGCTTTTCGTGGTTAGAATAAGAGGTCCTGCTAAGGTATGTGCTTTTGTCCTCAGATTTGGAACAATCTGAATTCCATGTGTGATGTAATGTGCTTAGTCAGAAGCAACATTTTCAGACCCCTTTAATTTTAGAAGGAGGCTGTTGATTTGATATAATTAATATTTGTTAGTGAATGCATTTTGCATTCATTGCTAAGTATAAAAGAAGTGCATATGGGACAGCTTGTGGTGTATTAACAAATGTTTGAGAGAGAAAATATAAAGAAATACAACAGTAAAACATGAAAGAAGTCGTTTAAAGCAATTTACCTAATGGGAGAGAGAGAATGTGCTTCCTCAAGAGATTCAGGTGTATCTCATGGCATCCTCATTCATACCTTTCAGTTGTATTTACCTTTAGGTTTGTTGTTGTTGTTATGTAAGTGGGTTTAGGTGAAAGTCACTTTCTGATAGGAGCCCCCTCATCAGGACCTTTTCTTTTTAAATTTTCATATATGTCTATTTTTATGTAAAAACTGTTCAAATTAAATATTTATATTTAAAAGTTTTCCACATAACTCTAAAAGAGTTCTATCTGATGTCTTTATTATGGGACTTACAAAAAGAAAAGAAAAAGAATAAGTCCAATTAAAACAAGAAAGAACTCTTGAACCCAGCTATGCATACAAGAAAAATAAATTGTTTGAAGTGAGACATGAGGTAATCGAGACTCCTCAAAGGGGGAAGCCAGTGCTCATCTGGCCCCGTGTATGCCTGTTGAGCTGAAATATTTCACTGATGAGAGTGCTTAACAAATCACCTACTCAGTGAATACCTACTATGTTTCATGAGCTCCATGAGGTAGCTTTTTTATACAGTTATATGTGGCAAAATTGATAGTGAAAATACCAAAAGAAATACTAAAAAAAAAAAAAAAGAAATGCATTCCTTACAAATTCCAGAATGTATTTTGAGGTTTTACTCGGCACTATACAGTAATTACAACATTCTTGCTACAATTTAGTCTTAAAATAAAAATACCAGGAAGTATATTGCATTTCAGGCCAAAAATACCCCTACAAATGATGACATTATTAACATTTCATTTTATTAATTGAGATCATTTGAGATTTTGTGTGGAGGCGTTTTAGTGGTCTGACCCACACAATATGGAGTCAATAGCATTGTAAGAATTATGTGTAGTGATTTGTGCTACATTTATAATGACTACAAATAAGCTGTGATTGTAGTTCTTTTATATATGGTCACAGTAAAATTTGTACTTTGTGGGTGAACAGTGAAGGCATGTGGCCACTTCTTGTGTGCCTAAATGCTTCTATTTGTTACAACACCTTTCCTTTACTGGGATATTTATGTTTTATTTAAATATAATACATTCAAAATATTTATTATTATATTAAACCAACAAATTTGCATGAGTAGTTTATTCATGTTTTTTTCCCCCAACAGATGATACTTGTATCCATATATGGATAAACCTCCTTAGCCTTTTATGACACTCAGCAGGCTTTCTCTGTCACAACAAATTTTGTGTGGCTTGATGTTTTCCCCCACCCACTGTCTTCGTATTAATGCACTGCCTGTTTAGAGGTTTTTAGCCCTACTGATGGGTTATCTCCACAAGGAACAATATGAATTTAATTCCCTAACCTTATTTCAACTCATAGCTGCTGCTGCTATGAAGCCAGTTGTAAGCACAGTTAATTGTTCCCATGATTACTAAGACAAAGATCACATGTAGGAGAGGTTTGATTTTTCCATATTACAAAAGATAAGCTCTGGGACAGTTCAGCATGCAGTTTCCTAATCAATTACACATGTAAAACCCCTCCAGTGATGCCAGAAATTGTTCATTATTTCTTGTAAGCATCGTATAAAACTCAGAGTGCACTCAGAGGAAGTATCAATTCTGTTTTCTTGGAAACTAGTACTGCTGTGTTAGTGATAAAAAACAAAATGACTTCAACATAAAACGCATTTCAAATTTCCTTATACCTTACAGGTTACTTTCAGGTATATTAAAATGACAGAAGACCAGCTAAGAGACCATAAGTAGAGCAATATTTGAGGTTCATTTGGAGGAATAATCTTACTGGTCTTATTGACTTCTTGGGTAAAATGATTGGAAAATTTGACATGCGTGTGGGGTGTGTGTGTGTGTGTGTGTGTGTATGCACGTGCGTGTGTGTGTGTGTGTGTTTCTTTCTCCAGGCAACAAAAATAACACTCAGACATGCGAATTTTTTTAGTAGAAGATCATTCTTTTATCAGAAACACCATCCTTGCAATTAAATTAACTTCAGTTGATTATCATGAGAATTGTAATTTTATAAGAATAATTGCGATGAATATTTACAATGTAAGAGACTCCCCTAAAGGATATGATGAGGTATTTCTTGCTGCAATCTGATTTACTTTTGTGTTTGTTTTTTTGAGACTGGAATGCAGTGGTGCCATCTTGGCTCACTGGAGCCTCCACCTCCAGGATTTAGGCAATTCTCTTGCTTCAGCCTCCTGAGTAGCTGGGACCACAGGCACCTACTACCACGCCCAGCTAATTTTTGTATTTTTAGTAGAGATGGGGTTTCACCATGGTGGCCAGGCTGGTCTTGAACTCCTGACCTCAAGTGATCTGTCTGCCTCGGACTCCCAAAGTGCTGGTATTACAGGCGTGAGCCACCACTCCCAGCCTGTGATTTACTCTTGGATAATGTTGTGGCATATAAGTGGAGGGAGGTAAAAGTGAACACATTTGAGTTGTGTTTTCCCTGGGCATGGGTATTTTGAAAAATTTCTGTAAATTATCCAACGTGTATTTCTAAGATAAGCAACCACTATGATTTTGAAACATAGTGAATCACCACAGCGTCAAATTCATTCATTTATTTAACAAATACTTATTAAGCACTATGTGCCAGATACTGAGTTAGAGACTCAGAATACATCTTAGAACAGAATAAGTACGCTTACTCTAGTGGTTCTTACATTCTTGTGAAAGGACATAGATAAACACCCTAAGCATGGTGAATACATTATTCAGTATCTTAGACAGTGATAGATACTATGGACAAGAAAACACAGAGTAGGTCAATGATGTTCCGTAAGGATGGGGAAAGGGCAGACTGTTGTATTAAATGGTAGTCAGGGTTTGCCTCCTGAACACGTTGAGATTTGAGCAAAGATTTGGATGGATTTAGGGACTTAATTAATGGAGGGGATATCTGTGGGAAGAGCATTCCAGACAGAGGAAAAAGCCAGAGCAAAGGCCCAAAGGTGCAATGGAGAGTTTATAGCGTATTCTGGGAAGAAGGCCAGCAGAGTGAGAGAATGAGTAGTAAGAGCCATACTAAAAAAGGAACTGGGTTGAAAGGCACATCTCATTTGGTTGGTACTATGATGGGCCTCCTATAAAGAAGAGAACTGGAAGTTCTGTAAAGTTCATGTAGAAGCCTTATAAGATTGTTGGCTCCATGTCACCCTGAAGAGGTTTGGCCATGTGTTCAAACTAATTTTAAATACCACCTAACCTCTTTCTGGTTTGCCTCCTATTATGCTTATTCTGTGTTGGTGTTTTACGGTATAATGTTAGTTATATATTACCTCAACAAAAGCTAATAAATTGGTAAATATAAGATACTGAATATAATATAAAAGCTATTAAGCTAAAGCTTAATATAATATTCATATTATATATGATACTGAATATAAGCCTTCAGTAGCTAAAGGCTGTAACAGACTCTGCAGTATAACTCAGAGAAATGAGTAGCTGAATTCCATGAATAATTGAATGCATGGACTGAAGGGAGGGTTTCACAGAGTGCTGTGTGCGTTTAGAATCTGTGTTCCTTCCCCTCCCCTTTCTTGTGCATGATCTTGGGAGGACAATCAGGTGCCTGCAACCTTACTACAACCACATCTCTCTTGCCTCTTACCCTGCTGATTGTAAAGAATCACATACCCCTTTAGCAAAAGTTGTTTCATTCCCCGTGTTCTGGAATTCTGCATCCTTTGTCTCTAAAAGAAGTTGGTTCCATCACTTATTGTCACTCTTGTCTACCTCCAAGAAATCCTGCTCAGATGCCCATTTCTATTAACATATGCTTGGCTGTTGTCTCCCATAGTTTTTTTTTTTTTTTTTTTTTTTTTTTTTTTCCCCCTTTTTTTTTTTTTTTTTTTTTTTTTTTTTTTTAATTCCTCCCTAGGTTCTGTTGTCTAGCAGTGCCTGCCTTCTCCTCTTCAGTAGTAAGCACTTTTGGCTACATTTCTGTGTCTGGTATTTGCACGTTTTCTCCTCTTCATTGGTTTCCAGGCTTCTACAATTGGGTTTCTTCACCACTACCTCAGTGAGAGTTCTTCACCACTACCCCTGGATCTTCACTGCCGCATTAGAATACTTTCCCCCCTTATCTGATTTGATTACTTCATAACATTTGACATTATAGGCGACTGTTCTTCTTGAAAATACTCTTTTCTTTAGCTTTAATTACAGTATTCTTTCACATCATTTCCTACCTCTGTAACAACTCTTTTTCTAATGTTTTTGAATTCCTCTTTTGGTGTCTTCTTAAATATCAGAGTCTCTACGATCACACTCCACTTTCTGGGCAATCTCATCACTGCCACGGCTTCCATCACTATCTTTATGCTCTACTCTTTTCCAGGTGTATCTCTAGTCCCTAATTCCCCCCGAAACCAATATTTTTATGTACAGCTGTGTATTGGACACCTAACTGAACATTCACAAGCCAGAGGCACCCTTAGACTTAAGATATCTAACTTGGATCCCCACTCACTCCTTTCACCAAACTCCTTTCTCTTCCTTGTTTTGTATCCAGCAAATGACAGTCCTATTGCCCAATGACCAACCTAGCTTCCTCCTTCACCCCCATACTTTCAATTACTTTGTCCCTTATAGCTTATGACATAAAACTTCCCAGATTATCTCAGTGTCCCAATGTCAATTTTTGTGAAATTATGTTTGTTTTTTATTCTATAGGACTCAAAACAAGTACAGTGTCAGAAATTCATGTACACAGAAGAGGCTCAACATAATTAAATTTAAATGAAGGAGATAAATTTTAAATTGTCAGTACAAAACTTGGAAGTCATATTGCTTCCAACTCTAGTGCTTCCAATTTCACACATCAGAAATTATCTCTTCCATTTCAAAAGTTATACTCTAAAAAAAAATAAAAATATAAAATACTTGTTACAATCGATTTCTTACCGCACAACCAAAGACTAGATGAGAAAAATATTGAATTATATGGTCACTACAACTGTGTCCACATGGACAAGAACAGAGGAAACACACGGTGAACATATTTTCTTTTTTTCCATCTTTCCACTGATAAGTATATTTAAGAGAAATGTAGAGAAAATACTTTGAAGTATAGTGACCATTGTCACCAAATGGCATGAAAACATTAAGATGAGACTACATGAGGGAGTATGGTAATTTAAATCACACTTTAGATTAATCTTTACAGAGATTTTTTTTTTTAAGTATAAAGGAAAGTGTTTCTGCTGAAGTTGGAGATCTTTGGCTTACAAAGAGATTGGCAGTTAAAGGAGAATGAGGCAAAACATTTCAAATTTGAAGAATTCAGTAGGCGTCACTAACAAATGTATCTCAGAATACATAATACATTAGGACACTTGTTAAAAGTGTGTAGTCGCCACTGTAGAAAAAGTATGTAGTGTAATTAGGAGTGATGTATGCATGTTTCCTGTGATACTGTGCTTTAAATTTTATAACTCTATATTACCAGTATGTACTCATAGTCTTGCTATGATCTTTTCCCAAGATAACTCTTAATTGCTCCAGACTTTACAAGGTTGACTCAGAAGCAAACTGTAGAATGTCAGAAAAGTAATCTCCACCACTTATCATTAACTAGTGACCATCTAACATGACAGATGGCGCCCTGCCTGTCTTCAGCAGCTTGTGGGACAAAGCTCAGTGTCAACACCATTGGGATGTAATTATTGCAATCTCTTGGGTCCAGTTTGGCGTGACCCTGAAAGCAATTCCCCGAGAACTGCTGGGAGCAATGCAGTGATGGAAAGAGCAGAGAAAGGAGACGTTTGGGAGACCAGCAGCATTTTCAATTTACTGACAAGTGTTTTCACACTGCTTAAGAATAAGTACTTTGCATGTGACAAATCAAATTGACAAATTGAAGAATTCATGGGACGTTCATTGTGGCCTAATTTAAATATTGTCAAAGGGCCTTAGTTTATAATACACAAGCAGCTATTTAATGATTTAAGTAATTTTGAAAAATATTTTTAATCGTTAGAAAGCAAAATAATTTATATTCTAATTTTTTCTTAAATAATTTGGTAACATTCTCATTGTTTTGGAACACGCTTTTTAAATTTTTTACTACAACTTGTTTAATCTCTAAAACAACTCTATAAATTAGGTATTGTTATTAGTTCCAATTGATAGATGGGGCAAATGAGGGACAGAGAAGTTAGCTGTGACACAAAACAAATGGTAGATCCAGGACTCAAACCAAGCCATCTGGGGCCAGAGTCTCTATTCTTAATCACTGCACTTCTCCCTGTGCCACCTTATTTACCTCTTTAATAAAAACACTCAATTTGCCTGTATAGAACAGTGGCACCATACTTAAATACTTAAGTTAAATGCTTAAGCATGCAAATACTTAGTATACTTAAATATATACTTAAATATATTTATTATGGAGCTTGATACTAAACCAGATAATGTAAGAATATCTATAATTCCGAAGTTACTAAAAATAGATTATTAGAAGAATTATTAATATAGTAGTCCTTTTTATCTGCAGGGGATATGTTGCAAAGACCCCCCCAGTAGATGCCTGAAACCGTGCGTGGTAGCAAACTCGATTTCCATCAACAGGAACATTTTTCTGTTCACATCTTATACCCACAAATTAAATTCCTTTTCTGTGTTAAGCAGTTATTGTTAAAAATGCATGCTCTGAATGAAGAGACCCCCAAACAGGCTTTGTGTAAGCAACATGGCTGTTTATTCACCCTGGTGCGAGTGGGCTGAGTCCAAAAGAGAGTCAGCGAAGGGCAGTGAGATAGTTAGGAGTTGGTTTTACAGGTTGTGGAGAAAGCAGCGGAAAGTTACAAAAGTTACAGTCTTAGGGCGTTTTTTTTTTTTTTTTGCAAGCTGGAGTGGTGGGGTCGTAGGGTGTGAAGTCACAAGGTTGGCCAAGGTTGGTTCCAAAGTCCAATGGCCTTGTCAATTGAGGCCAGAATAAGAAACAATAGAAGAATATCTCAATGTAGTTAGGCGCCGAAGAGCTTGATCGTTTTTCCGCTTTTCATGGTCTAACCATTACTTCAGGTTTTCTAACTCCTAACTCCGGAAGGCCCTCCAGAGGCGTATGTGCGGGCCGCAGAGGTTACCATGCTGTCCATGGCAGTCAGACCTTACAGTTATCATGCACTGTGGCCATAAGTTTTGCAGTTTGAGATGCGGCAACAAAACTAGCACATTTTTTTTAAAACTTTCTTCACAGTTTTTCTGCTAGATTTGTTCTTGCTGTGGGTCTTAGCAATCTCAGCATATATTTTTTTTTTCTTTTCTTAGTGTGAAGTTTCACCTTTTCACTTATAAGAAGCACTTACAGCTTCTTTTTGGCATATCCAACGTGCCCACATCACTACTCTTGCACTTTGGGGCCATTAGTAAGTAAAATATGGATTACTAGTTCGCAAACACTGAGATACTTCTGCAGTCAATCCAATAACCCAGAGGGCTGCTGGTGAGTAATAGGCAGGTAGTGGATATGCTGGACAAAGGCATGTTTCTCTGATGTGATGGAGTAGGATGGGGGCGGATTCTATCACCTTGCTCGGAGCAGCACACAACTTAAAACTTGTGAATTGTTTATTTTTGGAAATTTCCATTTAATATTTTCAGATTGTGCTTGAGTCAGGGCAACTGAAACCATGAAAAGCCAAATTACCAATAGGAGGGGCTACTCTCCATTAATTGGTTAATCATAAATTCCTCCCAGAGGGGTGTCTTTAATATATACACTGAATGCAATGAAAATAGTTTTGCTACAAAAAATATCGCAAAGGGAAATATGGTTCTAGATGTCATTTATTAGGTAGGACTTCGAAAATGTCACAGATTTTCTTCTGAAATAATTCTAAATAATGCCGATGTAAGTTATTTCCTTTGTATGGGGGGACAAAAATCTAAGAACCATGTTGCTGATGATAGCTGATATTGATCACACAACCAGTTAAAAAGATTTCAACACTTAGTATATACAGTCTCATTTATTCTTCACAACAGCCTATGAGGAAGTTGGTATTTTTTTTTTGAGACAGAGTCTCACTCCATCGCCCAGGCTGTAGTGCAGTGGCACAATCTCAGCTCACTGCAACCTCTGCCCCCCAAGTTCAAGCAATTCTCCTGTCTCAGCCTCCTGAGTAGCTGGTACTACAGGTGCCTGCCACCATGCCCAGCTTTGTTTTTGTAGTTTTAGTAGAGATGGGGTTTCACCTTGTTGGTCAGGCTGGTCTTGAACTCCTAACCTCAGGTGATCCACCTGCCTCAGCCTCCAAGGTGCTATTTTTTTTATACCTCCATTTTACAGATGAAGAAACTAAGAGAGAGAAGTGTAAATAACTTGCTACAGGCCGGGCACTGTGGCTTACGCCTCTAATCCCAGCACTTTGAATGGCCGAGGTGAGTGTATTACCTGAGGTCGGGAGTTCAAGACCACCCTTGCCAACCTGGTAAAACCCCATCTCTACTAAAAATATAAAAAATTAGCCAGGTGTGATGGTGGATGCCAGTAATTCCAACTACCCAGGAGGCTGAGGCGCGAGAATCTTGAACCTAGGAGGCGGAGCTGAGATTGGACGATTGTACTCTAGCCTGGGCAACAAGAGTAAAATTCTGTCTCAAAATAAATAAATAAATAAATAAATAACTTGCTATGGCCTTTTAAATAACGCATAGAACAAGGTAGTACATAAAAACAGTTACCTATCCATGGATATAATTCTGACAATTTCTCAAAACCCTGCCTATCAATCAACCAATAGGCAAAGGGCCCTGAAAGCCTAGACCATGTGAGAAAAGCACCTCAAGAATTGGAATGCTGTAAACACTGACTATGATTTGCTACGATTTATCTTGTTGGGGTTGTTAGGAGCCATCAATTCTAGGAGATGAGAGCAGTTGAGTTCAGGCCCTCAAGGAATTTACAGTCTGATTGACGAGATAACTCTCACTGTGAAAAGCTTTAAAACCATTGATTAGAAGTTCTTAGTATAAACAAGGAGTACAGTAAATGGCTCAGGTCAGGAACGCTTGCGGTCTAGGGACCCCTTATATCTTCATCTCTACTCTGAAAAAAAGGCTTTGAGGTGATCTTGAAAGAGGAGAAGGTAAGTTATGTTGCCAGCGGGGGTACAGGAGCAACAACAAAGCTCCCGATGGTGCAGAGAAGATCAGGAGAGGCCAGAGCACAGTGAGCCTCCCAACTAGAGCTTCTCCCCTTGCCTCCATGCACAAACTGTTTCCCATGCAACAACTAGAAGTCTTTTAAACATGTAAGTGACAGTATCGCTCCCTTACATACCACAATTCACAGATTTTCTCATTTCAGTTAGAATCAAAAATCAAACACTACAGAAGCCCCTCCTAGAAGTCTGACACATACGACGAGTTTGTTCAGTAAAGATGATGACTTTAATAACTGAGTTAGGCCAAGAGGAATGGCAATGAAGAGCACTTCAACTTGGAAGATGCAATAGGGTAGTGGAGACTATGGCTTCCACTAATCCTGTAGATGTTACTCAGTTCTACTTGCCCCACATAGAAATGGGTCTATTATTGCCTGATGTTCTGGTTTGTTTAAGAGAATCCAGAAATCCAGATTTTTAAGCAAAGTCTGCATTTAAAAATTGACTCAAGTTTCTCATCATCATCCTCATCACTGTCATTGTCATCATCATTGTCATAAAGCTAGCAATAAAAAAAGCGCTGTGCAAACAAACTCAATACATCTGCAAGACAGGTGTTCAGATTGGAATCACAGGACACTATGATTTCTGCCCTGCACAGTCTGGCTCTGCCTGCTCTGCAAACACGGCTCATACCACCCTTTTCCCTGCTCACTGTAGTCTCACCACAGTGGCTGTCTTCAAGTTCTCCATTTCTCAAGCTGATGCCTGCTTTGGGCCCTGTACACTTCTTGCTTTTTATGCCTAGAGTTGTTTTTGGTCCTTCTAACTCTTCAGATCTAGCTTAGCTTTTATTAGCTTTGACCCCTTTGTTCCCTTTTACCAGTGGCTCTCAAAGTGTGGTCTGGGGATGCCCGAAGCCCCCAGGATCCTTCAGGGGGTCTGCAAGGTCAAAACTAGTTTCATGACAAAAGTAAGATGTGGCTTTCTTTTTTCCACTCTCATTATATCATGAATGTATAGTGGAGTTTTCCAGAAGCTATCTGACAGGTGAAATTGCAACAGACTGATCACACAAGCAATATGAGAATTCAGCAATCTTCTTTTAAAACAGAGATTAAAGAGATTCTGGGCCAGGCATGGTGGCTCATGCCTGTAATCCCAACACTTCGGGAGGCTGAGGCGGGTGGATCACCTGAGACCAGGAGTTTGAGCCTAGCCTGACCAACATGGTGAAACCCCGTCCCTACTAAAAATACAAAAAAAATTAGCTGGACATGGTAGGGTGTGCCTGTAGTCCCAGCTATTTTAGGAGGCTGAGGCTGCAGAATTGCTTTAACCTCGGAGGCAGAGGTTGTAGTGAGCGGAGATCATACCACTGCACTCTAGCCTGGGCAGCAGAGTGAGACTCCATCTCAAACAACAACAAAAAGAGATTTCTGAGAAAAATGTAAAACATTGCCACTCTTCTCACTTTGTAAGAATACTGTTATTTTCATAACATTATGTTGTTTGTAGGAAGCTTTGCATACAAGGCTGTGAATATGAAACTGATCATGCAGTCAGAGCAGAAAAGTTAAAGGTCTTTAGACAGGGAAGTAACAGGATTAAAATGGCATATTAGATTATTTTGTAGTGAAAGAGGAAATTTTTATATTTACATTACTGTGTAATGGGTTTTGTGGTTATTTTTAGTAAATTAGTATATACCGAATGTTTCTCTCAATTTCAATTTCTATGATAAATATTAATAAACATAGACCCCAAAAAGGTTCTTTGAGGTACTCAGTAATTTTTAAGGATGCAAATATGTCTTGAGACCAAGCATTTTGAAAACTGTTGCTTTATAGATATATATCAATCACTAAAATTATCTCACCCATTTACTTGTTTACTAAAACATAAGCACCATGAGGGCAGGAACTTTGTAGTATTCACCGCCACAGTAAGCATTTACACCTAGTGTTCCATTATTGGAATGCTAAGCATGTGGGAGTTATTTATATCCTACTGCTCAAGGTCATTGCCAAGGTCTGATGGCAAAACTTCAAAACTTTGTAACCTCAGGCATAAATGGGTTGATACCCTTCAGCCTCTCGAGCAGCGTCTGAAGCACAGTAGGCACTCAGTAAACATTTTAGAATAAGCGAATCAATAAATGAGCATAATGTTTGGGAGTTATGGTTAGTAGGATAGGTTTGAGCTAGCTTTATAGGAAGCTTTACATACAAAGCCTTGAATATGAAATTGATCATGCAGTCAATGCAGAGAAATTAAAGGTCTCTGACAAGAAAGTAACAGGATTAAAATGGTGTATTAGAAAGATTATTTTGTAGTAAAGGTTAGAGGAAATAAAGTTAGTTTTTCTTTCTTTTCCTACATATCTTTACCAACTCTCCTACTCACTCCCCTCTTAAGATTTTTACTGGGCAGAAGGTTGTGAAAGCTTTGTGCATTTTTTACAACTATAAATACATATGTGCTAATGAATGAGGTCACATCAACTTAAATGGAACACTGACAGAAAACACAATTTAGCTCATTAGTAAGGCATGACAAATTTACAGCCAGAAACTCTGTTGACTTTTATAGAGGAACATAAATTAAAGGTGGCCAAATCGTGTTCAGAGGGTCAGTATTAAGGTGTAAACTCAGTCAAACAAAAATACACCTATTCCTTTAAGGCAATCCTTTAATATAAAGCAGGGAGGTGTGGTATCTGGAGCATTTTGAAGGGCTCAGGGGTGTTCCTTCTCCCTCCTAGCCAGTGGGCACAAGTGTCTAAACTCTACCACTAGGGAGACTTTCTTCAAAGTGCCTCTTTCTGCTGTGCTTGTTTAAAATACAAATCTCAGAGCAAAACGTTAAGAATGTGGGCTCTGGTGCCAGACCTTGTGCTTCATTTTGATTCCATGTTATAGAAGCTGGATGGCCTTGGGCAACCAACTGAATATCTCTGTGTGTCAGTTTAAGCATTTGTGAAATAGATATTCCTACAGATTTGATGTGAGAATTGAGTAACACACGTAAAAATACTTAGAACGGTCTCTGTTACGTGGTATGCCCTGTTCACGTTAGTGTTTGTCATTATGGTTTGCATAGGAGGCTAGTTTCAAGGAGGATTTGCTTTGCAGCCAAATGTCAGTGAGATCTCGATTAAGTCATTTAGTATGTCCAAGCTTTGATTTATTTGTTTAAAAAGAAAAAATCTTGCTTTAGATCAATTGAAAGGGAGGGAATCTGTTTAACACATGAATATGCTGAATATAAATGATGATTTTTTTAAAAAGTTAATATGGTTAATATGATATTCATTGGCGGCATCAGAGGTGTGGAAGAGAAAGGAACTTTTCAGATGGACTTTAAACACATGAGAAGGCTATTGTCCTGCTGCTTAGGTGGGGCAAGGTAATTCCAGGTAGGTGAAAGAAGGCACTGGTTCATCTGTTTGCATAATGACTAGCAGTGCTCATCTAGCACACAGGAAGAAGCTGTGAGGTGGGAAGAGAAGATGGGAGAAGTTCAGACAGGGCATGGACAAGAGTGGACCCTCCCAATTATAGGAAGGACTTTTACCCTGGGAAAGAGACAGAGAGAAAAAGAGACTGAACATTTTTGAGCATGAAGTTTTAGATCATCTGTTCCATAAGAAAATAAACTTTGGTAACAAGGCAAAGGAAGAAGTGGTGAGCAGAGAAAGTAATGTCTGGAAAAGTAGCCAGAAGGGAGAAGTACCTGAAATTTAGTTAAAGACAGGAAGATTCCAGAGTGAGTAAGAGATTCCCACAGGATGCCAGGCCCTTTCTAGTTTGAGAAATGAGGGAGTAAGGGTTGAGAGTGATACTGAGGTCTGAACCCTAGAAACTAGAAAAATGCTGTTAAACGAATAGTGCTCTCAGGAAAAGGAGAAAGAAAATCTAGAAATACAGTTTTGTAATTCTAAACACTGACAGGAGGAAACACGTTAATCAAAAACCTATTTTAGGTGCTCATGGCTGTTCTGATTCACTTTACTCCTGCCACAGTGCCTGGCATGGAGAATATCAATAAATATGAATTCCTTTCCTATTAACCCTGAAGGGCTCTGGTGTGAGTTCTGGAAAAGCAAAGAAGAATGTAAGAAACAGAAATGAGGTTGGTTAGACAAACATCACCTACTACATATTTTTTACCTCTTCTGTGAGAGTTATTATGGGCTATAAATATTAAAAGGCACACAGAAAATTTGTATTTTTAACATTTAAGAATCAATCTATGAACAAATATATTTATACACCAAGCAATCCCTGCTTTTCTTGTAATGAGATGCTGATTTTCTCTGCTGCTAACAAACACATTTTCATTAACATTTTGCTAGCTAATTACAGTTAATTATGAACACTAAATTCATAAGTGATCACGTATAAGCATTGCCAAATCTGTGTGTATGGCAGAGGAGGAGGGAGATATTCCAGTTCATGCATTCCAGTGATTAAAAATTGTGCTGAGTTGGAACACCAGGATTTTATATGAGAAATTTCCACAATCCTCATCGTAGTTAAAATTGTAGTTACGCATAATTTGTTCCATTGCAGTGTGTAAGGCATATTAGGCTCTTAAATATACATTTAATTTAGGTTTTAGGACTAGTAAATAATCTTGCCCGATATTTCTAATTTTAAGTATGCATTTTGGTGTTATAATACGCTTTTCCTTTGACAAGAAAAGCTTATGCATTTAATGTGGGCAAGTCCTAATTTACAGATAAATTGTTTTCTAAAATGTTGTTGGTTGTTTGCCCTGGTTGCTTTTATGACAGCTGGTACATCCTCAGTAATGGGGTGTATAACCACACATTCATCAGCTGTGGGTTCCTGCAATCTGCTATTGGTGGAATTTCTCCAGACTATAATCTGCCTTCTCTCCTTACCTCAAACAACAAATTTTAGTATAAATTTCATGAATATATTTGCTTATAGAGAAAGGAAAGTATATGGTCATCAGCTGGTTGCAAAGATATGATTACATAATATATTCATAATCAGAGTTCTATGTTGACATATAAGGAAGGGGCCGGGTGCAGTGGCTTGTGCCTGTAATCCTAGCGCTTTGGGAGGCCGAAAGGATCACTTGAGGCAGGTGGATCACTTGAGGTCAGGAGTTCAAGATGAGCCTGGCCAACATGGTGAAACCCCATCTCTACAAAAAAATACAAAAATTAGTCAGATGTGGTGGCACATGCCTGTAGTCCTAGCTATTTGGGAGGCTGAGGCACAAGAATCACTTGAACCTGGGAGGCGGAGGTTGCAGTGAGCTGAGACTGCACCGCTGCACTCCTGCCTGGGTGACAGAGTAAGATCTTGTCTCAGAAAAAAAAAAAATAATAAAGTGCAATAAAACATAAGGGAGGGATCTAGGCAGGAAAGGAATATATTCTTGGTGCTTTCTCAAGTCTGCCATTATTTTTGTCTTCCTGGGAGAGAGACATGCACCATCCTGTATTCCAGAAGTCAGTGATCGCTGCTTAGACATATTGGCCCACTGACATGTGTAGCTTGACCTATATTGTTAAAAACAATTTGTTGTCAACACTTTTAAATTGCAACATTGCATAATACACTTAACTGGTCTGTTTCTCTTTAAAAAATTAGAAAACCTAGCAGCACAGATACTACAATAGCTAAAAATGGCCATCCTCTTTAGATAGAGCATGCCCTACCATTTCCCTGACGTTGGATCAGTTCCATCTGAGCATCAATTTGTAGTATCTCCTGGCTTGCTTGACTCATTTGCATTACATATTTTGTCTCTAAAGGTGTTGAGTGTTTTCCTCCCATGACATTTTCCACACAGAGAGGTTAACGTGTGTGTGTATGTGATTTAGATATATGGACATAAAAGAAATGATAAACCTTCACCCAGCATTATGCGATGCCACTCCATACCTTCTTTTTCCTCGCTGCTTTCAGTAATATGGCATGGACCCTGCCTGTACTAGGAGTTCCCAAAATTTCATGGAGCACCTAGGACAAGGCAGGGAAACATGAAGAGGCCAAAGGACTCAGCGTTGTAGAAAAAAGTGAGGACAGAGTTAACTTTACAACTTCACTATTTATTAGGGATTTCCACACTGTAATATTTTGAAATATTGGCACTTTTTGCTCAGTACATGGGGCCCAATATAAAGAAATTTGTTAGGCCGAGAGCGGTGGCTCATGCCTGTAATCTCAGTACTTTGGGAGGCTGAGGCAGGAAGATAGCTTTAGGTCGGGAGTTCTAGACCCATCTGGGCTATGTATCAACATCCTATCTCTAAAAAAAATTAAAAAGAAAAAATAAAAAAGAAGAAAGCAAAGAAAGAAATCTGTTTTAGGTGTACTTCAACATAGACATTTTCTGTTTGCGTTAGAAGGAGTATTTTGATTATTTTAAAGTCCTTCCCTACAACCATTAATCAGAAAATATTTTTGTGAATACCTGTAATTGCGTGTTAAATGGGTAATTTTGTTGTGTATTTTGTATATTTTAAGTAAATGCTCTCCACATAGGGATTATCCCAATAGGAAATACAATTAGAACTCTTCCCTAGATTTCTCTCTCACTTTTCTCTACCTAAAACCTGCTCCATGTTTTTCGTTCACAGCCTCCATTGTTTCCACAATTTCAGCCTCATATTGCTCTCTGTATTTTTTCTGTGTACATGTAGTTGGAAAATATGTCAGTTTTTAAGCTACATAGGCTCAGCAACGTACTTTTTACAGGAAGCTTATATTCTTATTTAATTTTTTCATCAGAAAAATCTTATGGCAAAACAGCAGTGTCTGTAATGCAGATGAAGTGTTCTATATATTTTAAATGCCCCTTACATTGAGTGATTTTAAAAAAAAATTACTGTTATAAGAAGCTCTGGGAGTGAGCACCCTCAACAGCAGGTTAATATTTGCTTCTCTGGAATGCACAGACAGCTTTCAGTCAAAACAAACAGGTTCTCCAGCTGTTGTGCACCTTTCTGGAGGGCAGATTATAATTATGCATAGTCATCATCATAGATTTCATTGGCAAATCATGCTTTAACCAAGTGACACGATTACTTATTTTTTATTTTTATTTATTTATTTTTTGTCCTGTCTTAAGGCGCTGAACTACTTTGTTTTTTTTTTGAGACGGAGTCTTGCTCTGTTGCCAGGCTCCAGGCTGAGTGCAGTGGTGTGATCTGGGCTCACTGGAACCTCTGCCTCCCATGTTCAAGCAATTCTCCTGCCTCAGCCTCCCAAGTAGCTGGGACTACAGGCACGCACCACCACACCCAGCTAATTTTTGTATTTTTTAGTAGAGAGGGAGTTTCACCGTGTCGGCCAGGACAGTCTCTATCTCTTGACCTCGTGATCCACCCGCCTTGGCCTTCCAAGGTGCTAGGATTACAGCCGTGAACCTTCACGCCTGGCCTGAACTACTTCTTAAGAAAATAAAAATGTGAAAAGTAAAAGTAAAAATTATTGTGTTAAAATATTTGATTCTAGCTCTTTCATTAAACTAGGAATCTTCTTAAAGCATGGCTCTTATTGTGCAAAAATTTTTTAATTTGAATTTTTACCATGATATCATGGAAGATACTGGAATCCTCAGAAGATGGTTTGCTTTTTAGTCCCAGGCCTAAGTGTTAACATCTACTGATATGATCTTGACAAATTACTTAACTTCCCTGAGAATCAGTTTCCTTATATGCAAATAAAATCTACGATTTATATCAGAGTTTTGTGCAAATTAATCGTAGAGACATATCTGAAAAGACTTTTGGATCTTTATCCTGCTCTAATAACATAAGTCCTACCATTCCAATATTGACATAAATGTTATTTAAATGATGCTTATTCAATACTTTATGCAAAACATAGAATTATGCACTGTAAGTGATAGACAAAAGAAAACTATAGTGCATCCTCTTAATACATTTACTGTTTTTAACTATAATGTAAGGAATTATCTTCTCAAAGATCAAATGCCACAAAATAAATATAAATAAAGTATTCTGGTCATTGAAGAAAGAGACCAGAAATGCATTCATTAGAATGCTGGTATTTGATATGCATTCCTTTTCTTTTTTTTTTTTTTTTTTTTTTTTCCTGAGACAGAATCGCTCTCTGTCACCTAGGTTGGTGTGCAGTGACACTATCTCAGCTCACTGCAACCTCCGCCTCCAGGGTTCAAGCGATTTTCCTGCCTCAGCCTCCCAAATAGCTGGGATTACAGGTGCCCACCAATGCCTAGTTAATTTTTTTAAATTATACTTTAAGTTCTGGGGTCCATGTGCAGGATTGTTACATAGGTATACAAATGCCATGGTGGTTTGCTGCCTCCATCTCCCTGTCACCTACATTAGGTATTTTTTCCAAATGTTATCCCTCCCCAATCTCTCCACCCCCTGCTATCCCTCCCCTAGCCTCCCACCCCCTACAAAGCCCAGTGTGTAATGTTCCCCTTCCTGTGTCCATGTGTTCTCATTGTTCAACACCCATTTATGAGTAAGAACATGTGATATTTGGTTTTCTGTTCTTGTGTCAGTTTGCTGAGAATGATGGTTTCCAGATTCATCCATGTCCCTGCAAAGGACATGAATTCATCCTTTTTAATGGCTGCATTGTATTTCATAGTGTATATATGCCACATTTTCATATCCAGTCTATCATCAATGGGCATTCGGGTTGGTTCCAAGTCTTTGCTATTGTAAACAGTGCCAAAATGAACATATGTGTGCATGTGTCTTTATAATAGAATGATTTATAATCCTTTGGGTATGTACCCAGTAATAGGATTGCTGGGTCAAATGGTATTTCTATTTATAGATTTTTTTTTTTTTTTGTATTTTTAGTTGAGATGGGATCTTGCCATGTTGGCCAGGCTGGTTTTGAACTTATGATCTCAAGTGATCCTGCTGTCTTGGCCTCCCAAAGTGCTGGGATTACAGCTGTGAGCCACTGTGCCTGGCCTTGATATGCATTCTTAAAGATAGTAAGATGATTCAGAAAGGATATTCCAGATAAATGAGACAGTAAAAGCAGAGACATAAGGATAGGATGATTGGAATACATTAGTAGAATAGTAAGTAGTTTAATAGGCCAGTACCATTTAGGGGTGTCATGGAGGATATGGCTACAGAGGTTCTCTAAGTATTATTAAGTCTAATTGTGTATTTAATATTAATAGGAGTGAAGCTTTTTAAAAAAAGTTTCTGTATCTCTGACAGAGACAGAATCATTGAGTTTTAAAGAATAAGGAGATTTTAAATATCATTTTAATTCCATATATTTATTACTCAGGGAGAGCTTTAAGTGACCTTTTTAAGACCACAAAGCTAACTATAAAGGAGGATTTAAAGAAACCCATTTTAGAAAAATTAATACTGTACCAGAGTGTATGTAAATACCACAAATGATTAAGATTGCTTAGTAAAAATATTTAAGAGATCATTTCAAGTGATAAAAAGATCCATTTTATATGTGATATACGGTAATAAGAAATGCAACAGAAAAGATGTGAGGAGAGCTGGGAAAACAGTGAGAGGAAGTAAAAGCTGTTGACTATGGTGTCTGGGAAAATTAAGGTACCTTCTGTAGGAGAAAGTAGACATGGCAAATAACTGATTTGAAGTTAAGATAATAAGTCCTGCTTGTAATGTTAGGGTTCAGGGGAGCCCTCAGTTCCCCTGAGAGGATGTTTCTCCAGGTTCTTGGTCTATCACTCCCCAGGAATGGGAGAGGAGACCACGGCTCAGTAGGCTCATAAAGTAAGTGCCGGACTCAAAAGTGTTTGTAGAAAGTGATTTATTTATGCAGAGAGAAAGAAAGAAACCACTAACGCTCACATTAAGTGAGAGAATCCAGACAGATGGAATCCAGGAGAGGAAAGCAGCTTTCACACTAAGTGGAAGGGAATAGAGAGAGACGGAGTTTAGGAGCAGAAGACAGGCTTCCATGAGATAGTGTGGAAGGGGACCCAAACATGGAGTCTGAAGGGGTGTAGAAGAAGGGGACTTTTAACCTAGGAGGAACCCCCACCTTCTCCAAGACCTCTGGCCAATGAAAGGAGTTCCTTGGAACTTCGCTGGAGTGATTGACTTTTTGATTCTTTGCCCGCCCTCAAAAATTAAAACAGAGACCGTTAAATCTCCCGGATGGAGAGAGATGGGAGCGGGCATGGCGCTGGGAAGTTCTTGCCCTTAAAACTACACCCCCTTGCGGACCTGGAAAGAGAACACATTCCCTCATGGTCAATATATGCAAAGTTGGAGTTAAACTTTGAAAAATCAAGAAGAGATATTTAGTAGGCATTTGGGAAAATGAGCGTTTCATAGCTCAGGAGAGAAGTAGAATCTAGAGTGATGTATTAGGAACCATCTGTGTCTATGTGAATCTATGGCAATCAATCAAACTTTATCTAATTGTAATATTTTGGAAGCTCTTGTAATAACCTCCTTACAACACCTGTCTTGTAAGGTGTTGGTGAGGAGCTTTTGTTTTTCTTTATTTTTTCTTCTCTATTGTGTCCCATTTTTCTTAATATAGTTTCCCTATTACTAGCTAATTGAAGATTACTTTAGTAACAATGTAATAACCCTTGTGTTATTAAGTTAAACATTGAATTAAAAACTCCAAGGAATGAGATACATTGTTCTTATTTTATTTATTTGTTTTAATTTTTTTTATTTTTTCATAAGTTATTGGGGTACAGGTGGCATTTGGTGACATGAGTGAGTTCTTTAGTGGTGATCTGTGAGATTGTGTTGCACCCATCACCCGAGCAGTATACACTGCACCACACTTGCAGTCTTTTATCCCTCGCCCCCTCCTATACTTCCCTGAAATCCCCAAAGTCCATTGGTTCATTCTTATGCCTTTGTGTCCTTATAGCTTAGCTCCCACGTATCAATGAAAACATAAGAAGTTTGGTTTTCCATTCCTGAGTTACTTCACTTAGAATAAATAGTCTTCAGTCTCATCCAGGTTGCTGCAAATACTGTTAATTCATTTCTTTTTATGGTTGCATAGTATTCCATTATATATATATCTTATTAAATATATAATTATATATTTTCTTTATTATATATAATATTTTATATATGTTATATACATAATATAACTGTGAAAAAAAAAATATATATATATATATATATCTCAGTTTCTTTATGTACTCATTGATTGCTGGGCATTTGGGTTGGTTCAACGATTTTACAATTGTGAGTTGTGCTGCTATAAACATGCCTGCCCAACTATCTTTTTCATATAATGACTTATTTTCCTCTGGGTAGAGACCTGGTTGTGGGATTGCTGGATCAGATGGTAGTTCTACTTTTAGTTCTTTAAGGAATCTCCACACTGTTTTCCATAGCAGCTGTACTAGTTTGCATTCCTACCTGGGTAAAAGTATTCCCTGTTCACATCTATGCCAATATCTACTTTTTTTTTTTAATTGCCATTCTTGCAGGAGTAAGGGGATGTCAAATTGTGGTTTTGTTTTACTTTTCCCTGATCATTAGTGATGTTGAGCATTTTTTTCATATGCTCTTTGGCCATTTGTACATCTTCTTTTTAGAATTGTCTATTCATGTCCGTAGCCCACTTTTTGATGGGGTTTGTTTTTTTCTTACTGATTTGTCTGAGTTCATTGTAGATTCTGGATATTAGTTCTTTGTCAGATGTACAGATTAGATTGTGATGGTTTTCTCCCATTCTATGGGTTTTCTGTTTACTCTGCTGACTGTTCTTTTTGCTGTGCAAAAGCTCTTTAGCTTAATTAAGTCCCAACTATTTATCTTTGTTGTTATTGAATTTGCTTTTAGGTTCTGGGTCATGAAATTCTAGCCTAAGCCAATGTCTAGAAGAGTTGTTTTTCAATGTTACCTTCTAGAATTTTTGTAGTTTCAGGTCTTAGGTTTAAGTCCTTAATCCATCTTGCACTGATTTTTGTATAAGGTGAGAGATGAGGATCCAGTTTCATTCTCCTCCATGTGGCTAGCCACTTATCCTAGCACCACTTGTTGAAAAGGGTGTCCTTGACCCACTTTATGTTTTTGCTTGCTTTGTTTAAGATCAGTTGACTGTATTTGGGTTTACTTGTGGTTCCCTATTCTGTTCCATTGGTCTACGTGCCTGTTTTTATACCAGTACCACGTTTATTTTTGGTGACTATGGCCTTACAGTATAATTTGAAATCAGGTAATGTGATGCCTCCAGATTTGTTCTTTTTGCTTAGTTTTGCTTTGGCTATGCAGGCCCTTTTTTGGTTCCATGTGAATTAAAAAAGTTTTTTCAAATTCTGTAAAGAATGGTGGTGATATTTTGATTGGGAATGCGTTGAATTTGTAGACTGTTTTTGAAAGTATGGTCATGTTCACAATATTGATTCTACCCATCCATGAGCATGGGATGTGTTTCCATTTGTTTGTGTCATCTATGATTTCTTTCAGCAGTGATTTGTAGTTTTCCTTGTAGAGGTCTTCTGACTCCTTGGTTAGGTATATTCTTAAGTATTTTAATTTTTTGGCAGCTATGGTAAAAGTGGTTGAGTTCTTGATTTGATTCTCTGCATGGTTGCTGTTGGTGTCTAGAAGAGCTACTGACCTGTGTACATTAATCTTGTATCTGGAGACATTGCTGAATTTTTTTTTTATCAGTTCTAGAAGCTTTCTGGAGGAGCCTACAGTTTTCAAGGTAAACAATCCTATCATCAGCAAACAGTGACAGTTGGACTTCCTTTTTACTGATTTGGATGTCCTTTATTTCTTTCTCTTGTCTGATTGCTCTAGCTAGGACTTCCTATACTATGCTGAAGAGGAGTGGTGAGAGGGTGCATGCTTGTCTCTTCCATTTCTCGGAGGGAATATTTTCAACTTTCCCCCATTCAGTGTCATGTTGGCTGTGGGTTGGTCATAACTGACTTTTATTCCGTTGAGGTATGTATCTTGTATGGTGATTTTGCTGAGAGTTTCAATCATAAAAGGATGTTGGATTTTGTCAAATGCTTTTTCTTCAGCTATTGAGATGATCATGTGATTTTTGTTTTAAAATCTGTTTATGTGGTATATCCCCATATGTTAAACCATCTGAGGTACATTGTTTAATTCAACATTGTATTCATAGAGCCTAGTACAACAGTTGGTGAAGAATACATACTCAAGAATATTCTTTAAAATAGTGAATGTTGCAATTTAAATAATAGTTACATTCTATAACCTTTGAGATCAGTTGTCTAACGACCTTAACTGTTTAAATTTATATCTATTTAATTTGTATGAACAGTGCCCAGTTTTGCTTTAAATCTAATCTGTTATATGTTTGACTTGATATTTTGCCACAAATACCTTTATTAAATGTGATATAGATATACAATGAAGTAACTTCTAAAATTTGGACATTTTATATACCATTTTAAAAAAGGCCCAGAATACTGCAAATCATTGCAAGCAAATATGTGATATCATGCTATTAAGTGACAAATGTAACTGAATTATATTATGTAGTATAAATAACTGAATCATTTTTTAATATATATAGTAAGTTTTCAGAACTAACTGATCTAGAAGCTGTTGCCCTGTGAAAATACTTTATATGTATAAAAAATATACATTTCTTTTCAATAATAGATAATCTGATGCTTTAGGAATAATGAATGGATTAATAATAAAAGCTTTCTGAACAGGGGAGAAAAGAACATTTTTTTTTCTCCTAGACTCAAAGTCTGCCCTGTAGTGCTGTCGTGAGGGAACAGAATGGCAAAGGAATGTTCATATTGGTATGTTTTCATTTTCTCATGTTTGGTCACCTGGATAAAGGCCTTTGTTAATTAAGTGAAAATCCATATTATTTCCTTCAGTGTGCCTTTGATTTAAAGTCACACATAAACTATGTCAACATTACTCACACTCAATGAACAAACATGAGTTAAAGAAGAATTGTTGGAAGTATGCTTCGGAGGTACCTATGGAAGAAAAGCACTCACCAAGCAGTAGGTCTCCCCAGACAGACTTTTTCAAACCCCACACCTGTCTTTATGGTATCCTATGAAAAGGACCTAGTAAGCAAACAAATGTTTGTGTGGGTGGCCTCATCTTCACTGTTCATGCCCTTTGATTGAATGCACTTGTCCGTTCTGTTTCTGTCATTGCTGGAAGAGTGATGACCATGGGTCCTTGACCTCAGCAATTTAGGATCTGAAACCTCAACTCTGCGTTTTTGCCCATTAAGCTTAGATCTTGCTGTCTGATTGGGAGAACTTTAACTCTATCAAATGGAAACAGGATAATTCCTCTGTAAAACTCAGCTTGTTGAGCAGAGCTCAGGCTATAGTTTTTACTATGTTAAGTCAGTTTTCTCTACCACATTGTAGCAGTGCTTTAAGGCATGCAGTTGAATCTCTTGTACGTCCAGAGCCACATGTTAACAGAAATACACTGGTGCTGCACTCTGAAAGTAGACATAATAGACATGGTAGTGTGTCTTGAGGAATAAATAATAGTGGTCATCAAAATTTTAAGGCAGAAATTCAAAAATAATTGGCCATTAGAAGGTTTATAATCTTTTATTAAAGATATTTTTATGATTATAAATTTATACTACTAAACCATGGTCATGATTTACTTATATTCATAGTCATAGTTTACTTAACTCATAAAAACTAAGTGGTAGTTTATTTATTCTAGGAAAAAGCATTATTGCTGAATGATAAGTAGGATAAAGACACTAGTTATATGTATTTGTTAAGCATACATATTACCAGAAGGATTATCCTAGAAGAATTAAGATATTTGAATAAAAGCTAAGTGGTTGTTCTATAAATAGTCTTTTATAATTTAAACCTATTAATTAGAATATTGTTTCCCAAGTTCAAATGAGTTTGTAGCCCACAGATGAGACATTTTTGAAACCTGATTATTTAAAAAAAACAAATAGTGTCTGACAGACTTACAAAGGGACTCGTAAACCAAAACACATGTGAAAGGTGTTAGAGATTGCTCAATTTCAGTTCAGTTCAGAAACATTTTCTGTGCCAGCCCGCCAGCCACCGAGCTGTCATCACCAAATAAGGTCTCGTGCCTTGTCTCGGAGAGAAGCTCACCATCCAGTGGGCTCAAAAGTCAGCTAAACGGAGGCTGTCAGCAGACTGTGGCAACAGGAGTTTGAAAATGTCTGCTTCCCCAAAATTTTCAATATAATATACACATACCAAAATCAGCTAAGCTTTGCATTTGACTTAAATCTTTTCTTTTCTTTTCTTTTCATTTTCAACATATGGAATTCAATTCATGCAGTTGCCTAGAAGTGATTAAGAGAACTGGTTGCTGTCCTGACTTAGAGAGCCTCTTCTAAGCATTTGTGAGCTTACTGGATCACCTGACACTTGGTAGAAATCTTTAGAATGAACTTGAAAATGATAGCGTAGAACAGATATCCTCTCTAGGGAACTTGGTGGATACTTTTTCAATAAAACCAAAAACTGTAAGACATAACAAAACTTAATAATATACTTGTTCTAAACAGAAAGAAGTGATTTCCAGATCTAAAAGCATTACGGAAAGCAGAAAGTTATCTGAATATGTATGTATGTATAAATATGTAACTAGGATAAACCGTTATAATGGCTCATCTCTACATGAAAAATAAATTTACTTCTTTGCACCTACACACACACAAAATAATTGTCCTTTTTTTCTTGAGTTTTTACCACAATTTATTTTCCTTGGATTTATGGTCTAAGAACTAAGGTATGATGAATGCCTCTTTCAGAAGGGAGTTTCAGACAGGTTTCAAATTGTAGGAAAAGATCAAGGAAGGAAAAGAAAAGCCAGAAAAGCTGAAAATTCTTGTAAAGTCTCATTGTTATAATAAAGACGACAAATGGCGCACTTCTAATCGAAGGGCCCAAACTTTATCCTTTTTAGATACCATTCTGTTCTACACTTCCCGGGTTCAGTTACCGGAATGGAAAATTACCTCTAATTCATGCTTGCTGCATTTAAAGTGGGAACTGGTCTGGACTTAAGAGCATTTGCTCTAATTAAACACTCCAAGGCCACAAAGGACAACGTGAAAAGTATGGACTCTAATATGTATGAATTTGAATGGCTCAATCTGATATGACTCAAGCTTTTTGTTTCTGTTTATCTCAGGCATTTAAAAAACAGCCATTTCGTTTCGTGCGCTCGCATTGGAGCATGTGTGATTAGCAAACACACAAAGCTGATGTGTATTATTTATTTAATAATTTTCTCATCTTTAAAAATAGAAACTGGAATTCCTCCTCAAAATGTCTGTGGTTTTACAAATTTACAACCTAAAACTCTAATCTTAAACTATCTCAAGAGCAGGACTCGAGGTTGTTGTAAATTAGTAACAGTTATTTTTTGATTTTTTGATTTGGAATATATCTGGACATCTGTATAACAAAATTTTCCTCTGGGGTCTGATATCTGGTCATCAGTTAAACCAAATGGAAGCCCTACAGGCAAACATATGTGGGCTTTCATGATGTGTATCAGTGCTTCTCAAACCTGCTTGAACCTTCTTATCATATGGAAGATTTTTTTAAAGTATGCATTTTTGAGCCATACTGTCTAGTAGTTTACAGAGTACCTGTTCTTATAAGATGCACCTGAATGCCTTCCTCCTTATACAGATAACTTTGGGAGTATAAGCCATCTTGGATGGCAAATACCTAATATTTATTTTCAATATGCCAGTGCTAGAAGTGTGATTGAGTCTTTTAGACATGTAAAAATGTTAAGGTAAGTTTTAAGCAATATGATAGACAACATAATAAGATTCCTCATATTATAATCTGATATCTGAATATTGTAGAATTTATGCAACAAAATAGGTCTATTTGAATGAATTTTCTACTTTGTGAACATAGAGTGTATTTTCCTATGTTTAGAAACATCACATAGAATAACAAGATGTTAATAAGCATGACATACAACTAAGACACTGTGAGTCTTTTTAGCAAAATTTTGAGCTAGTAAAAATTCCTGGTTTGTTTCATTAGCAAAGAATATTTATCTCTTTTACAAGTTCTTCATACCACCTCTAACTTGTAACTAATATAATCAAACTATTTTCCTCAATATTATTGTCCTTTTATCAGGGTTCTAGGGAAATGAAGTAGCTGACTATGCTACCTAGAAAATAAGTTTGATAGATTTAGATACTTATAAAGATATTATATTAATTTTTTACAAAGTATTCTTGGATGGGAAGAAAACCCTTTGTAGCAGTTTATGGCTACTAGTTAAAACAAAATCCTGATAAGCAATTTTAAAAAATTAACATATCTGAAGCAAATATTTTGTCTAATACTAAGCAATTCTGAGATGTCCTGGCTGAATTAGCAATGAATCTTACAATTTAGACATTAGATTTTTTTCCTTTTTTTTCCATAATTTCTTGCCTTTGTAAAATTTCCTTTTACCTGCTGTATACTTATAAAATATTAATTTTTGGAGGCTTAAGAATATGTGGCACATTAGCACATCCTGAAAATAAAAATTCCCTTAATTAAAGGGCTTCATGTCACCGATGCCAAAACCTGCATCAGTCAGAGTGTTTGTGTGCTCTTCTTGGGGAAATTGTGCAAATCAAGAATTGGCTTTAAGTTAAGGAACACATGCATATATATAACAAGGCAAATAAAATAAAACACATTTAATTCAGGAATTGATTTAATGAAAGGCAAAGGTAAAGGTGATGAGATACTTTTTAGAAATATATATTGATGATGACATTTGTGAGGTTAGGACCTTAGTGACTGGTCCTTCCATTATCCAGTGGCATGAGGTTGTTAGAATGAAATAAGAGGGAGGAAGAAGGGAGGAAGGGGAGGATGGGGATAATGTTGATTTTCACATCAAGCTGAATCCTGGGACCTGTAATTTTCATTCCAAATCATGGGGGAGGTAAATGGAATGTCCATTTAGGTTGATAGTACCTTGAATTTCAGCCATACTTGGTGACATAGGGGACAAAATCTCTCTGTTTTCACAAGTAAGAGCCTTTAGGCCCAGATGCAGGATTAGGTCCAGTTTCTTTTCAATGTAGCTCATCAGCAACAGAGACATTTGTAATGGATGAGGTTTATCTAGGAACAGAAGTGTTGGTAAGATAATGAAATAATGTTTATAACATTTTTTCCAGAAAGGAATTTATATTCACAATGCTCATTTGTTTATTAATCCTTTAAACTCCAAGCCTAAGGTGTAAGGATTTTTTCCAGAATAAATTCCTTTTCTGACCTATTTTTTTCTTAACGAATGCAGAATTGCACATACTCTGAAAATCTCTGGTTGGGCTGTCACCATGATATTGAATGCAGTGGAGCATGACAGTGCCAACCTCTCTCTGCTTGTGCTAATCCTCATTCATACTAGGTTATCATTTCGTTAGTTCATGATTAGTTAATATTCATGTTCCTTTTTTGTTCAGATGTGGACGTATTACTACATATGAAAAGGGGACATGGTTTGCCTGCTCTATGTAGAAGAGAATGAACAGAAAACATCTAATGTTCTAAATTGTATCTTGAAGGTGTCATTTAAAAAATTCATATAATCTATCAAATCCATTGTTATCCTGATACCTTTACAGAATTGGAAGAACAGTGAATTTTTACCTTCCTATTCATGGTGAGCCTTCAAAAAATAATAAAAATTTAAAAATACTGTAAAAAATAATTTGGTAACTATGTTTAATAAAAATTCCTTTGCTAATGCATGAAATACTATTAACGATGTTATCTAGTTACATTTAATACATGTGACCTCTTTTTAAGAAGCAAGAAAGAAATTCACAAAAGCTTATCTTTTTCATAAATTCATGATTCTGTGACTGCTAACTCCCTGCCAAGTCTGGTTAAAATATAATGTGAATGATTGAGGGAGGTTTTTTTTTTTAAAAAAAAGCTTCATATTGAAGTGAAATCTAAACATAAGCAAAAAAGTTAACTCCCCAGCTCAAACTAGTGTTACAAGTGAACATTTCAAAGAAGGTAAACTATTAAAATTGTCATCTCATTTTATTGTCACTAACAGTTCCCTTGTGTTTTGCATCATGACTCCACTAGAGTCATCCAGCCTTGAGATTAAGAGCAGAGATTCTGACCTCAGACTGACCAGGAGCCAGCCAGCCTGATCCTGCTGTGAATGTGGGCACATTATTGAAACGTTTGTGCCTCATACGTATTACTGCATATGAAAAGGGGACATGGTTTTCCTGCTCAGATGCAAATTAGGATAAACTAATTTTCATGGGGCCAGGCATGGTGGTTTACCTTGTAATCCCTGTGCTGTGGATTGGTGGCCAAGGCAGGAGGATTGCTTGAATTCAGTTCTAGACCAGCCTGGGCAACATAGTGAGATCCCTATCTCTACGAAAAACTTAAAAATTAGAATGGTGGTGCTCACCTGTAGGCCTAGCTACTCCAGAGGCTTAGGACTACAGGCTTAGGACTACACTCCAGAGTGAATTGGGAGTTCAAGATTGCAGTGAGCTATGATCATGTCACTGCATTCCAGCACAGGAAACAGAGTGAGACACAGTCTTAATAATAAAATGACAATAATAATTTTCATGTATGAAATGACCGTCCATTATAGTTTCCCAAGGAAATTCCCTGTTTATACCAATTGTCCCGAATTATTTGCTGCTAGCTTTCTCCTTTCACTTTAAAAAATGTTCCATTTTGCCGGGCGCGGTGGCTCAAGCCTGTAATCCCAGCACTTTGGGAGGCCGAGGCAGGTGGATCACGAGGTCAAGAGATCGACACCATCCTGGTCAACACGGTGAAACCCCGTCTCTACTAAAAATACAATAAATTAGCTGGGCATGGTGGTGCGTGCCTGTAATCCCAGCTACTCAGGAGGCTGAGGCAGGAGAATTGCCTGAACCCAGGAGGCGGAGGTTGCGGTGAGCCGAGATTGCGCCATTGCACTCCAGCCTGGGTAACATGAGTGAAACTCCGTCTCAAAAAAAAAAAAAAAGTTCCATTTTAGATAATAACTTATAGTCTTTTAATTTATGTAGCTGTTGTGAATGTTAAATGAGACGATGCATAATCATGGAAAGGGCTTAGAGAAATATTGCTTATGAATATAAGCGTTATATTTCTTATCTATTATACTTTTAATATCAGCACAAGAATTGACAAGGGAAATCCAAAGAGCTATGTGTGCTTCATACAGTACAGTAATGAACACTGGAGTAGCATGGGCTTCCAAGACAGTTTCAAAATGCCTGTTGGCAAAAAATCTGGTTATATCTTATCTAATATCTAACTGCAAAAACAATGTTGTTCCATTAGTGGATCCACATTCCAAAAGTTTCAAACCACTGCAGTAATGAAATCCAAAAATAGAAAATAATGTTACTGGTAGAAAATATGTATAAAAGTTATTCTCAGTCTTTCAAGCAAATATTTTAGGTGAATAGTAAGTTAGGTATTAGTCATAAGCTAACTATATTTAATTGTTGGGTAAACACCCTCTCCATAAAGAAGTAAAAGAGCACAGATGGCCTAGTGGATGCAGTTCTTGTACCCAACTGACAGGCATCAATATACCTGAACTAATATTAAAATATTGGAAAGCCCCAGGTGACTCTGTCTCACAATAATTACTTCAGCTCTACCCAAGAACTTTGGTCTCACCCAGTATCTAAGAACTAAGTTCATTTCTGGCCCAGTAGTCAGGCCCCAGAACTGAGTTCTAGTTTAAGACAGTAATCTTCTAATGGGAGGTACACCTATGCTGTTTTTTAATAGCACCTCTATGTGGATGGCAAGGGGGAATTGTAGCTTTCCAAAGCATGGTCAGTTAAAGGAACAGCAAGTATCCCCTTCCCTGTACCTTCATAAGCTGCCATTTTGTGCAAATTCATATGGAGTCTGATCTGAATGTCTCCTTAGGCAAAGAAGGGCAAATGGAAATCCTTAAAAAGGCTTTATGTCATCTTCTTTGAGAGCATCTTGTTTGGGTACACACAGTCTTCCAGATTTATAAGAATACTTTTATCAATAACCTTACCTAAAACACATAGTATATTTTTCAAGGTCATTGTGATGTCTCACTTATAAATGTACTATATTAATTAGGGCAAAATAATTTTTTACATTTCTCAATAACCTGAGTTTTGTTTGTGGTGCTTATAACAATAGCTTTATTTCATTTTTTTCTATGATGTCCAAAATGAATCTCCTTTTAAAAAATTTTCATTTTTAATATGCATGGGTACCTAGCAGGTGTATACATGTGGGGTACCTAAGATACTTTGATATAGGCATACACTGTGTAGTAATCACAGCAGAGTAAATGGGGTAACCATCACCTCAAGGATTTATCTTTTTTTGTTATTATTGCTGACAATCCAATTAGTCTCTTTTAGTTATTTTTAAGTGTGCGATTAATTATTGTTGACTGTAGTTACCCTGTTTTGCTATCAAATACTCCATCTTATTTATTCTGTCTAACTATATTTTCCTGTCCATTAACCATCTCCACTTCCTCTCCCACCCCTCCTACCACTGCCCTCCCAGCTCTGGTAGCCATCATTCTATTGTCTATCTCCCTGAGTTCAGTTGCCTTTTTTTTTTTTTTTTAGCTCCCACAAATGAGCACAGGCAGTTTATGTTTCTGTGCCTAGTTTATTTAAGTTGACATGATATCCTCCAGTTTCAACCATGTTGTGCAAATGACAGGATTCATTCTTTTTTATGGCTGAATAGTACTCCATTGTGTATATGTATCACATTTTCTTAATTTGTCTGTTGATGGACACTTGGGTTCCTTTCAAATCCTGGCTGATGTGAATAATGCTGCAGTATTCACAGGAGTGTATACTGATTTCCTTTCTTTTGGATATATACCCAGCAATGGGATTGCTGGATCTTATGGTAGTTCTATTTTTAGTTCTTTGAGGAGCCTCCAAACTGTTCTGCATAGTGGCTGTACTAATTTATATTCTCATCAATAGTATGGAAAGGTTCCTTCTTCTTCATATCCTCGCCAGCATTCCTTAGTGTCTGGTTTTTGGAGAAAAGCCATTTTAACTGGGGTGAGATAATATCTTATTGTAGTTTTGATTAACAGTGATGTTGAACACCTTTATGTATATTTGTTTACAATTTGTATGTCTTGTTTTGAAAAATATCTATTCAGCCTTGCCTGTTTTAAAATTGGATTATTAGCTATTTTCCTATTGAATTGTTTGAGCTCCTTATATATTCTGGTAATTAATCCTTCATCACAAATTATCCTTTATTTGTGACTAGTCTGCAGATACTTTCTTTCATTCTGTGGGTTTCTCTTCACTTTGTTGATTGTTTCCTTTGCTGTGCAGCTTTTCAACTTGAGATGATGCCACGTTTGCTTGGGTTGCCTGTGCTTGTGGGGTATTTCTCAAAAAATCTGCCCAGACCAGCGACCTGGAGAGTTTCCCTAATGTTTTATTTTGGTAGTTTCATAGTTTGACTCTTTTCTTTTGAAGACACAGGTGAATAACAAGTGACCCCGGATACTGTATCAAGGAGATAAATGTGCATTTCAAACCAGTAACATGAATCAGGTCAGGGATTAAGCTGCCACAAGTAGCAATAATGTGAAAAGCAGTGTATGAGAGAGTGTCTTGACTCTCCATAGGGATTTCTCTCAGATACTTACTCAGGGGATATAAGAAAGGGGTTCATCTGTTTCCAACCAAATGTGTCCGAGAGTCTTGTAGTTCCGGAATGGTGATGAAATGCCTCACCTATGGCAACATTCTGTCATTGTGCTTGCATTAGCAGCCTGAGTAACTCTCTATAAGAGTAACAAGCACAGGCATTTAGAGAAGACCAAGGGTTTCAGAAGTGTGGAGATGCAAACCAAAACAAAAATAGTTCACAATATTCTCCTTCCATCATATTTTTATTATATTAAAATTGATATCTTTACTGTTATACTTTCTAATGTAAATACAACTAAAATTAACATTGTCTTCTTTCATGGAAATGTACCACATTTTAGGCAGATATATTTCTATTTGTTTTTACTGCTTGTGTATTATATTCAACGTTTTCTTTATCACTTGACATCTTTTGTGGCCATTTTGTGCTTTGAGTGCCTATCACTCTGTGTTCTGATATCGTTATCCATAAAAATACAGTTTTCTGCTCCTGCTTTATGAATCCTTCTCAGCTGATCCCGGCACTTAGTTAGGTTTCACTCCTTTGAAACTATAGTTAGTACTGTCAGTCATATTCTGTAGTAGGCTAAATAATGGCCCCATGAATGATGTGCTGATGTGCTCACCCTAATCTTTAGAGCCTGTGAATGTCATCTTTTTTTTGGTTTTTTTTTGAGATGGAGCCTTGCTCTGTACCCAGGTTGGAGTGCAGTAGCACAGTCTTGGCTCACTGCAACCTCTGCCTCCCAGGTTCAAGCAATTCTCCCGTCTCAGCCTTATGAATAGCTGGGATTACAGGTGCCCACCACCACACCCAGCTAATTTTTGTAGTTTTAGTAGAGACAGAGTTTTTCACCATGTTGGCCAGGATGGTCTTGATTTTTTGACCTTGTGATCCGTCTACCTCAGCCTTCCAAAGTGCTGAGATTATAGGTGTGAGCCACCGCAACCGGCCAAATGTCATCTTATATGGCAAAATTGACTTTGCAGATGTGAATAAATTTAAGCTCTTGAGATGGGAAAATTATCTTGGATTATCTGGGTGGTCCCTAAATGCAATCACAAGTGGACTTAGTGAGAGAGGCTGAGAAACTGACACAGAGGAGGAGGAAAAGACAACATGGGCACAGAGCGAGAGATTGGAGGCAGGTGGTAGTCTCAGGCCGAGAAATCAATAGAAGCTGGAAGAGGCAAGAAACAGATCCCCAAAGTCACCAGAAGGGCTGCAGCCCACCTCAACCTCAGTGTTAACTGATTTTATACTCCTAGTCTCTAGAAGTGTGAGAGAATACATTTTGTGTTTTAAGTCACCAAGCTTGTGGTAATTAGTTACAGCAACCACAGAAAACTAATATACAGTGTTTCAGTGATTACACATCCATCAATTTAATACCCTTTCATTTAGAAAATATAATTATCAACAAAATGAGCATAGATTCAGAAAAAATATCAAAATCATCAGTATATATAAAACGTGACACTAGTTAGCAAAAGATACCATACTTGTCTAACTACCACGCAGGCTGAAAATATAAGTAGACCCCTTTTGTCACTCCAGTGACTGTCTCTTCCCTTCTCCCTGAATGTAACCACCATCTTGACCTCTATGACTGTAGATTACTTTTGCCTGTTTTTGAACTTTATATAAATGGAATTGCATAGTATGTTTTGTTTTATGTATGACTCATTTTGCTTAATGTCTTGAGAGATTCACTGGCATGTTTACATGTAGAAGTAATTAATTCTTTTTTATTGCTGCATAGCATGCAATGTAAGAAAAATGCAACAATTTATTTACCCACTCCCCTATTGATGGACATTCATACCATTTCCATTTTAGAACTATCATGAATAAAACTGCTGTGAACATTTTGCACACATCTTTTGGTCTATAACTAAGAATTGAATTGTGGGGTCATAGGTATACATACACAACATTCAAATTGAGTAGATAGAGCGCGTTTTCCAAAATGGTTATAGAGATGTATATTCCTTCCAAAAGCATATGACAATTCTAGTTGTTTTATGTTTTTGATAAATCTTGGAAATAAACACCTTTCTTTTTTTATTATTTAAAACAAAGTTTGAGCCAGTCAGGTAACTGTATAGTAGTATCTCATTATAGTTTTAATTTATATTCTCTGGATTACATTTGAACACGTTTCAGTTTGTTGGTCATTTAACTATCTTGTAAGACATTTATTTGAAGTCATTACTCATTTTATTTTAGTTTGTGTTTTTCTTACTGGTTTCTAGGAGTTTGCTATATATTCTTGATATGAGCCCTTTATAGATTATATGTGCTTAGAAATCTTTTCCCATTATTTGTATTGCTTTTTCACCACATAATGGTGGCGTTATATAAATGAAAACTCTAAATTTAAATATAGCCTAACTCATAATTCTTTTCTTCATACTTCTTTGCCCTATTTAAGAAATATTTGGCTATCCCAAGATTGTAAAAATAGTCTCCTATTTTTTTTCTTCAAGAGTTTTGTTGTATAACTTTGTACTTAAACCTCTAATAGACTTGCCTTCCAGAAACAATGTGTCAAATTATATTTGCACCAACTGAAAATACCTGTTATGCTGTACCCTCACTTATAATGTTTATTTTCTTTCTCTTTGATCTTTCAGTTATGAAAAGGTACATCATCTGCTACATTCATTAATGCCCATCTTTAAGAACATATATTTTTATGCATATACATTTTATGCATAAAATAGAGATAATGATTTATAGTCAGTCCTTAATAACAAAATATTAAGGATTTAAAATTAAGGAAAACTATTTTTTCAGCAATGGTGATTTTCTTTTTATGTATCTACCTAGCAAAAGCATCAAAGTTTATTAATGGCCACTGTTGCTAAAACTTAGTGTTGCTACATCATTGGTTTGAAATTCTGGTGGAAAGCTGTGTATAAATCATATAAAGTGAAGGCAAAGTATATATTCTTGTATTCTCTTAATGCAGAACAGCAAAGAAGATTACTGGAAAAGATTAAGCAATTATCCACTCATGGTAGAATTAGGTAGACATACTTAAAGCTAAATTTAGAAACTTAGCTGCAAAATGATGTTTTGTATGACATTCAAAAGGTGGATTAAAAGGCAGTAAAGTCTCTTGTGTGAAGAAGCACGACTTGCTGTGAAACATGATGTGGGAAAGGGTGTTGAAGTGGGCTTATAAGGGTTCTTACCATCGCTCTATGTTAGAGACTGCGTTCAGTTTAAAAGAGGGCGTCCAAAGTGAGAAAGAGAATTTATTTATTTAAATTTTATAACAAAATCACTGTGGATAACACCATTGTAAATTGAAAATTAAAATGAAAACAGGATGAGAAGACCAGTTTCTATAAAATACATGGGTTGCATAAATAATATTTGGGAAAGAAACACTAAATTAAAATGAAATAAAGAATGGAGAGAAAGAATGCTCTGAAGAAAATTTTGGACTGGCACATTCTGCTTATGTTTTCTAAAAATGCTTGCTGGAGAAACAGAGTGTATAAACTTTTCGAAGAATAAAAACATCAAAAACTGTTATAGCAATGGGACTAAGAATTGTTTTATCGTTTTATAAAAAAGGCTAATTTTTTATTTTTTCAAATGTGTTAGGAGAAGAAATATTTGGCAGGGTGGAACATGGTGCCCCATGACATGACCTTCAGTGTTATTCAATGTCCAGTGTATATTGCCATGGAGGACGTCAAGTTATCGTCTAGTAATTTTTGCATTGCCACATTTAATTCACTGTTGTGTACTAGATAGAGGAGGGAATTATTTACCATTGGACTTTTTTTGTAGGTAGAGGACTATAATCAAGAGGGCATGTGATTTTCCTAAGGTAAAAAATTAGAGCTTGCAGTTCACTTATGAGACTAAAAGGAGGGAGCATAGTCCTTGTCACAATCTCAAGGGAGACATTGCTTGGAATAGTTCTCTTTATTGTCCTGAACTTTAGCTATTTGTGTTGATTTTTATTCTGAATATCTGATTAGAGCAAACTAGACATACTTGAATTCAGATGTAGTTAAGTTTACATGCTTAACCATTATTCAGAAATTGTTTAACTACCTCTGAGACACTAGAATTAGTTGCATGTACAGCAAAGGAATTATCCGGAAAGAAGGAACAGCAAATTATAGATAAAATCTGAAAGCATTCAAAGTTTCTGTTGGGGTAGGAGTTAATGGTAGTTTTAGAAAATTTTGAAATCAGAAAAGACCAATGTTAGAAAAGATTTTACTGGTTAGTCAACCCCTTCATTTACAGACGCTAAATTTGAGGCTGAATGAGATGATCTGCCTAAGAGTAAAAAGCTGGTTATATGAACAGGTTGTGGTTGTGCCTCCTCCACGTCCTCTCTGTCTGGTGTATGCTTCCTGCAATGACACCTTGCTTGTTTGTAACCCCAGTGGCTCTTAACACTGGTTGCCACAGCCAGCCCTATACAGATTTCTCAGTACAGGAAGATTTGCTGACAAATTACGTGTGGATTCATTGTCTTTCCTAAATGCTCCAAAAGCAAAATGAGGATGCCAAGTGAGTTTGCTCTTTTCACTTTTGGAAAGGGAATAAAACGCCTACTCAATGCCAATGTTGTTTAGGTATGTCTCTCTGTAGCTGGCAGAGAGTGCCAACAGTTATTACCAGTCCGCAACACAATAAAAACAGAAAATGATCATGTATCTTTAGGACATGTCTAGCAGTTTAACAAAGTACTTTAGTATCTACCAAATCTAATGTTAAGAAACTTGGGCTTATATTTGCATGGCTGAAATAATGTTTATTTACCTATAAATTTACTCTTATTGTATACTATAGAACCAACCAACAACACAGAAGCACTTCTCCTTTACCACTGAGTATTTGAGAGTGATCTATACCATTCTTTCATCAAATTTGCTCTGTGGTAAAGGACAGATACCCAAAATATGGCAGCACTAAATGCTGAGATGAATACTCCTTTCTCTTCTTTTTTTCCCCTCTCCCTCATCCAAACTGAGTAGAAGATTGAAGGTCTTATCCAGGTCAATTTAAACAGTTTTCTTTGAATAGGCACAGTCTTCCAGTCTTTCTAAAACTATTCTGAAGTTTCCTGAAATAAATAATAAAAACTTGTATGGCATGCTCAGACTTGTGTGGTAAATTAGTCTGAGATTGTGTCTAAAGTGTGTAAGAATGGACATGTACTCAGTATACAAAAGGAGTCCTTGAGGGATGTGCTACAATGGAAAGAACTTTAGAGTTCTGCTTTCTGGAGTTCTAATCCTGACTCTGCTGCTCTTCAGCTATAATTGATCAACACATACTTAACTCCTCTTCAGTGTAGTTTCCTCATGTGTAAGATAGGAAGTACAGTATGCACATCATACTGCTGTTGCAAAGATTAAATGTATGTTATTAAAATTAGTTATCTTGGCACCAGTAAAATAGTATATTATTAAATAAAGCTGAGCCATTTTCATCATTTCTCACAGGAAAAAGAATCGGGAAAGTCTTTATACAGATAGTAGTATCAATTAAGCCTTAAAAACATGGAACAGGGGCTGGGCGTGGTGGCTCACTCCTGTAACCCCAGCACTTTGGGAGGTTGAGGTGGGAGGATTACTTGAGGCCAGGAGTTCTAGGCCAGCTGAGTGACATAGTAAGACTCATCTCAACAACAAAAACAACAAAAGTTAAAAAATAAAAATTAGCCAGGCTTGGTGTTGCCTGCCTGTTTTCAAGAGTCTGAGGCAGGGGGATCCCTTGACCCCAGGAGTTAGATGTTATAGTGAACTATGATCATGCCACTGCATTCTGGCCTGGGTGACAGAGTGAGAACTTGTCTCAAAAACACACAAACAAGGAAAAGTTAGCAAAACAAAAAAACACAGGAAACTAGTATGAATATGGCTGAGAAGCATGAGATAGCATGATGTTTTTCAAACAATACAGATAGCTCTATTGTAGGTGCGTAAAGATCAAGGAGGAAATACCAGGCATCAGGCTGAGGAAGTAGCAAGGGTCAGGTTATGAAGGGCCTTGTTTAACATATTTATAGGCATGAAATTTTCCCTTTAGGTGAGACATTTATGTCTTAGGCACATAGACTACCCTTATGGGCTACTTGAATTTCAGAGTATCAGTGACACCGTGAATTGCGTGAAATATTTTATGACTGTGACCCTATATGAAATTTTTGAGAAAAAGGCCATCACATTTGCTATATTCTTAAAGTGGGCATGAATTCTCAGAACTAATATTAAAAATAGGAAGTCATTGAATAGATTTCAAATGGGACAGAGTGAAAATATGTGAGAGCATGGCCATGTTTAGTGTTTGCATGGTAATTAATTTAGGCAGAAGCCCGAAGCTGATGTGAGAATCCCATATACCTTATAGGGTAGGTTCCTAGTCATTGTATTCCCAGTACACAGGCTGCACCTGGTGTCCCTGACTTTCCAGCATTCAGTAAATATTTGAATAAAGAATGAAACTAAAGACAGGAAGAGCAAGTAAAAGGCTCATGCCATTATCCATCAGAGATGACTAAAATTGTTATGTGTCTAGAATTGAGTGGTGATAGAAATGTAGAAAAATGACAGGAGAGACATTTAAGAGGTAAAGTCAGCAAGTCTCAGCTGCTGGATCGGCTGGGAGGGAGGAGGGGAGCATGATTTTCTTGTTTGTAGGTTGAATATGATTGCCGGTACTATTGCTGCCTGTCTGCAGGCATTTATCATATACTGCCTTGTATTCTAGTACTGTGAACATGCTGTCTCTCTCCTTGAAGATGGTTTTATTTTTAAAAAGTGTTAATACCCTCAATAGCAGTTGGCTTACTGATGTCCACCTAAGAAGTACTCAGGAAATGCAGGTTTCAAAAAAGTGAAAGATGCCACAGAGAGTGTAGTCAACTTCCCAGTACCTACCGAAATGATTACCTTTTGCCTCCCGTTTCCAAACTTCCTGTCAGTTTTAGCCTCACAGTAGTTTTCAGCCTATGTGAGGGAATAGTAGCGTTCTGGGAACTTTTCGTAGCCTGAGTAAAACGCTAAGCCATGTGGCTACCCTTTGTAAACAGTGGAGGGGGAGAGGTTGTACCAACAGGGTTTGGAAGGCCCTGCTGGAGATTCAACAAGAGCAGTTTCTCATTGATTAGTTCACACTTCTGGATTCTGTTTTCATTTGGAAAATTCTCCTCAAGCAGCAAGATAGTAAACTGTCTGATGAAGAAAAAGACGTTTCACAAAGATACAAAGATTTAGAAGGACACTTACATGGTGAAAACTACTGCACCAATGTGCTAACTTAGCACATTTCATGCATTTATTTACTCAAAAAGACATGGTTCACTGATGGTCGAGTTTGCACTGACTGTGTAGAAAGGTGATGTTTTGTGTTGGAAAGGGCAGTAGTTCTAGAGCTAGAAAGACATCATTTTAATTTTCTCCCACTGGCCATTTTTAATTGTGTGACCTTTAGAAAGATATCTGACCTCTCTGACGACTATTATTATTATTTCTTAAAAATGAGAATAATGATCACAGTCAATATTTTCTGAGCCACATAATTTACCTGGAACTACTCCACTTTAATTTATTAATTTACTTTATCCTAATTAGAAGTCCATAAGATAGATACTATCATTACCCCCATTTTACAGATAAGTAAATTGAGGTTCCAAGGAATTAAGTAACTTTGCTACATAATAAAACAAGTAAGTGTCAACAACTCTGAAATGTTGGGTTCAGTGTCGTCATTAGCCATGTTAATATGACAATTGGTCAGATAGGTTTTGCTGGGAGAACTGTTGGATATCAGTTTATAGCATAAAACTGGTACCTGGCCAGCATGTTTATTTTTAATAAGCAACTTATGTGTTTCTTATGTGCATTAAAATTTGAAGACCACAGCTATGCTCAGGAAAAGTGATAGAGACCAAGTGCCTCAGCTGAGCATATTAATGTTAATTCAGTAGATTTTATTTAGTAGGATTAACTTAGAAAACAACTCTAGAATAATGTCCTCAAGCTAGTGTACAAATATCCTATTTAAAATTGAAACTCTTATCTTTGCATGGCTAGACTACCAGTTGTGAGTGATAGCTATTATGCTCCAGGTATTTCATACTTATTTTCTCATTCAGTTAGTACAAGAGTCCCATGAGATAGGTATTTTTTCATCACGCAGGTGGGAACACTTAGGCACTAATAATTTAAGTTGCCTAAAGCCACACAGCTAGTCAGATGCAGTGCCAATATTTGAGAATAGATTTGTCTTCAAAAGCCAGACTTTGTTCCAGGAAAATGCAGTAAGCCAAAAAAAAAAAAAAAAAAAAAAGAGAGAGAGAGAGAGAGAGGCTGGGTCCTGGAAAGGGTGAAACAATTTTGGAAAACCCCCCCAACAAAAAAAAAAAAAAAAAAAAAAAAAAAAAAAAAAAATACAAAGTAAAAAGGTAAAGAGTCTCATTTTAATTTTTAATTTGTGTTTTAATTGATACATAACATGTGGAGTCCATGTGATATTTTGCTACATGCATAGAATGTGTAATTATAGAGTCAGGCTATTTGGGATATCCATCACCTTGAGTATTTACCATTTCTATGTGTTGGAAACAATTCGGGTCCTCTCTTCTAGCTACTTTGAAATACAAAATACGTTGTCGTTAACTATAGTCATCCTACTCCTCTATCGAGCATTAGAACTTATTCCTATCTAACTCCATGTTTGTATCCATTAACCAACTTCTCTCTGTCCGCTCTCCCATCCACACACCTTTCCTAGCCTCTAATTTTATCTGTTTTAGGTTAAATTGATTTTGGGACTGGAAATATACTAACTTGAATTAATTTTACACCTGAATGTTAAAGGATAATTTTGTTCTTTGCATATTCATTGTCGATGAAGTAACAAAGCTTGCAGAGTTTTAAAATTAGGGAATATGATTTATATGTCTCTGCTGAAAAGAAACAAAAGATATGCTGAACTAGAACACTGTTTATTTGCTCTTCTGATTGTATGGCAGAATGTGACTTGTTTGACTTAACCTTGTAGAGTTATTTAAATTGTTTAATGTTAAATCCCTCAAATAACACCAGCCCAGTTATCTATAAGTGTCATTTTGCCTAGTAAAATGTGCTGCTTTTTGAGATTCAGGTATAAAAATGTCTGTAAATCAGTGAAGTGAAACTTCCCTCTACATTAAAAAGGTGACCATGAGCTGTTAATACTCAGGTCACATGGTGGATTTCTGATGGTTTTTCATTCCCTTTTTTAAGTGTGCCTTATTTCCACCAAAAGATCTTACTTGTGCACTGAAATTACAAAGAAAGTCATGGTAAATGTTTGTCTCAATGGGGTGGCAGCATTTTGTAAGATAAATAAACTTTGAGTCTCATATTCTGCTATTCTTCTTGAAGTATATGCATAAATGATAAATATTATGTTTCCAGAGCAAAAACAGCAAAGTGCAACACTGATCTCTTTTGAAAGCGTGACTGATGCTGTCTCAAAATACCATCACGTGAAATTTGGAAACAAATGGTTTCCTAGTGTAGCATGAAGGAAAAAGAAATGCCTTGCATATACATTGAAAAGCCATTGTATATATGATGGGTCTTGGGCTTTTAAAGCTGCAGGAAACATGGTTGCATCCTTTGTGCTTCTCTTGAAAAGAATTAAAGGGTGGCTCTACTACTATGTAGAAGCCCACTCCTGAGGACTGTTTAAATCTCTGCTCCAGCAGCTGAACCCTGCAGAGTCACTGACCTTGTATTTTAGACAATGTCAGGGGGGAGTGAGACAAGAAAAAAGAAAAAATGGGAGCTTCTGCCTTGAATGACTGACAAATGTGTTTAAAGTTAAATGAACATGTCTCTACTGTTCTCTGCAGTTCTCCAGACTTGTTTCTTGTTTTGAAGCCAAATATAGTAACTTGGCTAAACAATGAGTCACATTGAAATAAATAATATTTAGATAAAGTAGCTGCCTTTTTAGGAAAACATATCTCCATCTCTTTGTTCATAAAGTCTGGGTCTTTAAATTTGAGATTTTATGGTATATAGTTTATAATATTTTTCCTGTGTTCAAAAGAGAATGAGTCTAAGAATGCATCAAGTGAAAGCATAGTTCAAGAATTTTGGCTAGTGGGGGGAGCTGAGTTTTAAAATTCCAAATAGTTTGTCTTACTGAAAGTTGTGGGTGGTCCTCCATCATTCTGAAGGAATCTAAAGATGGGGATTCTTTGCCAACATATAGCTGTTTTCCAGTTAGATACTGACATTTCTGTCATTGTCTGGTTCAGCATTTTATTAGGTGCAGTGCTGCTAGACTCCTGTATGAGAATATATGTAAATTACAATGGTCAATAAGGAAAGTTTGCATAGCCTGATTCTTGATTGAGGTGTAATTATAGACTCCTGTATGAGAATATATGTAAATTACAATGGCCAATAAGGAAAGTTTGCATAGCCTGATTCTTGATCAAGGTGTAATTATAGTTCTCTTAACTGACAGGGCATTGAAAGGAGCCCTCAGGTTTATCAGAATATTTATAAGTTGAATTTTTTGCCCAGAGTTTTTTCTACATTCATTTATTTCTACGTAGACATATAATAGTTTGAGAATATAAAATAGTTTTATTCTGCTTCACTTAATGTTATATAATGAAGTAATCTTGCTCTCAAGAACTCTTAATTAGGCAGAATTATCTTTCTAACAAACTTGCATGTGATCATGGCAGGTACTTGCTCAGATTTTCTTCACTAGCATGTGAAGTAACTTGGGAAGAATCCAACCCCTGTGGTTTGACAGTCAAGAAGTTTGGATCTTTGCATGTTGGTTGATTTCTTGTTTCTGTTTAGAAAATCCCACTCTAATCCTCTTATTGATCAACTCCCCCCAACTCCTAGTCATCCTTTGAATATCCCGCTTGAAGTTTTCCACACAAGCTTTTTCTGCTCCCTGGAAAATTTTTGTTTCTTTATTAGCTCAACTTTATCCTTCAGGTCAAAGTTTACATGACTGTTTCCACAGCCATGATGTAAAGCCCTTGTCTCAAACACTTACTCTTACTATACTTTGTGCATTTATTACTGTGATTTTAGTATAATGTTGAGTGACTTAGTTAATATTTGTTGAATGGAGAAACAAGATCAAGTACTTCCTTCTGTCTAAGATTTCTGTGTTATTTTGAGGAAGAATTAATCTTCATTCTTTAATGCTCCTCAGTTTCTGGAGCCATCTTTTATACTGCAGTTGCTTATGTACCTCCACTGTAGACTGTCATGTTTGAGAGAAACCACATTTTTTCACATTTTTACCTGGCTCCTGGCATTTATCATCTCTCTCTCTCTCTCTCTCTCTCTTTTTTTTTTTTTTTTTTTTTTTTTTTTTTTTTTTTTTTTTTTTTTTTTTTTTTTTTTTTTTTCTGGTGACAGGGTCTTGCTCTGTCACCTAGGCTGGAGTGCAGTAATATGATCACATGGAGTCTCTACCTCCCATGCTCAAGTGATCCTTCTATTTCAGTCTCCCGAGTAGCTAAGACTACAGGTTCATGCCACCACACCTGCAAATTTTTGTATTTTTTTATAGAGACATGGTCTTGCCATGTTGCTCAGACTGGTCTCAAATTCCTCGGGTCAAGCAATTCACCCGCCATGGCCTCCCCCCAGTGTTGGGATAATAGGCATCAGCCACCACACTTGGCCTTTTTGCCATCTATTGAATGATTAAATAGATATATGTCTCTATAGACATATTAAATAGAATATTTCTATTTTGTGTACAGCCTGCTGAGTTATGTATAAATACAATCAGTATGTCATAGAGAGCTATAGGATGTGTTATGTATAAACACAGGCATTATGTCATAGAGAGCTGTGGGCTGTGTCACGGAACTTATGATGGTGAGAGGGACACGAGACTTCACTTAGCGCATGGAATCTCTGATTCTTGCTATAATTAAGTATGCTGACTAAAAGTACTCACTGTAAGTCCACGGTATAGTCAAGGGAGTTTTATTGAAAGCATACAAGTCCAGCAACTAGTATAAATTTTGTGAAAGACAAGTGTTGAATGTTGCTGTAAGAATCGTTCCATATGTGGTTCCAATGTGGTCACTTAAGGAGATGTGCTTGGGGAATGCAGTCTATCAAATTCTCTGTGTTCTGAGGTTTTGCTGCCATGATGAACCATGTCAGCTCATCATCCTTCCACAATGCACACACATTGGTCTGAAATATGGATTGTCTTTACATTTCTGTCCCACCATCCAAGGACTTTGCTATAAATGTTTTAAAATATATCCCTCCTAGTCTTATTTTTTGTGAATGACCTTTAACAATTGTTTTCATATTGAATGTAGCCTGCTTTTATAACTTAAGCACACGAGAAAATGTTTTCCATATCTTAACATCGTTACCCAAAAAGTTGTAATGGCAGTGTAATATTTTATTTAGCAGAGTTACACTTTTTTACACCAAGCTCCAACTGATACTACATTTCTCTTCTGTGCCAGCTTTTTTCTCTGTTTTTAGGTTTCTGCTTTTGTTTTGCTAACCACCTCGGAACCACTGTTCTTGAACTCCTTGCCTCAAAGTAGCTTTTTCCGAAGTGCCAAGAGGTCTAGAAAGCAGATTTCAGATGAAGTGTTTCTTCCTCTACAAGTTTATCTGCCTTGTTTATATCTCAAGTGGACACTGAAACTGAGGCCTTTCTGACAGTATGAATATCATTGATACTGATAGCTCATCTATGTTGTCCTTATATAGATTAGTGATATGTTCAGATTTTATTCTATTTTTTAGAAGTTACTGCCAGTTCAGTCTCTCAAGACATGTGAGATATTCTCTAATTTTGTATTCTTCCTACCCTGAGATAGAATCCAGACACTGCTTCCCATACAAGGAACAGAAGATTGGCTTAAAATCTTTGTCATTTACTTTCATGCCTCCCAAGTGAGCTTAGAGAAAGGAAGTCAGAATTTAGAATTCTCTATTTAATTGAACTACACAACGCAAATGGAATATGTTTTTGGTAAGTGATATGGTTTGGCTCTGTGTTTCCAATGAAATCTTATCTCAAATTATAATCCTCACAAGTCCAGGGGGAGACCTGGTGGGAAGTGATTGGATCATAGGGGTGGTTTCACCCATGCTATTCTCCTGACAGTGAGGGAGTTCTCAGGAAAGCTGATGGTTTTAAGTGTTGGACTTTCTTACTCTTTCTTCTTCTACTGCCATCATGTAAGACGTGCTTTGCTTCCCTTAGCATTCCACCATGATTGTAAGTTTCCTGAGGTCTCCACAGCCATGTGAAACGGTGAGACAAGTAAATCCCTTTTGTTTATGAATTACCCAGTCTCAGGTAGTATCTTTGTAGCAGTGTGAAAATGGACTAATATATAGTAGGGGAACAGAGATCCTTGTTTATGGTTAGCTTCATTTTTCTAGAAAATATACAGTTATATTACTGTGACTATACTTCTAAAATAGATTTTTAAATAGACCCCTTTTTCCTACAAGATTTATCGTAATATGAAGAATTGCTTTAGCTTTACAGATATCCCACAACAATAGGCAATATGTGCAAACAGTGAAAAATTATTTTTAGAGACATTTTATTGCTGTACAGAACATTAGAGATCATCTGATTCCAAAATATTAACCTTCTTCCTTTCATTTTGTAGATGCAGGACCTAGGGAGTGGTCTGGAGGGTGGTGTTGGGGGAAACCCTGTACCAGCAAAAGGTGAAACTAGAACTTTAGCCTTAGTCAACTAATTCCAAAGCCAAGCCTTTCACCTACCCTGCCACACACACCCTACTTTTTAATAAAGTGTTCATACTTCATGTAAACTCTGATTTTCTGAAATTTGATGGCATTTTTTCCATTTGATTGGTTTGTGCTTATATTTTTAAATCACAAAATTTAAAACATCATAAAACTCAGTATAGCAAACAACAACAACAACAACAGTAGAATGTGAATGAACAAAGACCTGTGTTTCAAAGTTAGAGTCAATTTCCATTACAAAACTACAGAAACAAGGTAGGTTTTAGCAAGTCATAATGTAGTCCTCCTCCCCCAATCTAGGACATTTTAGACCATTTCAGATGACCTTCCAGGCAGCCTTCAAGAGAAAAGAAAACCACAGAGGGAAAGGAGCAAATACCAATGGACCTGAAACCTGACTTCATCTAAAGGATAGAGGAAGCTTTTATGAGACAGCCCTGTTTAAATTACATCAAAACTGTTGGTCACGTTATAAGTAGGAATTAGAAAAAGGCAGGAAGACTCTTATAAGCAAGGAGAATAACACCTACAAAGGCCCTGAGGCAAAAAAAAAAAAAAAGCAAGGCAAATTTGAAGATGTAATAAGCAAGGCTAGCAGAGCAAGAATAAAGAATAGGCCAACAGTGATGATGAAGGTTTCTGGTGAGGTAATCTTGAACTAGATCATGGCAGGCCTGGAGGGCCACGTTAACCCTTTTCCTGTTTGCCCTGAGAGTACTTGTGGCGGCAGCATTTACCCCAAGATCACTTTGCCACAAAGTATCTCGCTTTTATTATTATTTTTTTGTATCACTCTAGGATATCAACTCAGGAAACAAAATATGTATTACATTTATAGTATTTTGTTTTTAGAAGTGGTATTTCAATTTACAAAATACAGTAATTCTCGATCACTGAAAATGTCAAATCCCGGAAAACATAGCATTCCTATGTGGGATGTTAATATCTTCGGACAGTTGTTGGCCGAAAATTGAGCTAATGAATCGGACATTTGCGAAATAGTTGATTCTGATGATTCAGATGAATCTGATGTTAGTTCTGTTTAGAAATAACTGCAAGAACTGTCTTATATTGTATTTTCACAGTGAAAATCAGTCAGATTTGCATCAGCCTCAAAGAGCATGTTTATGTAAAATTTAACGAGCGCTGATAGCATGCTCCGCTTTTTTTCTAAATGGGAAAGGTTTAAAATTTTGACTTTTATAATAAAACTAATAGAAAACTATTATAACCAAAATAATTAAAAGGTTGCTTAAAAGTAGACCAGCCATATAATTTAGCATCCAAAACATGAATCTTCTGAGAATTAAAGAAAGCACTAGTGATAATTATATTGGGGAAATGGGAACAATCTAGGGCTGTTTGGGGCATACCGGGGTGAGATCATTCACAAGCATACAAGGTACCTGTGTGTTTGTGAATATTCTCTCTGATGCAATGCTTGGGAGATACATTCTGTGTTCACTGCTGTTTTTTTTTTTGTGTGTGTGTGTGTGTGAGAGAAAGTCTCCCTCTGTCGCCAAGGTTAGAGTGCAGTGGCATGATCTCTGCTCACTGCAGCCTTAACTTCCTGGGCTCAAGCAATTCTCCTGCCTCAGCCTCTCGAGTAGCTGGGATTACAGACGTGTGCCACCACACCTGGCTAAATTTTGTGTTTTTAGTAGTGACAGGGTTTTACCACGTTGGCCAGGTGGTCTCGAACTCCTGACCTCAGGTGATCCACCTGCCTCAGACTCCCAAAATGCTGGGATTACAGGTGTAAGCCACGGCGCCCAGCACTGCTGTCTTTCCTTAGCCAGGCTCCCTGCATACAGTTATTCCCTCATTCCTTCTTTCATCCATTTGGCATTTTGCTTCCCATGATAACTGTCAAAAAGCATAGAAAAGGGGAACCTTCTGTCTTCTGCATGAAGCTATGTCTGTTCCTTCCATGAAGGTATGTCTGATCCTGCTTTCATGCTGCCTCTCATACCTTCTTTAATGCTTTAGTGAGAAGAGCATCACTGAGATTTTGATAGGTCTTGAGTTGTTTGGAATATGATATCCACCCATCCTCAACTGGTGAAGAGAACCTGGGAAGCTGAGGCATTTCTTTCCTTCTTTCTTTCTTTTTTTTTTGAGACAGAGTCATGCTCTGTCACCAGGTGCTAGGCTGCAGTACAGTGGTGCAATCTCAGCTCACTCCCAGGTTCAAGCAATTCTCCTGCCTCAGCCTCCTGAGTAGCTGGGACTACAGGTGCATGCCACAAAATACAAAATTGTATTTTGTAAATTGTAATTTTTGTATTTTTTAGTAGAGACCGGGTTTCGCTATGTTGGCCAGGATGGTCTCAATCTCTTGACCTCATGATCTGCCTAACTTGGGCTCCCAAAGTGCTCAGATTACAGGCGTGAGCCACTGCGCCTGGCTGAGGCATTTCTTATACTACATTTGATATTATGCAGACCCATGGGCAGAGCAAGAACATGAAAGAAACCCAACTAATAACTGTTGAAGTTGTCAGTCTGATTAGAAAAGCACGAGGTCATCTGATTGAGTTCACAGATTAGGGACTAGCCTTGCTTTCAATCCTGAAATCTTGCCTCTTTTAGTGTTTACTGTGTGATCTTGGATAGATTGCTCAAATTTGTTCAATTTTAGTTTCTTTGTATTTGGGACTAGAGTAATATTAGAACCGAATGCGACGACTTTGAATGGAAATTGTGTGAACTAAGTTTATAAAGCATCTACAACACTTGCTCCCACTGGTAAGCCCACAGGTGGCTGCTATTTGGAGCTATTATTTTTGAGCAAATATGGTTTTAACAACATGCCTTCTGGTCTGTGTTTGCATTAGGAATTAGTAGCTGTAGTTTCAATTCACTGAAGTTTCACTGCTTTTGTGCTTATTTATTTATTTTTCTGAAGGGGCAGGTGAAGTTCGCTTTCTAACCCAGTTTCAAAACAATAAGCCTCAGGGAGAGAATGGGTCACTTGAGCCCACACTACTTAAAATTCTTCTGAAATAAGACATTCAAAAGAGGAAATTATCCTGCCAGTAGCAATATCTCTGAAGTAAAAGATATCTTAAAAATTTACTTTGAAATCTGTAGATGTGCATTCTGCCTGAGGCAGATCTGAGGTTTGTGATGAGAAGGATGTTTGGATGGACTAGCCAAACAGAATGACAGAATGTTAGGTAAGCAATGAAATAGTCATTAAGACATAGTATCTTCATTATTTCTATCCTCTTAGTTCAGCAAAGTGTCTAGCCTGCTGGGATATGGGCTCAATAAATATATATATTAAATAAATTAATAACATATAAATTTTAAATTAATGAGTAATTACCACATATGCTTCTAATCCAGGGAATCCTGGGAATTGATGTTCAATCAAATAATCTTTTACTTATCTTTGAATTTTATAAAAAGGCTGAAGATAATGTAGTATTCTGAGTGAATGAATGAGTTACCCTACCGTGTAGTTTGACAGGTATACAATTGGCACTCTGAATTGCAGGTTTCAAACCTGTGGATTCAACCAACCAGTGATCAAAAATACTCAGAAAAAAATGAAAAAATAACAATACTATAATAAACATAATACAGATTTTAAAAGCAATACAGTATAACAACTATTTACATAGCATTAACATTGTATTGGGTATTTTAAGTAATCTAGAGATGATTTAAAGTATAGGGAGGTTGTGGGTAGGTTATATGCAAATACTGTGTCCTTTTGTAGCAGAGATTTCAGCATCCTGGCTTTTGCTACCTGTAGGGTGTCCCGAAACCAACTTCCACAGATGACATGGGACAACTGTAAAATAAAACCCTAAACTTTCCACCTTACTTTATCAAGATCACATTTTTGAGTGCATGAATGAGATTCTTCCTGACTTAGTTAACTCAAAAATACGAAGATCACTGACTAGCTTAACAGAGAACAAAGGTTTGTTCTTAGATAACAGGTAATAGAGTATTATTGACAGACACAATATGTTACTGTACATTGAACTATGTTGTAATTGCTGTAACAATATATTGACTATACTCAGCCCCAGAAACTTCTATTGCTAGGTTTTAGATTTTGGAGAAACCTGTTGTTCTTCCAGCTTTGGTTAAATTCTCAAGCTTCACAATGGTTTCTACTACAAAGAAAAGTTCATGTGGATACGTGAATTTTAGGTAAGCGTATTGTGTGGCAAATTTTCCCCCAGGGAATATTGGTGTAGAAGACATTACAGTAGTTTTCCGTCATGGAGCTCTACAATAATGTGGATTACAGGAGACAAATATGCAGTATTTTCCTTTTAATGCTGTTTCCTTGGAGATTTTCCCAGGACCAGGAGACCTATGCTGCCCTTTGTGGAGCCACTGCATTTTCTAATACTACACTCTCTCAGCCAGAGTCCCTTATTCATTAACTGAGCATGTCCTGAGAAACAGCACAAATAGCTGTACCTCATATGCTTCAAAAAGGATGACATCATTATTAAGTTAAAGGAATGACAATGCCATTCTTTGCCTTGTTTAGATGATGGACTAGTAATTATAATGTTTTTCTCTCACTGTAGCCAAATCATTAAATCAGTCACTTTCTATAACTGTGGCCAATTCACTGGTCATTCATTTACTTAAATTGGATCTATGTGAAAGCTAATGATAGATTCTTGGGTCATTCTTTTTATAAATAAAATTCTGATTGCGTTGAGCTCATCTCTTTTGTTGTTTTTTCTCCCCAAGCCGTAAAGTTCAATTATGGCTACTAAGAGCAATTTAAATAGCATTTAACAAAATAGCCTAGGCTTTTATCACAACAAGGGCACTTCTGAAGCAAATCTTCCCTGGTTAACAGCTGTCAACTATCAGTGAGATACAGGTAATTAAATTTGAAGATGCTTTATGGCTCGGAAAACTAGATAAAAATCCGTGGACCAGAAAGGTCTTAAGTTGATGTAGTTATTGCTCCCTGTGGTATTTGAATTAATGCGATAGATTGACAATTTTCTAATGAAACAGGTAAAGAGAACTGCAGTTGTTTGTTTGTTGCCTGCAAATGAAATTTAATTGAGCCTATTTCCCAGCTGAGATCACACTCTTGGTTTTATTTCAATATAGATTAGAAAAAGAAAGGAAAAAGAAAAAACGATATTTTGGAAAAAACGTCAAAACTAAACAACTTCACGATAGAAAATGTGAGAAAGTGGTGGTGGGGGATTGTGTACCCTCAAAAGATGTATTTGTTTCTACAAGAGAGAAAGAAAACCTCAATTCAAGGTGCCTAAAAAATGCAAGAATTTCTTTTTATTTCATTTAACAGAAGAGTCCAGTAGCAATGTAGCTCCGGTTCATCCAGTGACTCAGTGATTTCTTAAAGCATCCAGATTTTTTTCTGCATTTCTGCTTGCCATTCTCAGCAAGCAGCTTTCAAGGTAGATGCAATTGCTGCAAGTATCATATGCTCATATACCAATGTCCAGAGGCAGAAACCAAAATTACCTCTTTTTTTGTGTTTGCCAGTTTTTGCCGGAGGCCTCCCTCCAAAGTTCACTGGCTAAAGTTGTTTACATGGCCACATTTAAAACACTTGCTGGTTAGAAGAATGGGGCCAGTATGGTTGTCACTGAACGGACCTGTCAAGGCTGAAAGAATAGTATCTATTGGATAGATAATCAACAGTGTCTCCTGCTGAAAGGAGCATATATTGATCCTGTACTGCGGGCTGCTAGAACATACTTTGAGCTTTGTATTATTATTGCCAATTTATAGATGAGGAAATTAAAATAGAAATGAACTAGTTTCCCCAATATAATATACATAGTAAGTGATGAAGCGGAAATTTCAACTGAGGACTATGACACTGATTGAGTACTCTGTTCACAATGTCAAACTGCTCCCTATACATCATGAATCACCTTCAGTTTCAATTCTAGCGCTCCCTTTTTGTGTCTAACAACCAACTCATCTCTATGCTTTGCTTTGGTTTTTAGATATACTCTTCCCCGGAGATTGTTTCTACTCTCAGAATTCCATATAATAATCCATGAAAAGAACTGAATACCTCTACCTGAAGATTTGCTATTTCTAATGGCAAAATTAAATTAATTATCTAATTCTGCATTCTTGTGGAACATTTCTGCTTTGATCTGAATGTAATTTAATCTTTCCACATCTAAGTACTTTCTCTACCAAATGAATCTCCTTTTCAGATCTCCCAAAAGTAGCAAAAGCATATTCATTCCTCTTATACTTAGCTTACAATGTTAAGGGGAATTTACCTTAATCTCCCCTCTACCCGTGGCCAAAACCCATACAAAATCATTCAAAATTCTTTGTTTTAGGTGTTTCGCATGTTAGTTTTTTCTTTTCATTTTAGCACATCAGATGTTCATCAATATAATGTCTCAACTACTAGAACGAAGTCTTTAGTCTTCTCAGCTTACATACTTTACAAATTATCCTGCATACTCAAATTATTTTTCTTAAAAATGCCTTATTTTATTATTGTGTTCTCCTGATTAAATAATTTGAGTAGATTCCACTTGTAAAAAAATTGAATCTATTAATATTAACTCTAAATCAGGCATTCTAGTCTTTTTTTCCCCCCTGTCTGTGTAAGAAATTGTTCTGACTTTGCTTGCTGAAGACTGATGTATTGGCCCAGGTTGTTATAATAGGTAACCCATATAACCAGCATTGCTGTAGCTCAGGGACTCTTCTAAACACTTTATGTATATTACCAGTTTAAACTTCACAACAACCCAATGACATAGATAATATTATTATCCTGACTTTACAGATTGAGGACACTGGAGTTCAGAGAGATAAAGGCACTTGCCAAGTACATCTAGAAATGAAATGATAGAGCCAGAATCCAGACTCCCGTGGTAGAGCCCCAGAGGCCATGAACTCAGTTATATTTTACTGTATTAGTCTACATATGTCACTGCACAATTACTTATTCAAGAGGTATTTGTTGAATGTGTATTCCAGCAGCCCAAGTAATATCTTACCCCTGGTGTCTTACAGAAGACTTACACAACCATGAATCATATCCCTGAGATGAAAAGTAAACTTTATGAAACACCTGGATTTTAGACAATCAAAGCAGTCTATGTCCTCTCCAGTGTTTGAGTGATACTTGCTTTGATTCTGTATTCTCTCCTATGTTCTCTGCTCTTGGATCTTTTTCTATTAGCCCTAGCTCCTAGTTTGGCGTGGGTTGAATTTTTCCTGAAGGACATCCCTCTCCCCTTACTTGCTTTCCTCATGAAGGAAGCTGTTTCAGTTTTTGGGCTGTGGCACCACCTGCCAACTGTGTCTGTGATTGTCAGTTCACCTGCCAATCACTGTCTGTGATTCCTAGGGAGGCTAACTAACTGGAATGGCAGCAGGCTATACCATGCTCAGCACCCAAGCCCCCTGTTTCCAAAGATCTTTCACCCAGGCCCTGCTAATGACCTGTCTTTTGTTCTTGTATGCTGTCATGATTTTACATGTTAAGATTCTTCTGAAATATTTTTCTAATTTCTTGATTGTTTTTTCCAACATAAAAAAATCCTGTATTGTACTATTGTTTTATGAACAGTAAATCTGAGGCTATAAGATTATGTCTTAATAATTTTATGGTTCTAGCCCCCTAAATTTAAAAGAAGTAGGAAAACATGTATCTATTTTATCTAAATTTGTGTCTTTCTTATAAATCATGATCTAAACTTAATAACAATAATTAGAATTTATTGAATACTATCTATTGGCACTCATTTCAAATATTTACATGTGTCAAATTGATTTCCATGTGAAAACTTGGCAGAAGGTACTATTATTGTTGCTTTTTACAAATGAGGACATTAAAGCACAGAGAGGTTAAGTAACTTGTTCAGTATCACCGGAAGTTTGGCAACAGAGCCTGGTTCCATTATCACTCTGCTTCTTCCAGGGCATTTTCAGATTATTGGCTAAAACTACCTGAAGGATATCATAGCAGACATTCTGAACAAATATGCCTAGAAAATAGGTTAAATTTGTGACTTTTGGATCTTCTCATATGGACTATGGCCCAAGTACTCACAGAATATAGTGTATGACTTCCTATAAGAATTTGTGTCATTTTAATTTCAGTTTAAGTCAAACTACAGCTCTATTAGAATTTCTAGAAATGCATTTGTGATTCAACACCTAAAAATCTGGAAACAGTTCATCACAGAATCCATAATCCCAGAAAGCATTCTTATAGTTTGTCATTCTTTGGGTTATAATCAAAAGAACAAAGAAATCCTGAACCATTTGAATAGAAAAGTCTAAAGCTATGCTCCTTGAGGAGCATTTTGATGGGCGAATGTGTCATGAATGTCACCATACATTCATTGTCTTCAAAGGCCAGCTATATAGGCACTTAGGCAGCGTGAAAGAAGTTAAATGAGTGTAAGTCACTAACCACTGAGGATACTGAAAACATGAACATTTAGATATCTGAAAATTCATGTTTTCCTTAGGTATATGCATAGTTATACTGCTAAAAATAACATTGCCTCCTGAAAGTACATCTTCTTTCAAGTAATTTATAGAAAAATAAGTTGGAGTAATTAGAATTATGTTGGGAAGTAAGGCAAATACTTGTAGTAGGAAATAGCAATCCTAAAATGATGAATAAATAGAGTCCAAGAATAAAGCATTAATAGAGGATAACCACACTGCCATTTGTTTTGTTTTCTGTTCAGTCTGCTCACTGTATTTTTTTGTTTATTTACTTTAACTTGTTTTGAGCTGATGATATACAGTTATAAAACAGAGTTGAGATTATTGCAAATGTGACTGATTTTGTAATCACATACTATTACCATAAACCTTAACATTGTGCTTATTGATTTATGTTTTACTTCAGCATAAATATAATAAATTAAAATGCTCATTAACATAACTTTTTTTAAATTTTGAGGCACGGTCTCGCTCTGTTGCCAAAGCTGGTGTGCAGTGGCATTATCATAGCTCACCATAACCTCTAATTCCTAGGTTCAAGAGATCCTCCCACCTCAGCCTCCAAAGTAGCTGGGACTACAGGCACATACCACCATGCCCAGTTAATTTTTTAAACAAATTTTTTGTAGAGACAAGGTTTTACCATGTTGCCCAGTCTGGTCTTAAACCCCTGGCTTCAGGTGATCCTCACACCTTGGCTTCCCAAAGTGCTGAGATTATAGGGAACTAGCCCATAACTCTATTTTTAAATTAATTTCTTACTGTAAAAGGAAATGGACCTTAACTTTTTTGGTAAATATTCACATATGATTTTTTATTAAAATGATAGAATTATAAAACTAGGATACTCTATCTATACTTGTGCTGTTCACTCTTTCAGAACTTCGAGAAACCAAGACTTCTGAATACTTCAGCCTTTCCCACCACCCTTTAGACTACAGGATTTTATTAATGGATGAAGACCAGGACCGGATATATGTGGGCAGCAAAGATCACATTGTTTCCCTGAATATTAATAATATAAGTCAAGAACCTTTGAGTGTAAGTTTATCATTTTTATGAGGACAGTGTCTACCTTTTGAGTGTCTTTTTTTTAAAAAAATAAATACAGTTAAAAATATTGTGCATTTTATTAGAACAATAGAAAATACTGGTCACATGTTACTATGAAAGTTAGTACTTATTCATGGATTGAAAAGATACTAAGTTCAGTTCTTCTTGTATAGTTCCATAATTTTTAACAATTCAACACCTGAAGCTAAATGAGAAAATACCACCTGTGTATAAATATATAAAAAGAGAAAACAAGGGAACATAGTGTAGCGCATGACAGAAACGGTCAGAGAAAAGGAAGATCTCCTTTGTCATCTCTGTTGAACCATTGAAGGCCTAAAAGGAAAACAGCTATTAAATACACTGTTGCTTGATCCAGTATGGCCTATGTTTATCATTCCATTTCACAAGGAAATAAAATTAAGCTTTACTGGAGTAAAGAAATACAAATAGATTGATTATAAATATATTACAGCAAGGAGACTTCTGCATTTGGTTGTGAACATAGGCAACAGACTGACAACTAAAACAATTAATGATTGTTGCCAGACTGGACCCAAGGCTCCAACTACTTAGAATACTAGCACAGTATTTCAGAGAGAGGGAATCTCTTAGATTTCATCCACGTTATTTTAGCTATTGAAGTACCTAGGGGCCCATCTTATGTAAATCTACTAGTCTGACTGTGTAGTCTACCAAAAATAATAACTGAGGAAACAATGTAAATGTAAATTTATTGTCATATAAGCAGCTGGGAAAAGTGTACAATGTCAAAAGAAGTGAAAAATTCTGTTGTTCATATTTAGGTCAATAATGACCTTATTTTAATATATAATTAGCAAATGAGCATATGTTATTGAAAAGCATTTGTGAAAGGAAACACCGATGGAAGAAATAAAAAGTAATTGTAATTGTTAAAATAATAGAATGTTAATGAATTCATTAAAAATGAATTTTAAAGTTTTAGTATAGGATCATCTTAAATAAATCTGTTAACAAAAAGTAAATGAAGAGCATTGGGCTGTCATATCTATGTCCAAGTGAGATTATGCAACCTTTATTTTTCTTTCTGAGCAGGTTTTCTGGCCAGCATCTGCAATCAAAATTGAAGAATGCAAAATGGCTGGCAAAGATCCCATAGTAAGTGTTTTAAAAAAAAAAAAAAAACACTAACTTAAATATTTGGTTTTCAAATCCATGTACTTTGAGAGAAGCCAAAAATGAGACAAAGGGTGGTGGTGTTTTAAATTTTTGGCTGGACACATGCTCAAAACCTAAACATTGAGGAGATTGGAACTCTCGGGTTCCCTGTAACTTCAGAATTCCTAACTGGGTAAAAATTGCTTGCCTTGCTTTCATTATTTCACTCGGATGCATTTCATGATGGATTTCAGTAATAACCTCTGTTCCTAGTGATCCAAACTGCAGAATTCTCAACAGGCTCCTGAAACGATGATAATGCTAGTGTCTGGAGCAGCTCCCAGATACCCTGTGGGCTTCTCCCAAGAAAGATTCTCAGTAAAAGGGTACTGGTTAGCCAGAAAATTCCAGAAATATAAATTACTAGTGATAAATGGCACCTTTGTTAATTAAAAACAGCCACAAAACAGCAATCGAGGAAGCTATAAGTATCAATAAATGTTCAGCATGCAATACTTGTGCAAATTGTATTCCTCTAGGTGAGATTCAAAAGAGAGACAAGGAATAAATCTATATTGATTTCTACAAATAACTTGCTGAAAGTAATACATTGTTATTCTTGAATATTCTAAAACAAATTCATGAAGCAGATTTTTAATGTGTACATGTCATTTAATGTTTATAATGGAGCATATATGTCATCTCACCATTTTACTTCAAATAACAAAAATGTAATAGAGCCAAGCATCAAAATTGTCCTCTCTTTCACAAATAGTATGGTAAAAAAGCTTCCTTTCTTCATTCATTCATTCTAGCATCTGTTATATATCTAGCATAGAGCTAGTTGCCGAAGACATAATTGGTGCAAAAACAGAAACAGTTCCGACTCCAGTCAACCTTATTATCTTATTAGAAAAGTCAGCCTTCATCAGTTGGGCATGGAAATACAAACTAATTCAGAAATAAGCTGGAAATATGGTAATTGTGTGAGAGCCTAGTCAGTGTATACACATACATTCAGGTCTTGGGTCATAACAAATAATAGACCACCTTAGTGTTAAAAATGTTAACTAAGAATTTATTTTGTGGTAGGTTCAAGAGACGCTGATTTCAGGAATGAAGACTATGCACTGAGTCTTTGAGGCAGAGATAGATAAGCCCAAACATGGGAAAGTGGAAATATGGGTTTAAGGAAATGAAACTTTTATTTTAATGGACTCCTAGCAGGTGTAAAGTTGCAAAAACTTTTGGCTCAAGGCAGGGCCATGGGAGACTCTGGAGGGTAGGATCTCTGGCCTTAATAGAGGGTTCTTAGAGTGATTTATCCAATAAGAAAAATTTAAAAGTGAACAGGAGAAATTTGCAGAGGCATAGTTGCTATCCAAGGGATCTGTTAGACCACAAGCTTGGGGGGAAAATCCAGAAAAATGTAGAAGAAACACTAAAACAAATATGTTACAATGGCATTCCAGGAAACCAATAGTAGAATGAAGTATAATGTTACAAAGAATGACGTTTTGTCTCCTGAGGCTATTATTTTAATAACTGTGCATGAATTAAACTATTTTCTTTTGTTCTCTAATGAGATTTTTTTCCCGTTGATGTGTATCTGATCATGCCTTGCCTTTTGCCACAATAATATTCCGTGGCTATAGTTACTGAATTTCATTGTCCTTTGTTCGAAAAGATTTGCATTTCCCATTCATATGAACTGCCACAGGCAGAATGTGTAGAATTTAGCTACCTTTGTACATTCTATTTCCAAAAAGTGCTGCTGACTTTCTGAAGAATCTTAGACAAGTCGTTTGGTTTCTTGTTTCCTTTGTCAAAATAGAAAGCTTCTGAGGTTTTTTTTGTTTTTGTTTAGCTTTCTGACAATTGAAAGTTATTAGGTAAAAATACATCAGTATTCATGCTGACATTTTCCCATAGTTTTGTCATGTTGTAATTTGTTGATATTTTAAAATTCTGTTATATGGCTAGTTGTTATACACAAGGAAAATATCTATGGCGTGCTCTTTCCTGGGTATTTTTAGGAGTCAGCTGGATAGGTTTTGTTTGTCCATATAATATTGTTGAGTCTTGAGAAATAATAATCAAAAAATACATGTTTGGTTTATGCAGGAAAAGAACAAACCCATCTCATTTCATACATGTGATGTACTTACAGAATTGTCCTTTACTTAAGCTATTGGAAAATAAAAGGCCTGTGGTAGAAAAATATGTGAAATAGATCTTTGGAAGTTCTACAGAACAACCTGTCCTTTACATTTCTCAATGAAACCACATACTTGAGAACTTCTTAAAACATGCTATAAATATTATCTAATAATCTAATATTGTTAAAACCCAGGAATTGATTACTTTAATTTGTACAGTTTATTTAGTTGTTATGAAGAAATTGGAGGTGAGTAAGATGGAGTCCTTACATTTAAGTCTTTATAATATACTAGAGATGATGAGACATATATATACAGTAATTTTCAGAAAAAATACCCAACATTTAATGGAACAGGGCAGGCCCTGTTCTAAGTGCTTTATCTTAATCCTCATAACAGTGCTGCAAGGGGGACGTTATTGTCACCACTTGTATTTTTACAATAAAATAACTGCATTACTAAGAAAGTGAGAAGCAAGCTGTTGTGCTGTGAAGTGGAACGGCCTGTGTCTAAACAGTTCTGGATCTGGTACCCTTACCACTAAAACATGCTACCCCTCCCAGCGTGAAAATGATAAATACTAAGGATACACACAAAAGACAAAGAAAAGCGCAGCACAGCTGGGATATTTAGGAAAGGTTTGATAGATTTTGTGGCAATCATATTAGAACGTCTGTTAACCTTTTATTTCAATAATATTGAAATTCGAACAAGTCGTACCCTCTCTCTCTCTTCCAGCCTTTGGTATGTGCTACATGCAATTGAGCCTCTTTTCTTTCAATTATCTTCCTATGTTTTCAGCCTAGGAATCATCTACTCACCCCTTCAGGTCACGGTCCATACAAGCATAGGAACCTGTTCCAACTGATTGTCAGGACTTGCGAGCAGTATACAATAGATGATGAGTTTATTAATGCTTTTAGATTACTTATGTTTGTAGTGCCTTTATTATGCATATATTTTAGAAGTGTATTTTCATTAAGCTAAAACTTTCTGCTTTTAGCTCTGTTAATCATCTAGGCAAAACATAAAGTGGTGGCAATTAAAATCCATACTGTTATAACAACTGAAAACAAAAATAAAACAGTTAAGCATCCCTTAATCCTTTAGATTTTTTGGTTGTATCAAATTTTAATTGACATTATAACAAGATAGCAATTATAAGAATAAAAGTTAATATGATTTAAATTTTGATCTTTGGTAGTAATATAGCATAATTCTGTAGTAAACTGACATTTATAAAGAAAATAAATTTTCATGGTGGGAATATAGCTAATTTTCTGCCTCAGCTAAAAAGAGTATAACCTACTTCCCATTTCTCTCTTCCCCTGCATACTCACATTCCTACATGCTCCATTTATTTCTAAATGTTAATATTTTATTCATACCCTAAATAAATTAAGCTTAAACAATAGCACATGCTGTCAAACATATCCATGAGACAGGGCTTAATGAATGTACCGTGTAAATACCATAGGAGACAGTTGAAAAATTAAGTAGGATTAAATATATTTAGATATGTATACATTACATGCACATGGTGTCAAACTTGATTTATTAATTGTAGAATATCAGTTTCCCTATTTCTGTAACCACATGATCCAAAGCTCCTAAAAAATATATTTTCTTTATCCAAATACCTTGATTAATTTATCTAGGCCAAGGAGGTATAGACAAAAAGGAAAAATGTGTGAGGTATTTTTATGTCATTGCAGAGGATGGACCATGAAGAGTCAATATTTTTTAAGGCTTGTCTACCTGTGCTCCAGGATTTATTTTTTAAAACATCTATTTTTATATTATAAAACTAATATATTTTCAATACAAAAATCTTTGAAGGCCTAGAAAAGTACATAGAAAGTAACAGAAAATAAATCATCTCTTATTGGCTCTTCCACCTTGGAGACTTAAACTTTCTGTGTGTCTTGGTTTTCTTATCTGTGAAATGTGCTAATCCATAGTACTTAACTTTATTGGCTTGTTAAGAGGATTGATGAGTTAATATTTGTAGAGAGCTTAGAGCAGTGCATAGTACACAGCTAATGCTGTATCGCTGTTAAAGAAAGTAAATTGCACTACTGAAATAATCATTCTTAACAATTTAAAATAGAATCTTACAGGATTCTGTTAAATAGAAATAGCTTATATTTCATTAACATTGTGCTAGGAAATCATTTTGAAAGAGAATCAAACAATGAAAAGAAGGCATCTATGGTATTTATTTCCACTGAAGTCTCTGAGGCTTCATTCATTCTCTAAACATTTTGTGGGTTTTACTGTGGTTTGGACCTACACTAAGCTCTATGCAGGATAGCTGTCCAGATTATTTTGCCAGGTTTATAGACTATCGATTTTAAAATGCAAATAAAATAAATCTAATATTGGACAGTTGGATGTGTTTATTACGTGCAACATACTGTTTCTACTGTTTAATTAATATATTGTCCACAACAGGTGTTACCATTGCCATTTTAGAAATGTAAAGATCGAAGCATACAGAAGCCAAGTAGCTGTCTTAAGCTCTGAAAGCTAGTAAAAGATGAAGCCAAGTTTTAAACCTAGGTCATCTGACTCTGAGATCTGCATACTTAAATCTACTTTGTCTTCTCTGCAATACTCTCTCTTGCCTATCTGACGACTACGGCAGGATGGCAGACCAACTCTAATTGCCTCTATGATTTTGTCACACGGTTATCCTGAAACCTTCTAGGCACTAGTCCCCAAGTAAATCCTGCACTCTCATGTCTCTGATTATTGTTCATGCTCTTTTTTGTTGAAATGTTCTTTTTTTATGCTTTTGCCTGTGAAAATCTCTAAATTATTCTGCAAGACTCAGCTCAAATGTCACCTCTACTCCAACCTTTACCTCTAGATCAGCATTACTTATTTTCTTTCTTTCCTTCTACAGCAGATTTAAAACAAAATACAGCCATATTGCAGTATCTACCATAGCCTGATATATTATGCTCTCCTTTCTTTAAAAGCAGGCATTGATTGAGCTATTAATTTCAGTGTTGCTAGTACCATATACAGTGCCTTGCATAGAATGACTTCAGCAAATATTTACAGGATGGAATTGACACTATTACAGTAGTCTAGGTCAGAAACGAAGGCAGCACAATGGAATTGGAAAGGATCTAGATAATCATTTTCAATAATTAACTCAACTGAATTGTTTTTCCTTTTGTGGTCTTGTGTGTGGGGAGAGGTAGGGAGCACACTGAGCATCAGATGGTGTGGGAATCTGTTCACTGCTAATCAGAATCCTATAGAAAAGCTGCATAGTGGAGAGTAGATGTGGTTTAAGACCCAGGTTATCTACTTATTAAAACTAGAACTCTTTATTTAACCTCTCTGGGACTCAATTTTCTCATCACTGAAATGGAGTATTAGTAAATTGGAGAATTTTTATGAGAATTAAACTAACCTACATCAAAGGTTTAAGAGCTCTGTGAATATTAATAAGTGTTATAAAAACTAAAAAGTTCTATCAGTCTTATAAAAACAGCTGTGAACTCATCTAATGACAAATTATAAAGCAGTTAAAATACAGGATTCAATGTTAGAGACATATGTATTTGTAAATCTGCTTTACTTACTACCTATATGATCTCAGACAGGTTATTTTTTAAAAAGCTTTAAAGCTTACTTTTCTAAAAGGGACTGAGTTAAAAACTGAATGAATGTGTGTAAAGTGCCTAAGTAGCATACAGAAAGTATAAATGTCAGCTATAAAGGTAAAAATCAAACTTTCTGGAGGTAAAAATAAATAAAATATGCGATATCAATGTTCCACAGTCTAGCATGTAATAAACTCTAAATATTAGTCATAATAAACAGATAGATGATAGATATATGAAATAAATATAGTTGGCATTTGAAATATAACAGATGTTACTGACTTCTTTCATTTTACCGATACCAGTAATTCATGAAAGTACATTGGCATCCGTAAGACCCAAGATGAGAGAGGCATAACCGATTATTAAAGGAATTGGATTGAATTTGTGTCTTATGGGGAAATGTTATATACAGAATCCTAGAATGACAAAACTTGAAAGTGAAAAAAATACGCATGTGTCTCATTGCTAATAGATTCCCTTTACGTAGACATATTATATACACACCATATTTCATTTGTGCTTTTTCTTCAGAAATGTGCTATCATCTGTAGTTATGTAATCCAATTTCCAGGTACCTGTATAAACAGGTGTCAATATCCAATGACACTGTGTGTTTAACAAAAATCCTTAATGTCTTAAAATAAAAATAAAGTGTATGGCCTGGTCTGTAAGGATGAATTTCTTTGACTACAGAGTTAATGATTGATTATTTGATAATAAAATCTATCATAGAAACAGCTGTATAAAATTACTGCATAAGAAAATAAGTATATATTTGTTGGCAAGTAATAATGAATATAAGAGGAGAAAATGATCCAAAATGTAAAATAATGTTGACTTTAAGTACTATTTTAGCAACACTTTGTTTCAGTTTTTCAATAATGTAAATAATAGATATGCTTTATAAAAAATTAGAAGCATACATGGTACCTAGCAGGGGGAAAAGCAACATATATTTTCTGACCACCCAGGGGAAAATTACTGTTAACTTTTGATGTATTTCTTGCTAGTTTTTTTTAATATAAATACTGTCTCTAATTATACAATCATTTTATTAATGTTCTTTGAGAGAAAAATGACTTCATGAAATCATTCAATCTCAGACTTGATTGGATTATAGTCAGCAAAGAATGGTGAACCCAGTAACTGTGAAACATTCAGTGGTTAATTTGGTCACGAAGATCAACATCTAGCACTGACCATGTTTCTGTGCTCCTGCAAGGTCACAGTCAATTTAGAATTGCAGGAATTATTTTGTTTCATTGAGTTAATAAATGACAGCCTTGATTTTACTTAAACTTGGAGCGAGTGAGGAAGGAGTTCCTAGGAGAGAAGAAGGGAGTATTTTAGGGGATCCAGAGCAGAGAGAATGATTATGTCATTCCTCATAGAAAGCAATCATTATGTTGGCATTTTGTTGGGGATTAGTTTTATTTACCAGATCCTAAGGTGAATAGTGTTTGCCATTGTGTGCTAATGGTAATATGATGTTTGTGTAATGTGTGTGTGTGTTTAATGTTTTAAGGAAAACTTGAGAAAAAAACTTTTATGTCTCAATTTGTAAACTTTCTCAGGTAAAGAATAGGTTTATAAAGTTTCAGAATGTAAAAATTTACACAGTGTTGCAATATTACATTAATGAGATATGAGAGAGAGCATTTTGCTTACTGTCTGAGGTGGACTCTATTTCTCTTGAAATAAATCAGTAAAATAAGCCATGTTGTTATTTTAATATTTCTGCGAACATATATTTTAACAATAAAAAATAGAGCAGAAAGGAAAACGTATAGCAAAATATTGCCAAATAATATTTGCATTGACATGAATAAATTTGAGAGCATTTTCAAATGAAGTATTAGAATTAGTCCAGATTTAAACAGAAATAGAAAAAGCAGGGCATTTATGATAACTTTGTTCAATTTCATGCTACAAGGGTGGAGATTTTTGTATTTTTCTCACTAAGGATGCCTAGAGAATTTGACTATACCCTGGCAAATAGTAGGTAATCAGTAAATACTTGTTGAGTGTTTCTGTAATAATGTTTTGACTATTCCTGAGCCACTGTTTGTCTTCATTTGCACCAAATCTTAATATGCAATTTGGTACTTCTACAAGATAGATAAGTATTCTCAAATTACCTTTAAGAGATGCAAATATATATATGTGTGTGTTTAGTGCAGACAGGGTTTCACCATGTTGGCCAAGACGGTCTCGATCTCTTGATCTCATAATCTGCCTGCCTTGGCCTCCCAAAGTGCTGGGATTACAGGTGTGAGCCACCTCACCTGGCCAAGAGGCGCAAATATATTAATAGTTCCCCAAAGATATGGCCTCATACAAGCTTGTCCAACCATGCCACACAGGACAGCATTGAATGTGGAACACAAATTTATAAAGTTTCTTAAAACATTATGAGGTTTTTTTTTTTTGTTTTTTTAGCTCAACAGTTATTGTTAGTGAATTTTATGTGTGACCCAAGACAATTATTTTTCCAATGTGGTCTAGGGAAGCCAAAAGATTAGACACCCATGGGGTAATACATCAAATGTTTATGTCACCTCATTGTTACCTATCATACAAAACCTCAGGTTAGCATAGCTAACCGAAATAACAGTGAAAGTCATTGAGTTACTAACTGCTTATTTACTGATTCTTTTAGCATGGCTGTCGGAACTTTGTCCGTGTAATTCAGGTTTTCAATCGCACACATTTGTATGTCTGTGGGAGCGGTGCCTACAGTCCCATCTGTACTTATGTGAACAGAGGGAGGAGATCAGAGGTAAGTTTAACTATTTAACATTCTTAGTTATTATATTAGTGTCAAGGATTTTTGAAACTGTATTTTAGAATAAAAACTTGAAAATATCAGTATTCATAAAATATTTTCATGCCCTTTAAACACAAAGTATATTATATTTTTTTCTGTCTACCAAGCTACTTAAAGTATCACCTTCTGCCTTCAGATAAAAATGTATATATTATTATGTGTATTATACATATATGTGCATATATATATATGTATGTATATATACATATATACTTTTAGTTGGAGGCAACTATATATATTTTTAGTGCATATGTATATATTGTTAGTGTATCTATACTTTATTTGTAAGCTGTAAAAGTTAAAGAAAATGTTGTAATTTCAAAATTACTTGTGTGTAATACAGTGATAATATTTTCCCTGTAATTTATTTATAATATATAAATATTTATATATTATAAATATATAAATTTATAAATTTATTATAATTTCTATAATAAATTATAGAAATATTGTAGCATAAACTTACCTTCTCAAATATTGTCTAAGTAATTTCTTTTTTGTCTTTCAAATTCAGTAAAACTTTCTAAGTATGTATCTGTAAAAGATATATAAAGCATGATGCCAAATGTCTGCTGGAGAGAATTTTATGTAATTAACAAATCATACTTTTATCTTAGACCAACATCATCCTACGTTAGGCTATTCTAGCCTGTTTCTTACATTAGTTAAAATGATATGGGGTATTACGATACGATGTTTGCCAAAAATTACTCAAATAGATAGGTAACGTATAGTCAAATATGAGACTGTTGAACTTCACCTGTGCTATTTAAGACTGTCTTTGTTATCCCAGTCCACAGCTGTTGAATAAGGAAAGTGCATTATACCACCAAGAGAGTTTCTACTCATTCTTTTAGCCAAACATGTTGTCTTACTTAACATAATTATTTTAAAAGCTGAATCTTCAAACTTGGTTTGGCTTTATTAGCAATTAGAATCTAGAAAGTCCAGTTTTTAAATAATAATTTAATTTTAGAGATTAGAATTTTGAAAAAAATAAATATGGCTACTGATATAAACATTTTTTCCTTTAGCAAGGATTAATCTATTTTAGTACTAATATGACTGAACAATGATTCTTTTTAAAGTTGATTTTCAGACATGTAATTTATACATATGTATCTTTTAATGAATAAAAAGTCATTTTTTAAAAACTGAGTAATTATAATTTGACTCTAAAATGAGACTTTTTAAAATGTGGTTCAAGAGGCTATGAAATATTACAATTCTTAAAGGAAAAGTAAAGTTATGCTTTTTGGAAGAATACAGTTGGCTGCATTGAGCTTGTCATTAAAACCACATGCCTGTGATCAATTGATTAAATAAACTACTGCCTCAGACGTCTGCGATCTGTCAGACACTTTCCTGAAGTCTGTGCAGTCACTGTACAGGCCAACAATAGCATAGCCATTTTCAGGGCACAGATTTCAAATAAAATTATTTTCCCATGTGTGAATTGCCCACTATGCACTTGAAGGCTTAATTGGAAATTCTGTCCAAAAAATAATCTCCTTTGGAAAACCAGCATAGAATACATTTTAATCACTTTGCTAAATATGAACTACTTTAGTCTCACTTCAAAAGATATTTTTCAAAGGAGAGGCAGTTTCATTAATTAATCTCTGAAATAATACATGAACATCTTACAAGCCAATTTAGGTATGAACAGGGTTATGATTTCTAAGCTTTATAAAATGTAGGCCCTGATAGTTAAGTCATACAGTTTCACCATAACATCACTTTTATATATTTGTTGTATAAAAACCATATTGTTACTATAGAAATACACAGTTTAGTCAAACATGTAATGCATTTATTTTCATTTATAGGATAAAAGTTTAGGACAAAAGATTCCCTAGTATAAAATGACCATGTGATGCAGAAAGTTTTATTTTGAGAGAATTCTTCTTTATCACTAGCATTGTATTTTTTAATCACCAAGAGTAATACTTACTGCTGACCCTTATGTAATCATATTAAGATATAACATTTTCCATTGAATCAAACCTAATTTGAAAGTGAGCCAAGTTAGGTTGGTAGTATTATTTTAATTATTCAGTTTTATATCTGGGACACTACCTACCATGTTTCATTGGTCTGTCTTCATAGATATTCATTGGTTCTAAGGGAATATTTATTGAGCCTACTACTTGTTTGGAGCACCACATGCTTCTGTTATACCCTATTTCTCTTCTGTTATTTGTGAGATTGATTCAGAGCTTTCCAAGATTTCTACAGTGCTCACCTAAAGAGCCTTTCAACGGTACCCACATAAATCCTTGCTACACGAAGACCTAACCGTGCTTCTTCTTCATCTACTGTCTTTATGTCTTGTCTTCTGTTCCTGGAAAAAGATAAAGCAATACAAGTGAATCATGACTTTAAATGAATGAGTAAAACATCAAGCAAAAACAGTGACTGGTTAATTTTGCAGGAAATTCTTGGAATATTGCCACATCTTATCTATGATTGATTTCATCAGATGTTTTCATAACATCTGTTTCAACAACTGAATACCAATTAAGCTCCCCTGATCCTGCCCCTCATCAAGCAGATAACTTTACCTTTGACTGACCAAGACTATCACAGGTGACCAAGGATGTCATAGGTTTCCAAATTATTCTCTATGCTTTTAGAATTAAATTTGCCACCAATCGAGTTTGTTTCAATATCTTTTTGTAGCATTTTTTTCTGTTCAGAAGAAAAATTATACATCTTCCATATTAAGTTTTTTAACAAATAACCTTCATCACTCTGTTTTATATTTTTCTCCCTTTTTTTACATTTACACTCTTTTCCCATTTAAAGAAAGGATTGGGTTTCTTTTCCTTAAAATCCTTATTTTGGTGCTGTGACTTCTTTTTCTACCTTTCTCCTTTCTCTCTCTTTTACTTCATTACTAAGCTTCTCAGAGTAGGAGGCTGAATTTCCAGCTTTTATGCTCCTGTTCTCTTATGGCTTTATTCATCCTTTCTAATCTTCCACACCTACACATTAACTAAAAGTGTTTGATTAATGACAGATTTCTCGGTGACCAAATTGATTCCCTCAAGTCGTATATCTGCTTCTCTAACGATCTATGACATTAAACCCTGCCATTCATGCCCTGTATTTTTCACTGCCTTTACCAACGTCTTTGCCCATAGGACACTTTGCTATGCCTTCTTTTTAATTTTTCACCACCTACTCTCTATTATTTTCTCTCATTGTTCAATTCAGAAATATTCATTTAATGAGAATAAAAGCAGAATCAAAATGATGTTGAAGCTTATAGGATCATGGTCAATTTTGAAGAACATGGTCTTTCTGATATATCAGCAGAGAGGTAAATTGGAACAATCTTCAGCAGAAAATGGCATGAACAGAATTGTGTTGTCACTTGTGTGTTAGTTAACAAATGATTTGCAGCATAAGTAGAGGGGATGGAAAAGTTGTAGGAGCTTAGTTTGAGAGTTGACATAGAAGACCACAAAAGAGATTGTCATTCTCAGGTGGTAGCAATGGACAGAGTATAAAATGGCATAAAGGATAAAGTAGTATAGAGGATGTAGATAGATTTGTTTATGGAAAAGGAAGTGATATAAATGTTGACACTTTTCTTGTTCATTTGTTATTTTCAGCCTCTTTAATTATATAGTTGCCATGAACTGAAATGAGAATGCAGAGACAATGTATAGGGTAAAGATAATAAGCCTGAGTTTGGTCTGTTGAATGAGAGATGCCATTGAATGATCCAACTGGTGATATCAAGTAGGCAGTTAAGTATAAGGCTGAGTATATACATGTGTGAGCCATTGTTTTATAAGCATAACTGAAGCCCAAGGAAAGTGTAGATTTAATTATGCAGAAAGAAAGTGGAAGTATAGAGGAAAAAGAAAAGAATGACTATGATTGTGACCTGTGGGTCTCCTAACGTTAATGGCCAATTGGAGGAAAATGAACTTACAAACAAGTCTTAAAAGGAAGAGACAGAGAAAGCCGGGTAGGGGAAGAAAGTCTATGTTGGTTCTGGGAAATAACAATAAGTCATTGTAAAAAGATAGTTTTCAACAATCTTGAGTGCCATTGAGAATCCAAGTAAGATGACATCTAAAAAATAAGCACTGAATTGTGTACTATGATTGTCATTAAAGATCTTATCAGTAAGATTTTCAATGGAATAATTGATGTTAGATGCTGAATTAAAGTGGATTGAAAATGAAAGGACAAGTTAGAAAATGGTGATGAGTATGTATGTAATTCTCTGAGAAATGTGGTTTATAAGGAGAGTGATGCATGGGAGATGAAGGGGTTGTTTAAATAATGGCATAAAGGCTTCAATTAATATGAAAGGAATAATGGAAATGTAAAGTGCCTAAGACCAGATAAGATGAAATGCAAAGCACTGAAGAATTGGCCTCAAAGTAAAAGAATTAGTTAGTCTCATGTATTAGTAGATACATCAATATAATATTACATTAATATTATATGATATTTGCATGTTTAGCAGTGAGGAGTTAAAGATATGTCATTTAAGGGCTTTGCTTTCTCTGCAAAGTGTTTGGCAATAATATGAGTTGAGAATAAGTTAGGAAATAAGAAAAATCAGGATTTGACTATAATGGCAAGGGTTGAAATTTTTGATGACAGAACCAACTGTGATAAGAGAATCTTTGAAAGGCCACTGTACATTGTAGGGGATCCACTTATGGTTGGGGATCACAGATCTATAGTGTATTGAATTTACCTTTTTAGGTTACCATCTACAAAATGTTTAATAGTTTGGAGGCTGGTATGGAGAAAGTAGATAGATGTATTCTTTTAGTGTATGGATACAATGAGAAAAGTCATAGATTCAAGGAGTTGAATATTGTGTCCAAAATTTATTGAAATTAAAAAACATGGAATCTGGCTGGACACAGTGGCTCATGCCTGTAATCCCAGCACTTAGGAGGCCAAGGCAGGCAGATCACTTGAGCCAAGGAGTTTGAGACCTGCATGGGCAACATGGCGAAACCGTGTCCATATAAATAAAATACAAAAAATTAACAGGCATGGTGGTACTTCCCTGTAGTCCTAGCCACTCCATAGGTTGAGACATGAGAATTGCTTGAACCTGGGATGCAGAGGTTGCTGTAAGCCAAGATCACACCACTGCACTTCAGCCTGGGTGATAGAGCTAGAACTCGGGAGGCTGAGGCAGGAGAATTGCTTGAACCTAGGAGGTGGAGGTTGTGGTGAGCTGAGATCACACCACTGCACTCCAGCCTGGGTAACAAGAGTGAAACTCCATCTCAAAAAAAAAAAAAAAAAAAGGCAAATATGGGATCTAACTTGTTAATAAAGTAAAAAGGAGAAATGCCTAATGAACTCGGCAGAAGTAGAGAAGAGTTCTTAGGAGACAAGTTTGAAGAATTATAATAATAATAATTATTATTAGGGTAGATGACATCTGCTTCTGGTGATGACAAGATCTAGATTATGACTGTGTGAGTATGAGAATGCTGTGCAAGGTGGATAGGAGTAGTTCGGTTGAGAGCAAATGGTACCTAAACAACTCATCAATTCCTGCAACAGGAGCTCTCACTTATTTGGTCAAATCAGTCTCCAGCTCTAAAACCACAACAAAGCTTACTGATTTTTTTTGGTTTTTCTTCTGGTTTAGAATTATTTATTTGGTTTATTCGTTACATAAATGAAGACCTTTTGGAAATCAGACTCACTAGGACTCAGGAGACTGAATTCAAATTGTGCTCTTATCACCCTTTAGCTACATGGTCTTCTGGACAAGTCATATTTTTTCATCGCCTGCAGAGTGACTTCATTGACAAAGATCTTAGGACGCTCAAAAAGAACCTTTTTAGGCTAAAGGACTATGATTCTTTTTAAGCTCTGTTATTCTCTATTATCTTTAGGGAAGTCCTGCAGTGGGGCAGAAACTCACTACAACAACTTTGTACTACGTTTATTTTTTCAAGGAGTCAGAACTTCAGAATCATTTGTTTTCCTGAATATGATCAATTAGAAATTGTTGTGATTGATGATCACAAATCTATAGTTTATTTGGATTTACCTTTTTAGGTTATCTTTTATAAAACAGTAGTTTGGAGGCATGTATGGAGAATGTAATAGATGTATTCTTTCAGGGTATGGAGACAATGTGAAAAGAACAACAAGTACAATAAAATTAGAACCACCAAATTGTAACTGATTGCCAAGCTCTGTTGACTACCACTATACAAATTTTCTTACATCTCTACTGCCCTTACCTTGATCACTGAAAACATGCCAAGTCAAATTATTATTACCTAATTCCTGGACTCTTGTAATAGGAAACTAACCCATTTTCCTGAATGCAGTGTCTGGTTTTATACATTTCATTCCCAATCTTCCTAAAGTTCACGATACAGTCCCCCTTCCTAGAGCAGGGTTTTAATCTTTCTATTTCCACACTCAAAAATATTGTTGAATTCATATTTCTTTCAGGATAAATTTCAAAAACCTTAACTTGATAATTAAGCTTTTTTATCATCTTATTTGACCTATTAAAATGGTCATTTTTTACTTTGAATTTTAGGAAGAGACTTCTATTAACTTTACATAAGAAAAAGGTACATATTTATACTGACAATATATTCCATCTTGGTGAGGCTAAAACCGTTGAATCTATTGCCCCCAATCTATATTCTTCCCTATTCTCTTTTCCTGCTTAACTTTTCTGCTTAGTAGCAAGCACCATCTAACATACTCCATATTTTAATTATTTATTCTCTTTCTCACTACATTATAAATTACTTGAGGACAAAGATTTTCATGTATTTTGTTTACAGTATTCCTAGTGTTTAGTCAGTTTCTGGTACATGGCAGATGCCCAGTACATTTTCATTAAATAAATTCATGAGTAAATAGCACATTTTAAATCTGAATTATGAATTATTTTGTCGAATCTTGTGTAATGCCTTACATGATGAAATTAAATAGTAATGTAAAACTCTATTTTAAAAAATATATTAATTATTTTGAAAATATTATAGTCCTTACATAGATTGCTCCTCTGTGGACAGTTTTCCTCTTTTGGCTGATGTTCAACACATCTAGTTGAGGTTTATAATAATACTTGACTTTCAAGTGATTCTTGCTGATGTTGATTTGAGGAGAATGACTTCTTGGATCAGCTCTATGGGGAGTATAATAGAATGAGAGCTAGCCCTGCTGAGGTTAGGTTGCAATTACAGATGGATTGTTCTCATAGTTTGAGTAAATCTTAATATAGTAAATTGGAAGGCATAAGCAACCAACTAGAAAGCATATTGATTTTAACTATGCTTTGTTTTACTAGTGACAATTATCTTGATTAAATAAGTTATCATTGCCACATTTTAAATTTTATCCACAATAAAGGACCAAGTTTTCATGATGGACTCCAAGTATGAATCTGGAAAAGGACGCTGCTCTTTCAGCCCCAATGTGAACACAGTGTCTGTTATGATCAGTAAGTAGATAATGGACTAAACATAAAATAACATGGAAAATTATCATGACATGGTGTGCCTGTTCTTGATGGTTGTATAGATGATAGTATGTGAGTAAAATAATAGGAAGAAAGTTGTGAGCTGAAAAATAGAGAATTCAATTCTCATTTGTAAAAATATTTGTGATTAATGATAAGCATGTAACTTTTCATTGATAAATGGCAGTTTTGTCATACCTAGAGCAAGCCAAGCATTTTTAAAAGTGTATATATGTATACTTATGTATTTTCTTAAAGTCATTTTCAGTGTTTTCTGTAATTGTGTTTGCAGTATCAAACACCCACTTTTTCTCATGTTTTAATACTTTTTTCTTCACCTTCTTTCATTATTTTTTATTTGTTTTAGTTGACAAGTAATAATTTTGTATATTCATAGGCAACTGTGGTGTTTGATCTATGTATACATAAAGGAAAAATTCAGTCAAGACAGTTGACATATCTGTTACCTCACCAACTTATTTTTTTTGTGGGATAATGTTAAAAGCTATTTTTAAGCAGTTTTGAAATATCCAATAAATTTTATTTACTGTCACCACGGTCACTGTACAGTACAGTAGATCACCAAAACTTATGTAGTCTAGCTGAAACTTTGTACCCTTTGATGAACACTTCTTTTTGTCCCTCCCTCTACCTTCCAGTCCCTGATAATTACCTTTCTACTCTCTGTTTCTATGATATCAACTTTTGTAGATTCTACTAATCAATCTGTTGAACAGCAGGAATGTATGATCTACAGTTTTATGGTTAAGGGGATATAACAAAAGTGTGAAATAACTATTTGCAAAGTTATCACAATTTAGTAGCCATATGTATGTGTATATAAGCCTCACAAATGTTCTCAGAATTTTAAAGAAGCTAAAATGATTTTTTTAAAAAAGGCTTTATGCACATTTTTGTTATCTCCCTATAATCTATTTCCATGGGCCTAGAATCCCTACTAGGAAGGAGAGCTGAGGAACAAACTGCCTGCCACGCCAGCTTGCTGACTGGTAGGGGTCCAGTTCATAACCTGGTGAGCACATATTAGATACATTCCGTTCTCCATTCTATGCTGGGCCAACTGTATTGCTTGTTACTAAACAGTGAGTTTAGAGTACTTTGAAATGTTCCAATCCTGCCAAAATTACCACAGTCTGAAGGTAGCCCAGGGAGCAATCCTAGAGGAACAGTCAAGGAACGCAACTGCATGGCAGTTCAGTGGGCCAGGCTGATAAATTTCATTCTTTTTAAAATAGATATTAAGCTACTGTTTTATACTCGGGGGTCACGTTGTTACCAGTTCAATGCTTACTGCCCCTTACTAGATGAAAAGTAATATGGATCTTCAAACAATAAGCTAAATGTTGAATATTACGTATAGATTAATACATCTGATTCTGTTAATAGTGATAATTTATTTAATTTTAAATATCTTTTCTTTCTTACCATTGTATTCTATTTTTATGGCTGAGTTGCAATAGAAAAATTAGCACTTTGTTTACCTTACTGGGAACCTTCTAGCAGTAAAGCTCAAAATATATACTTTTAGTAATTCAATTTTTTAATCACTGATACTATTTTGACAATTATAATGTGGCCTCCTTGTCATCATAATAATTTTTTAAAACTGTTATATTCAGCCCATTTAGGAAGATCATAGAAATTTTAATACGTGTTAAGATCTTTTAAGATCATAATCTAATTCCCATACATTATAGATAAGAAGGTTGAGACTCAGAATGTTCAAACTTAGCACTAATTCCCAATTCATTAGGGATTACCAATAAAAACCATGTTTTCTGACTCTTAGAGTGATTTCTTTTAAATTTATTACAGGTAAACAATTATTTTGTTATCTATCATTCATCTACCATTTCTAATAGACTCTATATAAAAATTACTATATAGTGGCTGGGCGTGGTGGCTCACACCTGTAACCCTAGCGCTCTGGGAGGCCAAGGTGGGTGGATCATGAGGTCAGGAGTTCAAGACCAGCCTGGACAAAATGGTGAAACCCCATCTCTACTAAAAAATACAAAAATTAGCTGGGCATGGTGGCAGACACCTGTAATCCCAGCTACTCAGGAGTCTGAGGCAGATAATTGCTTGAACCCAGGAGGTGGAGGTTGCAGTGAGCCAAGATCGCACCACTGCACTGAAGCCTGGGCAACAAAGCAAGACTCCGTCTCAAAAAAAAAAAAAAAAAAAACTACATAGTGTAAGTAGAGGAACTTTCACTTTTACGTAGAATAAAGTTGTTTTGAGCTTTGATTTTTTAAAAATATAGTAATTATTCAGGCAATAATGATGAAAGATTAAAATTTATTGATTTGCTGGACAATGCAAACCAATTAATGTTTGGTTATAACCAATTATCATAACACTGTAATACCTGTGGTGATCTCCTAATAAATAAACTCACCTAGAATTTCAAAATAGCTTTTAAAATACATTTCTATTAACATTTTCTTTTTCATAGATGAGGAGCTTTTCTCTGCAGTGTATATAGATTTCATGGGGACAGATTCTGCTATTTTTCGAAGTTTAACCAAGAGGAATCCAGTCAGAACTGATCAATACAATTCCAAATGGCTAAGTGGTAAGAAAGCATTTGATGCATTTATTTTTTGTTATCATACTTTAAACTACCTTATTTAATTCCATTGTAACAACTAGGGAAAATGGTTAAAAACTGAGGCTATGACATGAATAATGGTAATTCTGTACTGTATGATTTAAAATATTTGGGGGAAATAAATAAGTCCATATTCCATATCTTTATTTCTGTTAATCATCCTACAATTATCATATGAATATGAATAAATAAAAGTGACAGTGATAATTTATCATATATTTCAGTACCTAAGCATCTTCTCTGGTTGTTTAATTGTAACATATTACAATTAAATATGCTTTTTACTTCACTTAATCGTCTTGTATATTTTAACAATGACAAATCTAAAAATTATCCCAAATGTCTGACATTTAGATGCAATAAATAATAGTTAGGGCCTCCTCTTTTTTTGTTTTAAACTTAGATTCTAAAATTATAAAACTGGTATGTGTTTTTTCATAAATGGGCTAATATTCAATAGAAATCACAGGAATGATAACTTTATGATTATCCATATTCAGTTGCCTCCAGTTCTTGGTATCATATGGAATTCACATCAAAAAAAGGTGCTCATTTGATTTTACTGTATTATTTCAATCAAATGCTGTTGTTTAGGGGAATTTTTAAAAAGCTAAGAATCTTGTCATTTCACCCTAGAGAAAATTTTTAGCTGACCCTAAATGTGGCAGTTCACTGAACATTGCACAGTTAAGCATGAATCACCACAATGAAGCGTCCTATTTCCCTGATAGGCCAGCACAAGAAAGCATTTGATTGTTCATTTACTTCACATTATTCCACGAATACATCTGGAAATAGGGTATTCTAAAAGTTGTTTTGTTCTTGGAATAAGGAAACCCTTTATGTCTCCAAATGACTAATGACACTATTTCTCCTTGAAAAGTTTTCCCTTCATTTCATATGTTGCAATTTAAGAAAAACTATGTTTTTTAGATCTTGGACTTCTAACTCTTCATTCTGCTTCAGTGAATTGGAGTTTATATGCACTAGATTGAAAAACACACTTGGAAAAATAAATATTTTTTCAGTAAAACAGCCATCAGATTCCTTGGGAAATAACTGGTAGAAAAGTTTTTCAATTTTTTTAGACTCATTGGTGCACAAAGAATTTTTGCATTTCCTGCACTTCCAGAATGTATTGCAGACAAAAAAAAAAAAGCAGTTTCTCATATTATAGCTATACTTTGTGGTATTTGACATTCCAAATGTGGTATGGTGAGTGAATGCAATTGCTGCTTTTAGAAATGTTGCCTTAAATTGTTTTTTTTTTTTCCTACCAAAGATGGGAAAGGCATGTGCCTGTGGTCTATTTGGATGAATAGAAGATGGATTTTCATCATGAATAACTATAGAGTCTTTTATATTTTTTTCTAGAACCTGTGTTTATAGATGCACATGTCATCCCAGATGGTACTGATCCAAATGATGCTAAGATATTCTTCTTCTTCAAAGAAAAACTGACTGACGGTAACAGGATCACAAAAGAGATTCATTCCATGATTGCTCGAATATGTCCTGTAAGTACTAATGCTGTTCTGATTTGAAGAAAGACCAAGACATTCAAATTATGGTTTATCTCCATGCTTTTATTATCAGTTGTTACAAATAAATGAAATATTCAGGGAAACATTTAATATAACATTTATTCATCATCATTATTATATACTGAATATAGTGTTTATAACCCTAACCCAAATTCTAACTGTGAATAAGTTATATGAGATAAACGTACCCTATTTTTGTAAAAATCTTAAGAAACTATTTTTGGTTCTCTTCTTAAACAGATAAACACTTGTGACAAATTTTTGCATATCCATTTAATGCATTGGTATGAAAATGGCTAAATCGTATATGACCCAAATAAATTGATTTTTGTGAATAAAAAACAGCAAATATCTCAGTTAAAGATGGTCATTAAGAAACCATTAATAAATAGCGAAAATTAAGGAAAGCTTTAATAAAATAAAATTCTAATTAAAAACAGCAACCAAAATGTTGTTGTGTAGAAACAATAAGTATATATAATGCAAAAAAAATTGTGATGTCCTCTCTATAATAGAGTTTTACAGACTTGTCCTGACTTATTTATGATTATCATCCTTTGTGAAAAAATGTTTGTGCTTAGTATTTTTTTTTTTTTTTGAGACGGAGTTTCGCTCTTGTTACCCAGGCTGGAGTGCAATGGCGCGATCTCGGCTCACCGCAACCTCCGCCTCCTGGGTTCAGGCAATTCTCCTGCCTCAGCCTCCTGAGTAGCTGGGATTACAGGCACGAGCCACCATGCCCAGCTGATTTTTTGTACTTCTAGTAGAGACGGGGTTTCACTATGTTGACCAGGATGGTCTCGATCTCTTGACCTTGTGATCCACCCGCCTCGGCCTCCCAAAGTGCTGGGATTACAGGCGTGAGCCACCGCGCCCGGCTGTGCTTAGTATTTTAAAAAGTTTTTATTTATGTATTATAATATTCCACTGATCATGGAGCTCAACTGTTTCTCAGTCATTTGGAACAAGATAGCAAAGTCAGCAGAAAGGGTAAATGGCCTTTGGAGACAAAGAAAAAAATGTCTTCAATAGAGACTATTTGTGAATGATTCAAATGCCATTTCCCCTGTGCTGGCCAGATAAATAATGTATAATAAGGTATCAGATTAGAAATACTGAAAATTATGTGATAATTTGGGTAAATAAAGAAGTGAATATAAAACTGTTGGGGACCATTTGTCGTAAAGACAGAACCACTCTCCTGACTACGATCTGCAAGACTCACTGGGCGTAATAATTTATGTTCAAATTGAAGACAGTTATCAATGAAAGGGAAATTAAATGATCTATATTCCGTACCATTTTATAAATACTTCCATTATACATTGTTAAAATTAGAAATATTTATGTTATACATTTATCAAGTAAATGTATTTTAAACTGATATCATGCTATAAGAGAATAATAGTATAACTACTGTATAAAATACCAAAAGTCATAAATATTTCTCTTTGACTATCAATGTACAGAAGTGCTTAACATATCCGTTCTTCAGATTTTCATTCTCCAAGCAACTAGAGTTCAAGTTGAATTTTTAATGTGCTTCAATATTTCCTTAAGCAATCTGAATTATGTTTACAAAATGGTTTTAGAATGACTCTGGTGGACTGCGTAGCCTTGTCAACAGGTGGACCACTTTCTTAAAGGCGAGGCTGGTATGCTCGGTAACAGATGAAGACGGCCCAGAAACACACTTTGATGAATTAGGTACATACATAGAGATTGAAAAATGTTTCTGAAAGAAGGCTTATAAAGTTTACATATTTAAATAAGGTCTCAGAAGAGTGTGTGTTTTCCATAGATATTTTCAGCATAAACAATGTGCTAATTTGAATTAATGATCTACATACTGGTCATAAATTTTCTTAAGTGTTTTTTAATCTATTATGTCATGAGTGCACTGCTGAAACATTTAGCTCATGGAAATCACCATGATATATGAATGAGTGTGTGTTTGGGAGTGTAACTTGAATAATTTGCATATAGGTAATAATATGTGTTTTTATAAATGACTATTTTATGTATATTAGAGTATGTAATATTCTGATTTTGTGTAAAAATACAGCTATATATTTTTACTATTGTAGCTAACAGACAGGATAGAGTTTGGATGCAAAAAAATGTCAGTGTAGAAATTTAGAGACTCATGTTTCCTTCTTAGTTCTGCTTCGTGACCTTGAGATTAAGTATTCTCAATGTGGCAGGAGGAGGCTTACACTTTACAGGTCAAATAAGGACTGACAGTTTGATTCCCTTCTGCCAAGAAACAGGTTTTTTTTTTTTTTTTTTTTTTTTTTTTTGGATTTTAATTTCCTTTTTTTTTTTTTTTTTTTTTAATCTGAATATCCCAGTGCATAATGTATTTACTAAATGCCATTTATAAGTGACTTTTCTTTCACCTTAATTCATTAAAATATAAAATAATGATCATTCTCAGATTCTGAGATAGGTGATAATATAAGCAATAAATCTGTTACCATATGGAAAAGTTTTCTGATTCTAATAGTTATAAACATGAAATAGATCACTGTTCTGCTCAAAAACCATTATGCTGATTATGGAACAAACTTTTCTAGATAAGCTTTTCTAGAAAAAAGTTCTAAGTACCATTTTATGAAATAGCCTACTTGTTCATTCTATCCCCCCAGATCTTTGTGAATGTATTTTATGTTTCAGTCTTTCTTTTCTTTAGGGAGAGCTAGACATTGTCAGCCTTTATTCACATATGGAAAGACTAGTAGTTATTAATTCATTGCTTGAGTGGTTAAATATTTATTGCTTATGATGTCATTTAAATTCATTGTTAATTTAAAGTAAATACATATTTCTTTGTGTTTCTCAGCAATAATTATGTTAGCAAGATTGTCAATACATCTAGACCTTATATAATTGTGGCAATTTATTATTAATTAGAGTTTTCTATCAGAAATCCACTTTCATATTGTGTTATCACTTTACTATGCATACTTTTGTCTTTGCTTTAATATATTTTAAACATCTTGTTGTTAGAAGAGCTATCATTAAATAGAAGTATCACTAGCAATTTTGACCATATGCCTCAACAATTTCTATTTGATGATAAGTCACTATGAAAAAGTTTTATTCTGTCTTCCAACTCCTAACATTAGATCAAAAAGAAATTGAGATTTGTAAATTTTAATTAAAAAAAAAAGAAATATATTAACATTGAAGGATATTTAGAAAGAAGCAACCAGAAAATTTCCACAGCTTTGCCTCCTGGAACACTCACTGTTAATCCTTTTCTTGTATTTTGATGGATATTTTTATGTTAATATGGTTGTAGTCCATATAATATACTATTGTATTTTTCCTCATAATATTATTTTACTAGCATGGTTTTCACAAGGATACCAAATTTTCATAAAATCCATTAGTATCTGTATTATTTTAGTGTTTCTATCATTTACTGGTTTCCAAATTATCACCATGGTACAGGACTGTCTTTCTGCAGAGTACTTTTCATAGTTGAAATTATTTTCTTAGGGTAAATTTTTCAAAACAATGAAGTTAATATTTGGAGACTTTAAAAGACTGATATTTTCCTTTTTATAGAGGATGTGTTTCTGCTGGAAACTGATAACCCAAGAACAACACTAGTGTATGGCATTTTTACAGCATCAAGGTAATTATTCAACAGTTACATTTTATGAGTTAAACATAAACTTCATAGAGTAACAGTAATTATTATAAAAGCATTCCTCTCTTCAACTTTTAATTTTACATGGCATTTGGGATATGACCCTTCCATTTTATATACATTTTCCTGATTACCAAAATATATTGGAGCGAATTAATGCTTTTCAAATACTTTTGTAGAGTGTATTTGTAATGATTGCATGATATTTTTATGAAACAAATGAAAACATGAAGTATAATGTAGGAAAAAATATATGTTTTTTAAAGAAAGTAATTTGAGCATTCATGAGAAAATAAAACTTTTGGCATTTTTGGTTGCTGTTATCAGAGGTAATAAATGTTTATCAACTGGATTGTGGTGATGTAACACAAGTGTATACACATTTCCAAACTTACCACATTGTATATATTAATTATGTACTGTATTTTTTTAGTATACCAATTATACCTCAGGAAATCTGAAAATAATTAGGCATTTCTATAAAAATACTTTTTACTTCTGATGTAAAGTGATGACTATTTAGAACCTAACAAAACACTGAACCAATTTGCTCATTCTGTATGACATTATTTGATATATTTGAAAATTAGTTTAATGTGTTCTCGCTGCTCTGGGATGCCCAAACTGGTCAAAGATAACATTTCAAGATAACAAATCGTATTTTCGCCTTTTCCTGCACATATTTTTCTTTATTCATTTTATACTAGGCATATTCCTTAGAGTTAAGCTGTATTGAGCCAGCGTAGTAGATAATGGGTCCCTTTGATTAGACAGTCAACTACAAAACAAAAATCTAAAGGCTGTAGCTGTTTTTTTTTTAAGTGAGAAAAACGTATTATAATTGTAAACTGCAATGGGCTATTCAAAGTGAAATAAATTTACAAGGATATTGTTTTTAAATATTTGCAGTTGCCCCACAAGATGTCTAAAAAGATGTCTTTAAGGATGTGTTTAAATCCTGTTTTAAGTAGTCTTGAGAAAATGGTGTTTCCATGAAAACTATTTTTCTAGATTTGTTTTTCCGAATTCCAGTAACTTCAATATCAAAAAACTCAAAATCATCATTCTCCCTATTAATGCTAATAATTAACAGTGTATCTTATTTGTTTTTATGGGAATGCACCTTTTTTCATTAGACGTCTAATTTGAAATAAATATGTGAGTCAGAGAAATATTGATTTCAGGCAACCTGCCATAGGACAATGGCAATATTTCTTACTAAAGATTCAAACAAATTTTATGATGTGTCAATGACTAAAGATGGTTTAATGAATCTTTTTTGGGCCCCTATTTTTTGTTTTGTGACCCACAGAAAAAGGACATAAACCATGAAACATAGACTTCTCCAACTAACATTTGAGATACCATGTGAGAACACTCATATTAAAATAATCATAATACAAAAAGACACGGTGTTCAATTATTAATGAGATTTATTTGAGTTAGATTGCGATAGGTCACGTAGATAGTGATTTGAAATTGAAATTCATATTTTTAAATAAAATTTCAGTATACTTTCTTGTTGCTAAGATAAACTACTTAGAAACCTTTTAAAGTTTTCCCATAGTTTGGAAACATTGAAAAGGACTTTACTATAACATACTGTCTGCTATCTCCATGGATGAATTGAATATTTTAATGCTTTATGTATCATCTTTTTTCAAAATGTTTTAACTTTTCACATGTATACAGTGACATTTAACTTTTCTATGATGAATTATGTTAACTTTTTGTCATGTTTTACCATATATTTTTAAAATGTATTTTAATTTTAAAAATGAGAAAATGCCTTTTTCTGTTCTCTTTTTTAGCTCAGTTTTCAAAGGATCAGCAGTGTGTGTGTATCATTTATCTGATATACAGACTGTGTTTAATGGGCCTTTTGCCCACAAAGAAGGGCCCAATCATCAGGTGATTTCCTATCAGGGCAGAATTCCATATCCTCGCCCTGGAACTGTAAGTATTCAGGAAAAATTCTTTGTTATGATGCTTTATTTTAAAAAATCATTTAACAATAAATGAATATCTGTTTTTTATTTTATTTTAATTTTGAGACGGAGTCTTGCTCTGTTGCCCAGGCTAGAATGCAGTGGCATGATCTCAGCTCACTGTAACCTCCGCCTACCAGGTTCAAGTGATCTCTTCCCTCAGCCTCCTGAATAGCTGGGTTTACAGGTACACACCACTATGCCCAGCAAAGTTTCATATTTTTAGTAGAGATCGCTTTTCACCATGTTGGTCAGGCTGGTCTCGAACTCTTGACCTCGTGATCCGCCTACCTTGTCCTCCCAAAGTTCTGGGATTACAGGCGTGAGTCACTGTGCCAGGCCTGAATATCTGTTTTAATTAAGGAATAACCATGTGAGAAATAATTTAGAGATACTTCATATAGAGATATTTCCAGTTCCAGGAATCTATTTAGATAAAAATTGTGTTATATATATATCTCAAAGAAAGAAAATTTATGTGTAAGCAAATAATTACAACAAATGAGATATGATTATTCAAATAAAATATTTATAAACTATAAAGTAACATACAAATTAGAACTATTTAACTACAGGCTGCTTTCTAATTAGGAATGGTCTGAACTAGAAGTATTGTTTTTAAAGCAGGTGGATATATCCATATCATGCAATATTAATAGTATTAAGGACACATTGAAAACTCAGTTTTCCAGCTGAAGATACATGCAGTGCACTGGAATATTAGAACTGGAATTTTTCTAAGACTCCATTGATAAAAGTCCTACTCTTTCTTTCTCATTTGGCCTATAATAATGCTGCCTTCTAGAATGTTGGCTAGTTTTTGTTTCTAAAATGTCAGATAATACACCAAGAGATGTTATACAATTGAACATTAAGAGAAATATAATCTTATATTTCTGTATTTCATAAAATAGGGTTATAATTATAAAATGGGTAAATATGAATAATGAATTTATTTTAAAAATCAAGATAGCTATTAACATTTATGCAAAGTACTTATTTCTTCTTGAATTTGAAATTATCTTTGCTAATATTCTTCCAAATGTTTATCCCATGTAATTTTTACTAATTGTTGATTCATTGTATTTTTGTTATTAGAGTTCATTTGCAATATTGTTTACTCTTTTATTTTCTCATCTTCTTAAATTAAGCTAACGTCAATTTTTTGAAAATTGAAAACATAGCTTGCTAAGCCTTTAAAGAGCATATTTTAATCCAAAATTTTTAAAGCTTGAGTTTGGTTCTCTGGCTAGGAAGTTCAAAGACTAATCATTCAAATGTATTTTATGCAGAACAATTGATCTTTAATTAACTTTGGAAAAATTAGGAGACTTGGTACTTGTTCATAAAAACATTAAATTTTTAGGTCATACTTAATTATAAGTGACAACAAACTCCTGTCACAGAATTTACAATATCCTTTAAGATGGTCCCTCTTTGATATTCACAGCTCAAAAGAAGATGGATAAAACATTAATTTTGTATAAAAGCATCAGCAGTTTAAGGGAAAAGCATCAGCAGTTTAAGATTGGGGGATATTGGATAACAAGCAGAGATTATTTATGAGAAAAGGAAGGGGAAGGGGAGGCTGAACAACTTTCATATTCCATTATGTATCAAAGGCTCTTATTTTACTCAACATATTTTATGCGATTCTAGAGAAAAATATCAGACTTTTGAGAGTGACTTGCTATATGAAATTGACCTGGTCATAGATGCATCTTTTTTTTTTTTTTTTTTTTTTGGGGGGGGGACGGAGTTTCGCTCTTGTTACCCAGGCTGGAGTGCAATGGCGTGATCTCAGCTCACCGCAACCTCCGCCTCCTGGGTTCAGGCGATTCTCCTGCCTCAGCCTCCTGAGTAGCTGGGATTACAGGCGCCCGCCACCATGCCCAGCTAATTTTTTGTATTTTTAGTAGAGACGGGGTTTCACCATGTTGACCAGGATGGTCTCGATCTCTTGACCTCGTGATCCACCCGCCTCGGCCTCCCAAAGTGCTGGGATTACAGGTGTGAGCCACCGCGCCCGGCCTAGACTCATCTTAATAGGGAAAATTATTAAGAGGTAGTTGTGATTACATGTGTTTTCATCAATGATTCTTTTGAACCACACATAAATGGGGTTAGTACAGGGACAACTGATTTGCAAACTCAACAAAATTCTATTCCCCCCAAAAAAAAACTTAAGAGAAACTCCTGAAATAAAGATATTAAAAAGATAAAAAAGATCCATACTGCTTGAATCAGAGTTTGGAGCCTCAGAGCTTCATGCAGTCTGTGCTGGAGCCAGCATGTACCCAGCTCACAGGAGCAGATAATGTGCACCTCTTCTCAATTAAGAACATTAGAGTGGCAACTTGAAATCAGCCATGGTGAGACTATTTACACCATGGAAATTGGCAAATGCTACAAGTATGTGTATTTTTTTTCCTGAAGAAAAGTGACCTCTGACTTTACCTCTCATCAGGCTCTTCACCCACTTGAGAACTTAAAAGGCACCTTAACAGGTGTGTAGAACTTAGAGAATCATGGTGAGAAAACCACTCATGTCAGGCAGCTATTGTTCTACGTAAAATGTAGGAATACTAAACACTTTTTACTAAATCCTTTTTAGTAAAACAGAATAAACCAATGCTAAATTAGAAGATTCTGCTAACAGTCCCACTTTTCACTGTTTTTTAGCTCTCAAGAATGAGCATTTGTTTCTTGTTCCAAAGCAGTGTAGAATAAGCCAGTTATCAACACACATCTGGAGCAGACTCCATGAAAAAAGGGAGTAGTCAGTACTTGAAAAATATTTCTATAATGTGGTTTCTTACATCTGGTGTTGAGAGCAGAGCAGCTCCTTTAAATCAAAAAATTGTCAGATGAGTGATCCTTAGAGAATAAAAGAGGCAGGGTGGAGAAGTGACCTCAGGAACTCCTCCTGGAAAAGCGCACCTCCCTGAAGACTCTGTCCCTCCACCCTTCAACCAGCAAAACACCATGAGGTCAGCTCTCTGACTGAAATTGCCAGTGTCTGTCTCTTCCCTGCACTTGCAGGGTTTAATAGCCTGCTCCTGTAGCCAGACGACTTGCAGCCAAGTGACCCGAAGTATTCCCTCTTCTCCAAGGTTAAGAATGTCGCTTCTGATGTCTTCCCAGTGAAGCGTCAGCTGTGATTGTCATACATAGAGTAGTATGGTTGCCCAGTGAACCCCATAACTATATAACTGTGCTCTTAAAGAAATGACACTGGCAGAAATCTCATGCCCTCGTTCTAATGTTCCCTGTAGGTGCTTCTTTTAAAGCACGGTTGATAGCTCTGTTAGTAAACCATCCCACCAGCAAGCCCAAGTCAGTAGGAAGAAGCCTGCCAATTGTGTCATAATGTTTTTCCATAAGTAATGCAAGTTTGTGGAAGAAACAAGACACCTTTGGTATGTTGCAAAGGGCAGCCAAAGAATGAAGACTCTGAGGCTGAGCAAACATATTCCATTATTCTGCTGCAACATGTATAAAGCTTCTGCAGGAGATTGTTTATATATGTTGTATGTCCTGTTAAAGCAGAACTTAATGAAAGTGTTCAACTTTAACATCTCTTTATAGTATAGCAGAGTCATGTGCTGCAATCTTCATGCTTTGGACAGGTTGGGTACCAGCAAAGGATCACAGAAAATTGATGATCCACATAGTCAGTGGTGGCAAGGATACGAGAATTTCATTGCTGGCACTTTTGTTGATTATGTACGTCTTCTGGTTGTGCTTGCATTAGCTTCTCTTAGATGTTTGAAAACATCAGTCAGGAACACTTCCAAGAAAATTGAATGTATAAGGCATATAGACATGAAAAATTAATTACATGTTGTCTCACATCATTATTCAAAACATGTGAGTGAAATTTTAAAAATACATATTATTAATATTTAGAGAAGAGAGAGATTGTAGTAAAACAGCCTGATTTAAAAAGGCATAAAAAAATGTGAGATTGAGCTTGCCTTAAAGGGTGATTGGATGTGGATACATTGAGTAAGGAAGGAAGGGGTTTTCAGATGAAGGGCACAACATACGCTACAAGGCACAGATGGAAATGAGTAAGTGAGTTTTGGAAGCTCTATGTGGAATAGTAGGGCTGCGGCAATGGGCTTTTATATGTAGGCGAGGGCAAATATAAGGAAGATGAGGGTCAGCTAACGGATAAGTACTGGTCTTCAGCTATATAATTCTTTGGGCTTCAAACAAAGGGCTTGGATTACCAAGGTTGAAACATACAATGAGTTTTTCTCAGTATACAAGTTTCATAGACCAGTACTAGAAATAAGCCTAGATTCTAGAGTGCCACTCAGACCTTCTATTTATCTATATACCACTCATCCCCCAAGTGTTAGGTTAAGACCCCCTTGACCACACAGTCACAGTTTCTCTGCCTAGTTTTGCTTTTATATTCTGCTATCTGTCTTCAGCCTTACCTTCTACCTCTTTCCTTCACTTTGGACTCCATGGTCCAGCAATGCCCTAGGAATTACAGTTCTCTAAATACTCTAAATTTTGTTTTTTCATCTCTAAACATCTCACTGACCTTGGCAGCTGTAATTTATCTACTATTATAAACTCCTTTTAAAAGTATTGGCTCTTGAGTATGTAGGGAAATTGATCCTAAACCAAGACTGGTTATTTATCTTATACTTGTCTCAAATTATTGCTTTTTGTCATAATATTGTTATTTTGCTTTAAATATGTCTTTCTTACTAGAATACTTGTGTCTAGAAGTCAACAGTAATTTTTTAATTCTTATGTCCCCCTGCTGGGCACATCAAAGTGCTTTTTGGATAAAATATGTCCAAATAATGGATACATATGTTAATATGTAAATATATTCTGAAAACTAGTCAAATGGACATGAAGATTAAGAGAATATTTAGAAACTTAAGAAGGCAGCAGATATTTATGAATACCTGAATATAGAAAAGAAGTTTGGTAAGGACAATTGCTGTTGCTTTCTTAACATGGCTTTCTTATTTTTCCTAGCATTTCATCTCACACTTTAATCAAAACACATAAATGTCTTTACTCAAAAAAAGGAGTGCTTATCATTACTTGATAAACAACTAGCTAGAAGAACTGAACACTTAGAGGAGAAGTTTAGCCAAAATAATTTAATGACTATTTGCAGAGTAAAATTAATGTTCTAAAGAATGAAACACCAGCCTAATTAGTGGACAAATATTTTATTTTATGATGGCACATAGATGATATGTTATCGTGAAGTTTCAATAAACATGTCTTATTGTATTGCAAGGTGAGAGAGAAATTAATCACATCTGATTTATACTTGGCAGCATTACACTGAGAAAACTCGGTACTGCATACAGAGTCTATAAAGGGCAATCATTGTTTATGTGTGTTACATTATTAACACTCAACAAAGTTGATGCCATGAATCAATAGAAGAATTAATTATTTTCAGAAAGAATTATTTGGTAGATTTGAACATAAACTCATACTAGGAGACACTTGTTTTAGGTGATAAATTCATTGTGGGTATTAAAAGAATGCCTTGTGGGGAATATTTGAGTGAATGCAAAGTAACTGATTTGATTTGATTTGTTCAGATTACCTATATAATAACTATGGTTTTGAGCAACCTTAACATAATTGTTACCAGGATTTCAATTACCTTTAAGTAAAAGCCAGAGACTAGGCAATGATAATTTAATAAGCTTATCACACATCAAACTGTACTAACTGGAAATTATATAAATTGTCTAGTAATATGTCCTAACTCTGGATTTTTCCAGAACTTAGAAACAAGAATGCTTGCAAATACTTAAGAAGACATATCAGTTTAGCAAGCCGTAATTAGTGGTGTTTTATGGAGATCTGGAACTATTTAAATTGCCCATGCATTGCTCTTTCCATGTTTTCATGCAGTGAATGATGTATTTCCCTTTTTCCACTTGTGTGAAGATTAAGGCTAGAAAACACCCATAATTCTATATTTTGCAGAAGTGTGGAACACACTCATCAGCTTAGAACAACCTCAAATTAAATTTTTTGTCCTCATTTTGGTCTTCATTGTGAGCCACTTATAAACATGTGTATTTAAATATAATACTTTTTTAAAAATAAAAACATATGAAATCCAGATGAAAGTCTAGTTAGTGGAATAAAGAATGAGAGGTTTTGTTTTATTACTTGTCTCATTACTGCTACTTTTTTAAGTCTTTTATTTGCTCCTCATGCCTTTCTACAAAAGGAGAACTATATTTATCAAGTCTGTAAAAAGTTCTAGTGATGTTAACTGGTCAAAGTAGGTCTAAAAATTGCATTCATGATGATGCAATCTACATGAGTGAGATGATATTAGTAATTTGCTGAGATCTAGCTGCACATAGAGGTCTGCCTGACAACCTTGGCCCAAAGGCACTAATACTGTTGGGCAGCTGGTGCAGGGATTTAACCTGGAGATTGTCATATTTTGGTTGGTCCCCCACATTTTTTTTCTTTTTTTACTGAGTCAACATTAAACACTTGGCAGATTTTACACAAAATCCCACATTCTATCTTCTGCTGAGATCTGGCAGCACGAAGACTTTATTCCAGCTTAGAAGCAATCAGCTGGATAAGTGTTCTTTGCCATCTTTGGATAACACATAAGTTCCCAGTTTGTCACAGTCCCCACTGCATCCTGCTATCTATGACTGATGCTGTGCCTATTGCTGGACCAGGTAGCTTGCTTTGTTACTTTCCTTTTACTGCATAGCTCTCAGAAGAGATAAATGAAAACTGAAACAATAGTGCTGTGTATTTCAAGAAAAATATAAGGTAGTGTTTTTGTTTCTGGAAGTGAAGATATCAACAGAAATTTAATATTGACAGGTGTTTAATATTAGTAATAATGTTTATATGTGTTAAAATGTTATATACCCAATGGTTTTGCTCATATAACTTAACACTCAGATCTTATTAGTGAGTAAGTTTCAGTTCCTGGCTTCAGCAGTTCCCAGCCTGCCCTTAAGTTTAGCCTTAGGTGCCCTATGAATGGAATCTTCTCCTCAGAAGCCCTTGTCAGGTTCCCTTTCCAGAACTGCTGGCGCCGTTCAGCAGTCCTTTCACCAGATCTAGTTCTTGTTTTCTGTCTGCCCCTTTGGACTTAATGCTCTGACTCTTTTCCCTCCTGAATAGAATTGAGGCTTCTGTTTCAAAGAGACCTTGCACCAAAATTGCAGGCCAGATACAATGAATGATATAATGCATTCATACAACACGTCTTTGTTTATTATCTTTTAACCAGCTTTGTTATAAGTCTGATGGCAAAACAATAACAAAATAGACCTAGTTACAGTCAGCACAAGCTTATGTTCTAGAGGGAGAAACAGGCAAAAAAAGACACAAGCAACTAATATATAATATACTGTCAGGTAAATGAGGGCTGTGAAGAAAAATAGCAGGCTAGTGAGACAAAAAGTAGAGATTGAGAGGGAGAGCTACTTTTATATGTCATTGCTTTCAAGAAGCAACTTTTAAGAACTGAATGAGGTAACAGAAAAGGACATGGGGTGTTCTGGAGAGGAGTATGCCAGACAGGGAACAGCAGGTGCCAAGATCATGGAGGGGAAGTGTGCTTGAATCTCAGGAGCAGCAAGATCTACAGTGGGAGGGGCAAGCTCAGGCCAGATCGTGCAGAGGCTTGTAGGGAATTCTAAGCTGTTGGGATTTTATTCCAAGGGTAATGAATGGGATCTTTGATACAGGGGAATTACCAGATTTAATTTACCACATCCAATCTAAGCTCTCTTCTTCTTTCTTTTCTTCTTCTCTTCTTCCCCTCCTTCTTCTTCCTTTTCTCCTCCTCATCCTCCTCCTCCTTTTTTTTTTTTAATAGAGATGGGGTCTCACTCTGTTGCCCAGTCTAGAGTGAAGTGGCATAATCACAGTTCACAGCAGCCTTAAATTCCTGGGCTCAAGCAATCCTCCTGACTCAATTTCCCAAGGAGTTGAGATCACAGGCACACACAACCACACCTAGCTATTTTAAACTTTTTTTTTCCAGAGATGGAATTTTGCTATGTTGCCCAGGCTGGTCTTGAACTCCTGGCTTCAAGCCATCCTCTCATCTCACCCTTCCAAGATGCTGGGATTACAGACATGAGACACCACACCCAGCCCCTAAGCTCCAATTTCTATGTTCTCTCTTTTGGGAGGGCAGATCACATGAAATAAAATTTTTACATGTCAGAGTTTTGACTTAATTTAATGATAATATAATTTATTTTAACAAGTAGCAGCATTAGATTGTGTCCACAAGTTTTTGTTTTCTAACTATATGGTGTCTGGCACAAAATTAGAGGTAGAAAAACGATGACTGAGAAGAGTGAAGAGTTATCTCATATACAAGATGGCATCAGCTCTTCTCTGAAAACAGAATAATATACAAGCACTTAGCCTAATTCAAAGCATCAAGTTATACACACTATTAATCTTCTACAAATAGTATAACATAGTCATGCTATTTTTTTTCTCCTCCATGGTAGAAGATACTCTTAAAGCAACTGGAGCATCTAAGTGATTTGAAAAGTACTGTACAGAGTTTCTGATTATTACTAGAATAATAACTATGTTATTAAGTTGGTTCTTTAAAACTTTCTTTCTAGTGTCCAGGAGGAGCATTTACACACAATATACGAAGCACCAGGGAGTTCCCAGATGATGTTGTCAGTTTTATTCGGAACCATCCTCTCATGTACAATTCCATCTACCCAATCCACAAAAGGCCTTTGATTGTTCGTATTGGCACAGACTACAAGTATACAAAGATAGCTGTGGATCGAGTGCACGCTGCGGATGGGAGATACCATGTCCTGTTTCTCGGAACAGGTAAATACTTGAGCCCAAGATATCCTTTAATATGTAGCAAAATAATGTGCTAAATATAGGTAGTAGGTAAGGGCCATGATATTGAAACTAGAAAAACTCCAATAATTACTTCTGTTTAGCCATTAGTGAGATATTTAATTTCTTTTTGCCTCAATTTCCACATCTGTAAAATGAAGCTAATAAATTATAGAGTTATTCTGAGGAATATATATATGTATATGTATTATATAATATATATGTCGTATGTATTATATATATGTTAAATATGTATTATAAAATATATGTGGGTAGGGCTATGTGATTTTCTTGGCAATTTGTCATTACAAGATATTTGTATGATTTCTCTGCTACACTTTCCATCCAAACTAGAAATGAACCAGCTTTGTGAAAAACTTCTACTTGCCTTGCAAAAAAAAAAAGCAATAATTAAGTACAGGTATTGATCGACTTACGACCTATGCAACTTACGACCATTCGGCTTTACGACCACAATCGCTAGCCACGACTGCTCTGCGTCTGGCAGCGCAAATGCTGCCCACCTGGGCGTACGACAGTGCGGACCAGCTTCCGGCAGCACTATCATCTCTGCGTGCATATAGCCTACTCAACTTACGACCAAATCGTGTTACGACCGGTCTGCCAGAACCAATCGTGGTCATAAGTCGAGCACTAGCTGTACTAGAATTGCATCAAGATATAACCAAAGCTGGTTTAGCTCTTATTTAATAACCCATGTAGGTAAGTGTTCCTTTCAACTGAAACAGACTCTGACTTCTTAATCAATACATGAAGCCATTTTCTAAGGACAGTGATAATGACAGATAACATGTCCGATGTAACATTTGGAAGTGAATTTGACTCAAATATAGACAGGTTTTTTGAAAATATTGATAGCACTCTTTTAGTACATCTACACATTTTATACATTTACTTTGATAGAAGTTGAATGAAAATATGCTTGCTTATAGACCCACATGATGTGAAATAACTAGCATTGTACGTTGTGGAGCAGTGGTTCTCAAAGTATGGTCCCTGGACCGGCAATATTACTGAGAACCTGTTAGACATACAAATTCTGAGGTGCTGGCCCCAAAATTCTGGAAATGAAACTCACTTATCTCTGTTTTCCCAAGCCCTCTAAGTAATTCTGCTGCATATTAAAGTTTAGGAACCGCTACTCATGGGAAAGACACCCTGGCTTGTCGGTTGGGCAGTAATTTAAAATATATTCCAAACATCCCTAACTACCTTCTAGGCACTGATGAAATCTCTTCATTTACAAGAACACTCTTAACAATATGTCTTGTTGTAGTCTTAGAACTATCTTATGAAATTAGGTAGTTTCTGTATTAGATTAGGAAATAGACATAAAACACATCTGTAAAAGTCATTATAAAATATGGCAGTGGTGGAATATGGGTTCTGGATTAAGGAATAAATTGCACTCATACTTAAATCAATTTAAGATGTGGATACTTTTTCTTGGGTAAATAAAATTTCCAAAGTGTGCTAAGATAAGGTTTTTATTTTATCCTTTTTTATTCTTAAAACCCCAGACCTGAATGTTTCATTCTCATGTAATTTCAGCTGGTACTGGTCTGAGACTGTTCTAAAATGCACTACTAGATTTGTCATCCTTTTTTGGCATCCAAGTTTGGCTTCCTTTCCCACAGTTGGACATATCTGAGTTTTTACTAGTCCTCTCTTTGCTTGCCTGACATCTCAAGAATAATCCTTCCTTCCCAGAACAACTGTTCCTCACTCTGCTCTCAATTTGTATCTCATCTACAATCTCCAGGACTTTTGTTGTCAATTATATTCTTACTCACTTGATTCTTCCCTATCATCCTCCACTGAATCATCGACTTAGAAGACTTGCCAGGTTATTAAACTAGATATCCGTCTTCACCCACTGCCACCTCTGCTGTATTGCAGATTTTGCCAAAGTCTTGCGTGGCCTCATGATAAGAAAAATGGTCTTTTAACCACTGAAATACCTCTCTCTCCTATTTGCATCATTTGGCATTGTAGAATTTCACTTTACCAATTGTTTTAGTCATGTGTCAGATAATTATCCTCTCCTTCTGATAGTTCCCTCTTAGCTGGCTTCCTCCTGCCCATGAGTCTGGGTATTCCTTGAGGTTCTGTCTGTAGTCCCCTTTTTAAAAATATTCCTTGTCCATCTCATTCATTCACTTGGCTTCAATTATCCATTCTGTGCAAACAAATCCCAAATGTATATTGTTATTCCTTACCGTTTCTTATGCTCAGTGTTTTCATGTACAACTTACTGTTAGATAACACACATTGTATAACCCATTAACATTTCAGACATCATGCTTCAAACTCAATTTATTCTCTTTGAAAACTTTCCCCCAGCAGTTAATCCAGTCTCCCATATTTGTATTCATTACTGCACATTCCTCTCAAGGTTGTATCTCTCCTTGCTATTTAATTTCTCTTTAGGCATATCACAGTGCCTGATAAGCTCAGTAAATATTTGTCAAGATAAATTGAAAATCATAATTATGTCCATTGTTACTCATGTAATAATATAAATTCATAAATGTGACTGTAAAAGCCAATCTTCATTTGCGTATAAGCTTTGTTCTCTACAGATACAGCCTTCATGTCAGAGACTACAAAGTGCCACTTTTAGCCTTAGCTCAGATCATTCAACTTGGAGTTTGTGTTTGAAAAACAATTTTGTTTTTCCTGAGGCTGTGTGGTAATTTGGAATATTACCTCTCCATAATGTCTCATATTACCCAGAAAAAAATGCCTTTTCTTTTTTCTTGTGAAGCCTGCCTTAAAGGTGGACTTTGTTGCCACAATGAAGTTGGCTTTTTTTTTTTTCATGAAAATCTACATGAAATATGTTTATTTTCTACATAAAATATGTAGATTTCATAGATGGAATGTTAAGCCTTTATGAACTATTCAGCAGGGTTTATTCATAGAAGACAGTAAGAAGCACACTTTTGCACAAATTCTCTGGCTTTTCTTACCACATAAGTTTCTGGCACCATTTCATAGAATTTTCATTTTGGTATTTAAACACTTGTGTCATTTTCAAAAACAATATTTAGGCATATGTTTTTAATTGTAGTGGAAGCTGCACTAATGATTGCTTACAAAGCCACAGGAGTCCCTTGAGGATTCCATCCTAATAGGAAAGTGTGTGCTGTGACAATACCCCTGCCAACAGCATCTTACTGAGGAGATGGTAACACGCTTAGCCACTGGACCTCATTGTCATAACAGACTGCATTATAATTTTTAAGCAATGATTTCAATTTACCTGCAACTCTAACAACCAGTATATTGGTATAAAATATTTACTGCCCAAGTAGTTCTTGGTTTGCTGGTGAAATTTCTACTAAAGAGAGTTCTCTCTTCTTGTTTGTTACTAAAAGAGACAAAATAGCCTTTTTTGAAACAGCTTTTGGGGGAGAATCACAGGTCATTGTCCCAGGACTTCCTAGCATTATGGATCTATCTGTCTTGCAAAGGATATAACATTTTTCGGGTGTTTCCAGGTGTCCTAGTGTCAGACAGCCTTTCAGCTGTTATAGACAGATGGTGACACTCCAGCTATTGACAAAATGAAGAAAGCGTCTCTTTTGGCTTTTCTTCCGTATCATCATGGAAAATTCAGGGGAACTCAATGAAGACATTGTTTGTCAAAGAAGATGCCATAGGGATAACTTATGTGACAGTTCATTGGAATGCAAATAGGATTTCATGTAATGATCTTCACTTTGAATGTTATGAATGATTTTGTAGTTCACAAAATCTCCATGGTAGTTGTGTGGGCTCCGTGCCTGGCAACTGCTACAGTTAGCCCAATACCATTATTGTGTACAACTCTGGCTGAATTTGAGATACTGACCTTCTTCTACTCCCCTCTGACTGCCTCAGATTATTTTTTGTATTGCCAGATATCAAGCAAAATTATTAATGTAAAAAAAAGAAAAAAAGGGAGGGAGGAAGAAAAAGAGGGAAGAAGGAAGGAAGAAAAAGTGAGCTTTATCCTCTGACCTTTTATTTCTTATGGTTTTCATTATTGCTAACTAGTCTATGGGTTGGCAAACTATTAATGTAACCTATGGCCCAAATCTAGCCTACTGTATGTTCTGTATGGTACATACATTAAGAATGTTGCTTGGCATTTTTAAATGGTTGACAAAATAAGACTATCTTATGAGCAGTGAAGATTATATGATTTTTAGATTTCGATGTCCATAAAGTTTTATTTAAATGTAGTCACAGCCATTCATTTACATTTTGTCTGTTGCTGCTTTTGTTTTACAGAAGCAGAATTGATTAGCTGCCACAGAGACCTTTTAGCCAGCCAAGCCACAAATATTTATATTTTAACCTTTTACAGAAAAAGTTTGCTTGTCTCTGTTTTGGTTGATAATTGTAAATTTTAAAATAAATTAATATTTCTTCAATAAGCTATTTTCTAATATGTAGATATAATACAGTAATTCATAATGTTGCCCAAAATTAATATTTCTTCTTTCATCTTGAGTTAAAAAATGCGGCTATTTTGTTAAAATTTAAACTGGAAACTGTGTTTATTTAATTATTTTCCCACTCATTCCTGATACTACTGTCTATAAAAAAAATCACAGGTCGAAAAAATTTATTTTAAAATCAGTACTTTGTTTTATTCTGTAGTATTAGGGCTGTAGGTATTTTTGTGTTCTTTATCTCTCTCTTTTCTTGAGGAAGGGCTATAAAACAGCAGGCAAGGGTTCTCATAGGATTAACATTCCTATTTTAACTTTGCCACCTACTGCTTACATCTAGGCCGTTTATTCAAAGCAGACTGTGTTACACAGTCAAGAGCTTTTTGATGGTTTTCCTTTTGCTTCTGGAGTTATGAAAATATTTAAGTGTCTGGGTCAGGTTCAGACACATTCTGTAAAATTTATATTTTTATCACTGTATATGAATCAGAATGACATGTGGTTTTTGATGAACGAGTGAGAGTGTTTTTATGAATGGGTATTAGAGGTTTAGGATGATTTAATGCTATTATGATTTTTTAATGTAAGGTCTATACGTGTGTTCTGCTAACATTCTTATATAGTGTATACTGTTTCATGCTTCTTATTAGCTTCCATTTAACTGGAGGAGTACTAAGTTGGAACACTGGTTCCAGGAAGTCCCCTGAAAGTGTGAAGTTTTGAAGTGTGTGCCACATATGTCAATAAAGCTTTAAAATGCTTGCCTTGTAGCATTAGAGGATCTCTGCCTTTATAGTAACTAACCAGTTCTGGCAGTTGCATCTCTTGGAATGGCACACTTAATGAACTGCAGAGCCAGGAATTTTGATTTTTAAAGAACTCCTTAAAATACTCCATGTAAAATTTGATAGCTAGAGCAGTGCATGTGAGTTTGGAAATGATGACTATCAGCTGGAAGAGGTACATGGATGTCACTCTGAGGATGATGTCTAGACTTCTACTTTGCTTTGGCGTAAGGAAAAAAATCCCTTTATAAGTTACTGATTTTTAATGACATTGTGGGTCACTGCTTTCCAAAGCAGAATGTGGAAACTTCTGAGAGTTTACCTTAGATTCTACAGGGATTTTCACAGCAGGAAATACTAATGGAACAGGGTGGAACGATGGCTGAATTGATGGGAGATAGATGATAAGTCACGGTGTCATGTAGAAGAGTAGCAAAGAGGGATATGTGAAGACAGAGGGAAAGAAAGGAACACAGCCCTGAGTGAATGCTAAGCTAGAGGCAAATGTTGTAATTTAAAGTTTACTTTAAAAAGAGAATTTATTTAAAATAAAAATATGGCTAATTGCTGAAAAAAAATGTATTGCAAAAAGCAGAATTATTTTTCTTTAAGTTACTCTTCAGACACCTGTTATTTTAAGGACAATGTAAAATCTCATGTAATGATTGTATAAAGAATACATGTGTATAATGTTTTATATATAATATATGTTAACATATATAATAATTGTTTCTAGTCTGCTTGAATCACCCATTTATTATTTAGTATTCTGACTTAGGCAAATAGGTATATATTTTCAGATTTCTAAAATACTTTATTGCTATTATAATTATGCTAATTAAATTTATCTACAGTGTTTATGTTTTTCCAGGAATGCTAAATAAAGCATCTGATCCAACCCTTATAAATATCATATGAAGAATTATAAGAATGTAGGTGCCATGGAGGTCAGGGATATTGGTGTGATTGATTTATTGCTGTATCCTTAGTACCTAGACTAGTGCATCACTCCACTCAATAGACATTATTTGAATGAATGAGGTGCATTTATTATTTGTCATTGTTTTTGGGCAGAATCACAGATAAGTTAAGATCATAGAGATAGTAGTTAACATATAATACAACCAGAATATAAACCCATGCTGTCTGATTTCATATATTGAACATGTATTCTCTTCACATTTTTACCTCTTTTATCATAACTGCTTTATATTTTTTTCCTTAAGTGAAGTTCATTTCATTTATATTTTCTCATTTTACTATGAATTAAATGTTTCATCCACATATATCAATATGATACCCCGGATGTGCTGATATTCAACATTAGCCTTGGCATTGCTTTGTTTGAGTGATATCACTCATTTTAACCCATCCATATGTTGCTACAAAGTCTTACATGTGAACAAGATTCATCTTACAAGGTGACAGAGAAGACTTGGACGAACGTCACCTTGGAACAGAGTTTTTTATGTGTGAATTAACTTATGCATTCGAATTTAACCTGTGAATTTGATATGTTTATGTCAGTTACATTATACCTAGGAAGAAAGGAGATAAAAATTGGGAGAGAGAGGGGAAGATGTGAAAAGAGAGGAGAACTTTGCCCTCATTTTTGATGTATCACTAAAGTTTTGTCCATTTAAAATTTGTTTTAAAATGGGTCTCATATCTATATTCAAAATGTCTTACATGCTCACCAAAACACACATCAAACTCTTTGGCATGGTTTTGTTTCCTTGATTAAAATGGATTCTGCATAGCTCATAGATATATTTGGAGAGTTTAGAATATCATGCAAGGACCAAGTGACTCTCAGCAGGAGGACGGAGGGCAATGATTCGCTCTGCACCACTGGCTCATTTACTACTTAATCCCTGATGCTTCTCTAGATGACTTGAAGACAATTACAGTCATACCTCATCCCCGGGTGTTGCCCCTATTTAACCCTCTAGTGATATGAGTGTAAGAAAAATGTTCTAGCCTAAAGACATTAAATGGTGAAGTCTTTTGTCTGTGTGTCAGGAATGAACAGCCACACTTAAGTTTTTGTGCTTGATGTGCTGCCAAGTTTCCCTGAGGCAGACTTGGCAGGCTTTGTCCCAAAGAAGAATTCACAGCCTACTGCTCAGCCAGGCCAGGCCATCCCTGTGTGAGTATCCATAGGAAGGCCAGAGCTGCCAGTTGTGGTGGCGGTTTTTGCAGAAAGCCAGCTTTTAAAATTTTTTATTGAACTTGGAAAAGTTAAGATTCTAGAAAATAGAAGGAAATGTTGCATTTTACAATGTGAAATGTAGTATAGATTGGAATGAAAAGATCTGAAAATGGAGTTTCCAAGGAAGTCTGTGATATTAGAGTCGCATGTGTTACACTGAGTTACATCCTTATTTTTCTCTTGCACTAATGGGGCAGGCAGAATAATGCCTCTGTCCCAAAAGATCTCTATGTCCTAATCTCTGGAACTGTGGACATGTTATCTTAATTACAAAAAGGAACTTGCAGATGTTTAATGTCATAGATTGGGAGATTTTCCTGAATTGTTTGGGTGTGCACAGTCTAATCACATGAGTCCTTAAAAGCAGAGCTTCCCTGGCCATTGTCAGAGATACGATAGTGGAATAAGTGTCAGAGAAATGTGACTTTGCTGGCTTTGGAGACAGAGGAATAAGACCATATGCCAAGGAATGCAGGTGACCTCTAGAAGCTGGGAAATGCAAGGAAGTATATTGATTCTTCCTAAAACATCCAGAAAGGAACCCTCTCAAAACCTTTTTTTAGTGCAGGGATACCTGGGATGGCGTTGTAGTTTTCAGAACGCTCAGATCATAAGTTTATGTTTTTTGTTTTTTGAGACAGGGTCTCACTCTGTGGCCCAGGCCAGAGTGCAGTGGTGTGATCTCAGCTCACTGCAGTCTCCACACTCCAGGCTCAGGTGATCCTCCCACCTTAGCCTCCCGAGTAGCTGGTACTACATTCACACACCATCATGACCAGCTGATTTTTCTATTTTTAGTAGAGACGGGGTTTCTCCATGTTGCCCAGACTGATCTTATACTCCTGGGCTCAAGCCATCTGCCCACCCTGGCTCCCAAAGTGCTGGGATTACAGACATGAGCCACCGCACTCGGCCTTTAATGTGTGTTCTTAAGACATTAAATTGGTAATAATTTGTTCATGACAGCAATAGAAAATTAATACTTTTGAGTTATAGCTTAATCGATGCTTCTTTTAATGTTTTAAAAATAAAGATTAATCAATTCTGAAGTTTTAAAACTCTGGAAATGTCCTTACTGATTTATGCAAAAAGATAACATGTTATTTTCTAGAGCTGTTTCTCAACTGGTACAGAATAACACAGTAATATGTCACAAAGATGTCATTTATTCAGGCATTAGAATGTATTGAGGTTACTGCATGCCAGGACTTACAATATACAAAGAAAAAGGGCAACATTACTTTCCTTTAAGAATCTCTTAACCCAATTTAATTTAATCCAATTCAATAAATATTTATTTCACATGGGAGTGGCTGCCTAAAACATATTTGAGATAGTTTCCTATTGCTGTATAACAAATTACCACAAAATTGTGGCTTAAGACTACATATGCTTATTATCTTACAGCTCCTAAGGATGATTGCTTAGCTAGCCTCCCTGATCAGGGTCTCATAAGGTTGTAATCAAAATGTAGCCATGCTGCATTATTTTTGGAAGTTTAAGGTCCTCTTCCAAACACACCTGGTTTTTGGCAAAATTCACTTCCTTGCTTTTGCAGAAGTAAGGTCCTTAGCTCCTCTAGGCCGCTCACAGGTTTTTGCACCATACATTTCCTCATTGGCTCTTTAAAATGCGGTTGTTTGCTTCTTCAGGGCTAGTAGAGTCTCTTACTTCAATATGCTGAGATGGGGTCTCACATAAGCATAATCATGGTATTGACATGCCAACACTTTTATATTTTTCTTTTTTTTTTAAATTGCACTTTAGGTTCTGGGGTACATGTGCAGATCATGCAGGATTGTTGCATAGGTACACACATGGCAATGTGGTTTGCTGCCTCCATCCACCAGTCACCTACATCTGATATTTCTCCCCATGTTATCCCACCCTAACGTCCCCACCTCCCCACTGTCCCTCCCCTAGCCCCCCCTTAACAGACCCCGGTGTGTGGGGCTCCCCTCCCTGTGTCCATGTGTTCTCATTGTTCATCACCTGCCTATGAGTGAGAACATGCGTTGTTTGATTTTCTGTTCTTGTGTCAGTTTGCTGAGAATTATGGTTTCCAGATTCATCCATGTCCCTACAGATGATACAAACTCATCATTTTTTATGGCTGCATAGTATTCCATGGTGTATATATGCCACATTTTTCTTCTCCAGTCTATCATCAATGGGCATTTGGGTTGGTTCCAGGTCTTTGCTATTGTAAACATCACCACTATGAACATATGTGTGCATGTGTCTTTATAATAGAATGATTTATAATCCTTTGCATGTATACTCAGTAATGGGATTGGTGGGTCAAATGGAATTGCTATTTCTAGGCCACACTGTCTTCCACAATGGTTGAACGAGTTTACACTCCCACCAAAGGTGTAAAAGTGTTCCTGTTTCTCCACATCCTCTCCAGCATCTGTTGTCTCCAGATTTTTTAATAATCGCCATTCTAACTGGTGTGAGGTGGTATCTCAATATGGTTTTGATTTGCATTTCTCTAATAATCAGTGATAATAAGCATTTTTTCATATGTTTGTTGGCCTCATATATGTCTTCTTTTGAAAAGTATCTATTCATATTCTTTGCCCACTTTTGGATAGGTTTGTTTGTTTTTTCTTATAGCTCTGTTTTAGTTCTTTGTAGATTCTGGATATTAGTCCTTTGTCAGATGGGTAGATTGCAAAAATTTTTTCCCATTCTGTTGGTTGCTGGTTCACTCTAATGATTGTTTCTTTTGCTGTGCAGAAGCTCTGGAGTTTAATTAGATCCCATTTGTCTATTTTGGCTTTTCTTCAAAAGCCAATG
>NW_016107341.1:6323802-6350015 GCF_001604975.1 Cebus imitator
AGTCTTTGCCTATGCCTATGTCCTGAATGGTTTTGCCTAGGTTTTCTTTTAGGGTTTTTATGGTGTTAGGTCTTATGTTTAAATATTTAATCTATCTAGAGTTAATTTTAGTGTAAGGTGTCAGGAAGGGGTCCAGTTTCTGCTTTCTGCACACTGCTAGCCAGTTTTCCCAACACCGTTTATTAAACAAGGAATCCCTTCCCCATTGCTTGTTTTTGTGGGGTTTGTCAAAAATCAGATGGTTGTAGATGTATGGCATTGTCTCCAGGGTCTCTATTCTGTTCCATTGGTCTATGTCTCTGTTTTGGTACCAGTACCATGCTGTTTTGATGACTGTAGCCTAGCAGTATAGTGTGAAATCAGGTAACGTGATGCTGCCAGCTTTGTCCTTTTTGCTTAGGATTGTCTTGGCTATGTGGGCTCTCTATTGGTTCCATATGAAGTTTGAGGTGGTTTTTTCCAGTTCTGTGAAGAAGGTCATTGGTAGTTTGATGGGGATGGCCTAAAATCTATAAATTACTTTGGGCAGTATGGCCATTTTCACAATACTGATTCTTCCTAACCATGAGCATGGGATGTTTTTTCGTCTGTTTGTGTTCTCCTTATTTCTTTGAGCAGTGGTTTGTAGCTCTTAAAGAGGTCCTTTACATCCTTTGTGAGTTATATTCCTAGGTATTTTATTCTCTTCGTAGCAATTGTGAATGGGAGTTTGTTCATGATTTGGCTCACTGTTAGTCTGTTATTTGTGTATAGAAATGTTTGTGATTTTTGCACATTGATTTTGTATCCTGAAACTTTGCTTAAGTGGCTTATCAGTTTAAGGAGATTTTGGGCTGAAATGATAGGGTCTTCTAAATATACAGTCATGTCATCTGCAAATAGAGATAATTTGACTTCTTCCTTTCCTAATTGAATACCCATTATTTCTTTTTCTTGCCTAATTGCTCTGGCTAGAACTCCCAATACTACAGTGAATAGGAGTGGTGAGAGAGGGCATCCTTGTCTAGTGCCGGATTTCAAAGGGAATGCTTCCAGCTTTTGCCCACTCAGTGTGATATTGGCTGTAGGTTTGCCATAAATAGCTTTTATTTTTTTGAGATATGTTCCTTGGATACCTTGTTTATTGAGAGTTTTAAGCATAAAGGGCTGCTGGATTTTATCAAAGGCCTTCTCTGCATCTATTGAGATAATCATGTGGTTTTTGTCTTTGGTTCTGTTTATGTGGTAGATTACGTTTATAGACCAACATCATCCTGATACCAAAACCTGGCAGAGACTCAACAAAAAAAAAGAAATCTTCAGGCCAATATCCATGATGAACACAGATGCAAAAGTCTTCAATAAAATACTGGCAAACCAAATCCATAAAATGGCCTCATAAAATGATTTGGGAAGGAGTCCTTCTTTTTGTATTGTTTGGAATAGTTTCAGAAGGAATGGTACCAGCTCCTCTTTGTATGTCTGGTAGAATTCAGCAGTGAAACCGTTTGGACCTGGATTTTTTTTGGTTGGTAGGCTATTAATTGCTGCCTCAACTTTAGCCGTTGTTATTCGTCTATTCAAGGTTTCAACTTCTTCCGGATTTAGGCTTGGGAGGGTGCAAGTGTCCAGGGATTTATCCATTTCTTCCAAATTTACTGGTTTATGTGCATAGAGTTGTTTGTAGTCATCTCTGATTGTAGTTTGTATTTCTGTGGAATCAGTGGTGATATCCCCTTTATCATTTTTAATTGCGTCTATTTCTTAATCTTTTAAAAACACCAGCTCCTAGATTTATTGATTTTTTTGAAGGGATTTTTTGTGTCTCTATCTCCTTCAGTTCTGCTCTGATCTTAGTTATTTCTTGTCTTCTGATAGCTTTTGAGTTTTTTTTAATCTTGCTCCTCTAGCTCTTTCAATTTTGATGATAGGGTGTCAATTTTAGATCTTTCCTCACTTCTTATGTGGGCCTTTATTGCTATAAATTTCCCTCTAGACACTGCTTTAAATGTGTCCCAGAGATTCCGGTACATTGTGTATTGGTTCTTGTTGGTTTCAAAGAACATCTTAATTTCTACCTTCATTTCATTGTTTATCCAGTCGACATTCAGGAGTTGTTCAGTTTCTGTGAAGCTGTACAGTTCTGAGTTAGTTTCTTAATTCCGAGTTCTAATTTGATTGCCCTGTGGCCTGAGAGACTGTTTATTATGATTTCTGTTCTTTTGCATTTACTGAGGAGTGATTTACTTCCAATTATGTGGTCAGTCTTAGAGTAGGTGCAATGTGGTGCTGAGAAGAATGTATATTCTGTGGATTTGGGGTGGAGATTTCTGTATATGTCTTAGATCCACTTGGTCCAGATCTGAGTTCAAGTCCTGGATATCCTTGTTAATTTTCTGTCTCATTGATCTGTCTAATATTGACAGTGGAGTGTTAAAGTCTCCCACTATTATTGTGTGGGAGTCTAAGTCTCTTTGTAGGTCATTAAGAACTTGCTTTATGTACCTGGGTGCTCCTGTATTGGGTGCATATATATTTAGGATCATTAGCTCTTCTTAATGCATTGATCCTTTTACCATTATGAAATGCCCTTCTTTGTCTCTTTTGATCTTTGTTGGTTTAAAGTCCATTTTATCAGAGATGAGAATTGCAACTCCTGGTTTTTTTTGCTTTCCATTTGCTTGATAAATCTTCCTCTATCCCTTTATTTTGAGCCTATATGTATCCTTGCACGTGAGATGGGCTTCCTGAATACAACATTCCAGTGGATCTTGACTTTTTATCCAATTTGCCAGTCTGTGTCTTTTGATTGGGACATTTAGCCCATTTACATTTAAGGTTAATATTGTTATGTATGAATCTGATCCTGCCATTTCGATGCTAGCTGGTTATTTTGCCCATTAGTTGACGCTTGTTTTTCATTGTGTCAATGGTCTTTACCATTTGGTACATTTTTGGAGTGGCTGGTAGTGGTTGTTCCTTTCCTTGTTTAGTGCTTCTTTCAGGGGCTCTTGTAAGGCAGGTCTGGTGGTGACGAAATCTCTCAGCAATTGCTTTTCCATAAAGGATTTTCTTTCCCCTTCGCTTATGAAGCTTAGTTTGGCTGGATATGAAATTCTAGGTTGAAAGTCTTTTCTTTAAGGATGCTGAATATTGGCCCCCACTCTCTTCTGGCATGTAGGCTTTTTGCCGAGAGATCCGCTGTGAGCCTGAGGGGCTTCCCTTTGTGGGTAACCGTTACGACCTTTCTCTCTGGCTGCCCTTCGCATTTTTTCCTTCATTTCAGCCCTGGTGAATCTGACAATTATGTGCCATGGGGTTGCTCTTCTTGAGGAATATCTTTGTGGTGTTCTCTGTATTTTCTGGACTTGAATGGTGGCCTGGCTTGCTAGGTTGGGGAAGTTCTCCTGGATAATATCCTGAAGAGTATTTTCCAGCTTGGATTCATTCTCTCCATCACATTCAGGTACAGCTATCAAACATAGATTAGGTCTTTTCACATAATGCCATGTTTCTTGGAGGCTTTGTTCATTTCTTTTCACTCTTTTTTCTCTATTCTCGCCTTCTTGTTGTATTTCATTGAGTTGATCTTCAATCTCTGATATCCTTTCTTCTGCTTTGTCAATTCGGCTGCTGAAACTTGTGTATGCTTCATGAAGTTCTTGTGCTGTGTTTTTCAGCTCTGTCAAGTCATTTATATTCTTCTCTAAGCTGTTTTTTCTAGTTAGAGTCTCATCTAACCTTTTTTCTAGGTTCTTAGTTTCTTTGCATTGGGTTAGCACATGTTCTTTTAGCTCTGAGAAGTTTGTTATTACCCACCTTCTGAAGCCTGTTTCTGTCAATTCATCAGATTCATTCTCCATCCATCTTTTATCCCTACCTGGTGAGGAGTTGTGATCCTTTGGAGGAGGAGAGGCGTTCTGGTTTTTGTTTTCATCCTTTTTGTGCTGGCTTCTTCCCATCTTAGTGGCTTTATCTACCTTTGGTCTTTGTAGTTGGTGACCTTCAGATGGGATCTCTGAGTGGACATCCTTTTTGTTGATGATGAAGTTATTTCTTTCTGTTTCTTAGTTTTCTTTATAACAGTCAGGCCCCTCTGCTGTAGGACTGCTGGAGGTCCACTCCAGACCCTGCTTGCCTGGTGATCACCCATGGGGGCTACAAAACAGTAAGGGTTGCTGCCAGTCTCTTCTTCTGTTATCTTCATCCCAGAAGGGTACCTGCCAGATGTTGGCCTGAGCTCTCCTTTATGAGGTGTCTCTTTGGGTATAAGGGGGTCTGGGAGCTGCCTGAGGAGACAGTCTGTCCCTTATAGGAGCTCAAGTGCTGTGCTGGGAGCTCCATTGTTCCATGCAGGGATGCTGGGCAGGTACTTTTAAGTCTGCAGCAGTGGAACTCATAACTGCCTCTTTTCCCAGGTGCTCTGTCCTAAGAAGGTCGGCTTTATTTATAAGATCCTGTCATGCTGCTGCCTTTTTTCATAGATGCCCTTCCCTGCACGGAGTAGTCTAGTCACTGTCTGCCAGCAGGGGCATTGCTGAGCTGCCACAGGCTCTGACCAGCTGCTGTGTGAACTGTCTTGGTAGTGGCAGACTGCCTCGGTAGTGGTGGTCACCCTTCCCTCCACTGAGCTAGACCATCCTGGGTCCAGCTGTGCTTGCTGCGAAACTCTCAATCCAGAGTGTTTCAGATTGCTTGTTTTGTGGGGGTGGTACCCACCAAGCCAGATCACCTGGCTCCCTTTCTCTGCCCCTCCATTTCAGTTGAATGGGCAGCTCTGTCTCCCAGGAGTTCCAGGCACCAGTTGAAATGGCTGCCCAGATTTGTGTGAGTTTCTGTGCACCAACCTAGCACCAGCTGAAACCGCCATGCTGCAAACTCATGGTGCTTTTTGGCCCGGGAATCACCTGGTCTGTGGGAGTGAAAATTTGTTTGGAAATGTGGTGGGCACTCACCCTCTGTGTTGTTCTTGCTAGGAATTGCACTCCAGAGCTGTTCCTATTTGGCCATCTTGGCTCCTCACCTGACACTTTTATATTTTTCTGTTGCTTAAAAGTGAGCTACATGTTCCACCTGCACTCAGGAGGAGGAGTTATACAAGTATATGACTCATTAAGGGTCACCCGAGAGGATGTCCGCCATGACCCATACGCGTTTTAAGGGGGATCATTTTCATGATGGTGTAGAGGATACATTAAAGACAGGGAAAAGAAAATAAGACTTTTTTATGTTACAGATAAGAAATGATGAGAAGGTAAATTAAGATGGGTTAGAAATAACATTATCAGGTCTGAAATGTATTTGGAAGGAGAAAAGGACATGATGATAAAAAAAATTAATATGTGGCTTGATTTGTAGATTTATGACTTGGCAAATGGTATAAAGAAATACCATTGACTGATCAAAGTAAGAGAATCAGCAATCAGATTTGGAGAGTAATGAATTCATTTTTGTTAATAAATGTCACACTTATCTCTTCCTTTGACCTACTGTGCATGACAGTCTAAATTGACTCTTAAAATACATTATTCCATTAAAACCTCACAGCAACCCAATGAGAATCATTAGCCCCATTTTACAGTTGTGTAACTGAGGCTTTGAAACATTAAATGCTTGCTTAGGATAGCAAAGCTAGTAGGAACAGTAATTAAGTTCAAGCTCAGTTCTGTCTCACATCAAGTTGAAGATTTGGTGGACTATTCAGACATATAAGTTCAAGAGGCTGTTATAAAGAGCACTATGCTAGAGATGGAGATCTGGAAGTCATTAGCAATGTGGGTGTCAGCTGAATCCATGACAATACTTGAGGTCACTCTAGGAAACTATGCAGATAAGGATTTAATTCTTGGATCTCATTTAAGGGGTGGGAAAATAAAGAATATTTACCAAGAAATTAAAGAGTGATCATGCAAGTAACAGGAGAATAAAAGAACATTATATCCTGGTGACCTTAAGAACAAACGGTAAAAGGAAGGAAGATGCAGTGGTCAATATCATCAGATGTGGCACAATTATAGCTGAGTGCCTGGTAATACGTTATTTTCCTCATCCTATCTTCTTACACATCAGTAACATTTACCAGGAGAATAACTGTTTCAGGTGGAAAGATCTGAGACGTGAACAGAAAAAAGTAGGAAGAGATTAACAATGCAAGTAAATGGGTTGTGTGATGATCAGATTCTGAGAGGAAAGATGTTTTCCTTACCCAGACACCTAGAAATGTAGATAGATATTCAAGGCTGGTTTATGAATGTGGTTTAAACTTGGAAAACTAACACAGAAGAGCCTATCTCATGATAAAAATGGTGCAAGAAAACAGGTTGAGTGACCATACAGTTTATGAATCTCAGATGAGTAATTCTTCCCCCAGACAATAAAGGATTAAGTGGAAAGGGTTAGCCCTGAATTTGCATCTTTGGAGCAGTTGTGGCAGCCTTTGTAGGATCAGCAAAACCTTACATAATTAACCTGCATTATTGAAGGTACATCAGTTTATCTATTAAAATATGAATAGAAACAATTCTTTATGTAATGAAACAAGAAATACTAAAACGTGATATGTAATTTTTAGTAATTTACAAAGTCTTGAAACATTAATTTTAGTGATTGCTGAGGTCCTATATGAATATTCTTTAGCTATATTACAGGAAATAATAGTAATAATTTATATTTTGATGGATTATCACTTGAGCCAATACTATATTATAGTGTTTTTTAACCCTCACAGAGAAAATTTGCATCTAGAAACAGAATATACAAATTTATTAAACACTTTTTGACACATTAGATATAGCAGATATTTTTATGAAGACAGACACCTTGGTTGAATAAATAAAGTATTAGGTCAAAATCTTAAAAGGGAACACTTTGTTGTTTTGTGCTTTTTAGGTATGCTTCAATTAAATCAAAAATAATTTAGTCATTATATAATTTCTAGTTTAGTAAAACTATTGGCCTTAAGATTTCTCTTTCAGCTTTGTCCTGGAAGTCCATTTTTCAATTAACCTGCCGTATAACTCTGAAACTTTCTACAGCCGTAATGGATGCAAGCATGTGTGTACCCCTATAAAATTAAAATTCTAGATCAGCATATGGCAGTGTGGTATGTAAACCAAGAGATTTTCTCATAGTCACCATTTCTAATTTTGGTTGTAATTTCCCCAAAACCTTGTATAAAACCAAATACAAAAGAATTTATTAGAATGGTTTTTAATGTCATATCTGGATGAATTCTAGGGTAAAAATTAGGGAATGTATTTTGGCATTAACGTTTAAATCCTGCCCTCTATCACTTATCAGTTGTATAACATTGAGAAAATTATATAACATCTCTAAGCCTAGTTTCCTTATAGGAGAACTTTAAAGTAGACTTTATAGGTTTACTTTAAAGACCAAATGAGATTGTATGTATAAGCCTGAGTGTACAACCTAGCAATTAGTAAGCATTCAATAGATACGTACACACATATACCTATATAGTAGATATATATTATTGAAATCAGTCACACGTATCTATGACGAATATCCTATCATATATATTAGTATATATATGCATTTAGTAAGTATTTTTAATGTTTGCCACGTGTCCAATACTGTTCTATTCACTAGACATAAGCAGTGAACAAAACGTAAAAAATACCTCTCCTTTCACAGAGCTCAGATACTTGGAAGCAATACAAATGGTAATGAGCAATATGCATGTAATTATTCTGCAGTATCACCTACATTTGGGTACCCACTGTATTAGGAAAAGCTGAAAGCAAAACAAAAATGAAAACATCTTTTTAAAGCTTTAATAACATCGTAGATAAATCTGTTGGTAATATTGGACTTTCTTTTGTTTGGAAATTATAAATAAAAGTAAAGCACTGGTGTATAACAAAAGTATATAAATAATTTATGTGACAGGTGAAGAGAAAATAAGGAAAGGCAATTTCAGACCATGGGGAGTAAAACTGGCTGCAATCTGTAGAATTTACAAGAAAGGTTTACGTAGACTATTTTCTTTGGTCTTGAACAGCCTTGTCAGGTGTGTAAGGCAAACACTATATTCACATTTTACGAAGAAACAAAAAGGATTACAGGTGGCAGGTTTTACTCTAGTTTATGCTGTTTGCAAATGCAAAATGAGAATGAATAAAATAGAAATAGAGGACATTATTGCAAATTCAGGAGAAAGCGGTGTATTTTCTTTTTCTTTGTAATTTACGTGGCAGTGTTTTAGGGACTGCCATTAACTGGTCTGTTAATGAGCAATTGTTATCCACTCCTGAGAGCTATTAATAACTGCAAAAAGAGAACCTTCATAGAGCACAGCCTTCTACATACACGGTGTTCAGCTTGTGAGGGAATAGTACAAATTAGTTGTGTTCCTTCTAATGTAACTACTGTTGGGCAGACACCATGATGGTATCTGGAATTCGTAAAGTAGTCTTTGTAGATCTGCTTTTGAGGATGTACACGTCATCATTTTAGTCAAAACAGGAATATATATTTTAGTCCATAGTCTCACTTCACTATGTTTCTTAAATTGCTCCTGCTGAAGTTACGATATGCTTATTTTAAAGAGAATCTAGAAAATGTTTTTTTAAAGAAGGCAGTTAGAGTTTATATTCCCTTATTTGAAACTAAATATGCCTCAGAATTCAGAAGTATTTGAATAGGAAAAGGCAATATGGTCATGTATATTAGGTAAAATGACTTGCAGAACCTTGGACCACACCCTGTAGTAATGAACAGTACTGTTTTTGCTGTGAAACAGAAATCTTCAAACCATGTGTAAAAAATAAAAATAAAAATAAAAAACCAACCGTAAATAGCCTGAACTTAGTGCAGGTCAGGTTTATGACCAAATTAGTTGAAGTCAGGATAGATTTTGCCACCAAAGAAATTTAAAAAAAAAAAAAAAAAAAAAAANAAAAAAAAAAAAAAAAGAAAGAAAACAAACTTGTGAGTTTTAGAATTGTAGATAAAAGATAATGGACCTGCATTAAAAATAGAATATAATTCCCTACTTATATACAAGGATTAGACTATAAATACTGATTTTTTAAATAATCCATAAGATATCACGAGGTCTGTTTGGCTTTTTATTTTTTAGGATAGTTTTATTTTTCTGTCACTAGATTTTCAGAAATGGGTCAGCTTTGTTCTTATTTCAGCTTTTATCATGTTCACAAGTATCTGTAGCAGTTCTAAAACTTATATCTGCAAACCAATTAGTGCTAACAAAAAGAGGGTCATATCCGGCTCTCATTATTCCTTTTGGAGTTTCCATTTTGTACCAATTCCCTCCAGACTAAAAGGCATCCTTTAGAATTTCTCCAAATGCAGGAAGTCTGCAGGCAACAAACTTTCCATGCTTTTATTGATTGTTCCTTATTTTAAGAAGTATCTTTGTGGATATAGAATTGTGGGTTAATTTTGTCTTTTGTTTCAACATTTAACAAACGTCGTTCCATTATCTTCTTGGCCTCCCTTGTGTCTCATTAAAAAGTTACCAATAATTATATTACTTGTTCCCATGACAATGTATTTTTTTCTCTTCGTTTCAAGGATTTCTCTCTGTGGTTTGTTTTCAGCAGCTTATGTAAAATATGCTAGGGTTTGACCCTTTTAACATTTCTTCAGCTTGGTTCTTAATGAATCCTTATATCTGTAATGTAATATTTTTCATCAAATTTGGGAAGTGTATGGCCATTATTTTTTCAAGTATTTTTCTTACCCAGTCTCTCTGTTCTTCTTCGAAACTCTAATCACCTATATATTGGACTATTTGATAATAACATGCAAGACCACAAGCGTCTGTTCACCTTCTTCAATCTTTTATCCCTCTGTTCTTCCAATTGCATAAATTTTATAATCTATCTTCAAGTTCACTATTTTCTCTTTCAACTCCAATACTTTAATCTGCTATTAAATCCATGGAGTTAATATTTTATTTCTGTTATTATACTTTTAGTTTGAAAATTTCCATTTTGTTTAATAGTCATTCTTTTCTGAGTTTTCCTGTTTGTTAATTCGTCGAGCTATGTCTTCCTTTAGTTTTTTAATATATTTGTTTTATTATTTGAATGTAATTATACTAATTATAATACTACTTTAAAGCTGTTATTTGCTAAATTCAGCATCTGGTTTATCTCAAATTTGTTCTTAACTCTTGGTCATGTTTTCTCTCTTTTTTATATATAATGAATTATGTTGTTGAATACTGGAAATTGTGAATAATGCCCTGACTTTGAGCTCTGTTTTCTTCCTCTGAATAGTATTAATTCTTATTATAGCAAGCACTTTATGATTAGCTGATCACCCTGGAATTTTTTGGACTTGTCTACTCTTTGTTAGAGTGCATGTGCTTAAAGCACCTCACTTCAGTTTTGCAGGACTCAGACTCCAAAATCTCTCCTTTCCATGTCTTACCAGATTTGATTATAGGTTTTGTTAGGGCAGGCCTAAATTAGGTCTTGCTCTAGAATATGGCACTTTTAAAATCTCAGCCTTTCTTGTGTCAGCTGGATGTCAGGATTTTAACAAGGTGTTAATGAGATCTGAATGAGGCAAGAACAACTTCATCTACCTTTTTCTTCAAATTACCAAACCTGTAATTTATTTGAACAGATTTCTCAAGTAGCAACCTGTAATCTGGTAAGCCTCTGGTGCCCTCATCCTGCATGTATAGCCCAGGACTCAACCACAGACTCACAGAGTATTTTCACATGGATTTCTGAAACCCCTATTTCTGGACAGCTCCCTCTCTCTGACACCCTGTACCACAGAACTGATTTCCTTCTGCTGCCCCACATTTTCATATCTGCCTCCTCATCTTAGTGGGACTACCATGCTCTGCTTGAACACCAGCTCTCTGAACCTCTGCTGGGATTGTTCCCAGACAGCAAGTCGGGGATGATCATGAAGATTAGCTTGTGAGTATCCTTTCTTCTAGTCTTGCACTGCCTGCTATCTGTTACCTAAAAATAATGGCCTCATACATTTTGTCCAGTTTTTTTTTTTGCTTACTGCAGGAAAGTACGCCAGTGTCAGTTACTCTGTCATGGTCAGTGGCCATATTGCCCTCCAGAAAGATTTTCCTGATTACATTTCTACCAAAAGTGTTTGAAAAGATTTCCTTACTTCTATGCCAACTCTAGGATTTACCATTCATTTTACTGAAGATTGTTATTTTTATAATTTCATAAATCATATATATACACTCTAATTTTCAAAACATGAAAATTATTTGTTATAATTCTGCTTGAAGACTTTCTCAGGGTATTTTAATATATTGCAAATAAGTCAATAATTTAACATAGTGATAGAAAATGTGTTATTTTAGCTAAAAATAGAAAAGAAAGTTTAACATATTTATATTTTCAGAACTAATTTGGTAGCTGTCTGTTTGATTAAATACAGACAACTTCTGAGAAATGAAATAGGTTTTGAAAATTACCCTGTTTGTCTCTCATGATTCTTTAATGTTTGGGAAAACATAGTTTCCTCTCTAAAGCTTATTTAATATGCAGCACCTCCAAAAATTATGTCTGTGGTGTGATGTGGGAACCAGCATCTGTATTTTTAGTAAACTCCCAAGGTGACTTTGAGTGAGGTAATCTGAAAGCCACACTTTAAGAAACTATTTGTATAATTGAACATGACTCTAGGTGCTAAGGAGCCAAGTGAAATTAATGGTATCAGCAAATAAACTTGAAAGTCACTGAGTACACTGTTTTCCTCATAATGCAACAAAGTATTTTAACTTTTCTGAAAGGTTCTGCAGAGGAAAAAAAAACCTGTTTAACCTTGTTTAACCCAGTGCTTTCAAATTTATATGGCCCTATAAACTCTTTAGTATCAACACACTTTGGAAGACGGTGATTAGATGGCTTTTGTTGATACAGCCTTTCTAAGGGCCTCCCCTCAAATATAGACACTTGAGATGCCCTTGATGACCAACTGGGGCTGTAATACCCGCAGGGCTGAGGCTGAAGGTGTCAATGTTACAGCTTTTCAATTACCAATTCAAAGCTTACCGTGTGAGAAAGAAACCCTGCTAAATGTGAGAAATTGGGCTAAATAACTCAGTTTAGAAATACTTTATTTTTTTGGAATAAGGTGTACGCATGCGTAGAATGCTACCTTTTAAAAGTGGATTCAGTGAACTAACCTAATAAAGATTTTATAAACTCATGATTCAGTTTTATTCTGAAATGTTAAAACTCACTATTAAAAGATTGTAGCAGAAGTTTGATTACCTAACAGGAAAATAAATATATTAGGAATGGGTGTTTAAACTAACATAAAATATGACAGCCAATTATCAGTACCTAATTATAGAAACTAATATTGACATGTCTAGTCATACCTCCCTCATCTCTATTAAGGATTCATTTGCCAAGCAAAGATTTTGCAGTTCTTTTTTGGGCTTTCAAAGTATTTTTAATAATCAAGTTGTCTCAGAAAATTATTAAAAAGGAAGAAATGCCTTTTAATAAATGTGATTTTATCTGTTTTGTTTTGTTTTGTTTTGTTTTGTTTGTTGAGAAGGAGTCTTGATCTGTCCCCAGGCTGGAGTGCAGTGGCGCAATCTCGGCTCACTGCAACCACCGCCTCTTGGGTTCAAGCAATTCCTCTGCCTCAGCCTCCTGAGTAGCTGGGTCTACAGGAGCCTGGCACCACACCTGGCTAATATTTTGTATTTTAGTAGAGATGGGGTTTCACCATGTTGGCCAGGATGGTCTTGATCCACTGACCTCATGATCCACCCGCTTCAGCCTCCCAAAGTGCTGGAATTACAGGAGCCACCGCACCCGGCCCAATTTTATCTTTTATAATACTTTAATAAATACTAGAACTGATTATTTTGCAATAATTTACCCCTATTATCATGTGTGGGGCTGCCTAGGCTGACATGTAGGAACACAAAGAGCCCTTCTGTGCACAGGAACTTGTGTGACTGTGTGTGATACACCCATGGCCCTGACTAGAATATGTTTATAGGTTAGCAACCAGGAGGAAGGGACTGACCAGATCCCATTACGGAGGCAGTGTTCCCCCAGATCCCAAGGCAACCAGAAGAGCAGGGGAAAACAAACAGTTCGGCACGTCAGTTTCCAGGGAAACCCCCTAAGAACTGTTTACATAAGACTCAAGAGGTAGATATACAAATGTTGATTCCAGTGACCTGCTTGGTGGTGAGCTGTGTTTGATCCCTTGCCTGAGACAGCCAACACTTACTGTACTTAGAAATACAAGCTGATCTCTTGGCTAGAAACAGTGGAAAGGTTTAAGGATAATTGCTGTGCTCCCTTATATCAGAAAAAAAATAGGACAGTATAAAGTAAATAAGGCAGGAAGGAAGCCTGTCTAGGAAATTTTCTTTAATGATTTAGTAAAACAACAGAAAATAAAATATCTCATGTGGATTGATGAGTCTGCTGTGTTGTCTTTGTGCATAGAGTTGCATTATGCAAATCACTTTGCAGATTTGTCTTGCTTATCCACACCATGCTTTAATGTATTCAGGGTATCTCTATTATCTACAACTCACAGCTGAGAAAATTGAGGTCCAGTAAAAGAAAGTGACTGCAGTCATGTGAAAAGTGTACTTAGTGATGAAGCTAACACTAACGCATAACTTGTACTTACTGAGAAAGTTGTTGATGTGCCAGACACCATGCTAGGCAATTTCCATGTCTTATTTGTTTAATTTTTATTAGTCAGAACTCTCAACTGAAAGTGACCACACACCTGACTCAGACTACTTAAAACAAAATACTGTTTTCTTTGTCTAACAGAGAAATCCAGAATGCAGCCTCAGACATAGCTAAATTTGTGCTCAGATGATGTGGTCAGGAACTCATTTCACCACCTTTCAGTTTTACTTTCCTCTGCCTTGCTTGTTCTCAGATGAAGTCTCTGCATGTGGTACTAAGAATGGCTCCAGCACCTCCAGATTTATAAGCTTTAATACTCCCGATTTCAGAAAGAAGAGCCTCACTTACCTCATTCCCAGGAAGGGCAGGGCCCTCACTCACTTCCAGGCCAGTTCCTGTGTGAATCACAGGGGCAAGGAAGGGTATGCTCTTCTTGGTCTAGCCTGCATCATGTGGGCCTCCCTGGAGCTGCAAGAGAGATAAGCTGCTCCTTAACCAGATGGACTGAGAATGAGATAGGCGGTGTTTCCCAAAGATGTGTCAGGGTGTTAGCACCAAAAGAAGGGAAGTGATTCTGGCTAAGCTTTAGCTTTAGCCTAATGGATTTTTAGATATCCATTATGAAAAGCATGGTTATTACTTAGGTTTTACACACTAGCAAAGTGGGGTTTAAGGAAAAAAGGAAGTGACAGCTTCACTGTAACTAAATCATAGGCATGGTGCTTTCCCCAAGCAATAACCCAATTCTACAGAACAATAAAAATGATTTATAGTTGTGAATACATTCAAGGAATACCATTCTCACCACCCCCAGAAGGAAGACATTTGATAACTATATTATCATCTTCAAACGAAAGGGCACGGACATGGCTTTATGTAGACATAAGTAACTGGGAGTTTTATGGCCATTCTGGAATGCATATCTCTCAATGACTAACATTTTAATGGGAACACACTTACTGCTCAAAAAGCCATAAATTCTAAATTCTGAACTCTTGAGTCCTGTGCCTTGTATGTTTGCATCCATACTGCCCAACTCACTGAACTCTCTCAGTACTTTCTTGTTGAATCGGTGAATGAAAAAGCATAGAAGACAACTTAAGACTACTTATTTAATTAGTAGTAAAAGATACAGCCCAAGGATACCTCAGAAGTATTCCTCATATGGAGAAGCTCATTACCATCAAAACCAAAAATCATAAAGGAAAAGAGAAATGACTAAAAGTGATATTCTAACATTAATTGCAAATGGATCAAAAGCAGGTTTTGCTTTTTTTTTTTTTTTTTGAGACAGAGTCGTGCTCTATTCCCCAGGCTGGAGTGCAAGAGTGCAGTGGCACCATCTGTGCTCACTGCCACCTCCACCTCCCAGGTTCAAGTAATCCTCAGGCCTCAGCCTCCTCTGGAGTAGCTAGGATTACAGGCACCTACCACCACACCTGGCTAATTTTTTGTAATTTTAATAGAGACAGGGTTTCGCCATGTTGGCCAGGCTGGTCTCGAACTCCTGACCTCAGGTGATCCACCTGCCTTGGCCTCCCAAAGTGCTGGGATTACAGGTGTGAGCCACTGTGCCCAGCCTACATTATCTTTTTGTTAGCTCATCTTCATAGCTCTTCTTTGTGTAATATTTTTTAAATGGTATGCATAAAGTATGTTTGTTGTGGGCAGTATCAGAAGAAAATGTGGATTTCTGTAAAATTTTGCTCTCATACTAAGTTAAAACACTGGGGGAAAATGGAGTCAGTTGTCTCATTTGAGAGTACTTAATTCTTTTCAAAGCTGATAGTTTTATCTATCGGAACCTTTCTAACCAACATCTGTTTTTATGTGGTTTTATTTGGAGCCATGTTATACACAGCCACTCTACTCAGTCTCTTTTCGTAGGGCAACTATAGTAAACAGTAATTCACTGTATATTTTAAAATAACGAAAAGAGTGGAACTGGAATATTCCTAACACAAAGAAATGATAAATGCTTAAGATAATGAGTACCCCAGTTACCCTGATTTGGTCATTACACATTGTATGTCTCTATCAAAATATCACATGTACCTCATAAATGTGTACAACTATTATACATCCATAATTAAAAATAAAAAAATTTAAAGAGCTGCCAAAAAGAAGAAAGAATGTGGATTTTGCTGTCACACAGAATGGTAGTGATCCTTACAAACTGCAGCAGGGAACCATAAAAATATTATGACTTGTAAAAAAAAAAAAGAACTTGCTTTTTATGATAATCTGCCATATAACAAAGATTTTATATCTGAATTCTTCTGAGTTTTCTCTCATCCTTCATGCCTACAAATTAATTCCACAAATATTCAACAGGAACATATATGCACACATATGCATGTGCTTGTTTACACACACACACACACACACGCACACACACAAAAAAAAAATTTAAAAAAATCTTGCCCTAGCTAAAACAGTTTCATGGGTTTCAGATCAAGTTTTTGGTATGTTGCATTTCCATAGGAGTTTCCACAGCTAATTGCAATAGGCTGTTAATAGAAATTGAGGAACACCTCCAACCACTTTTATCCATTTTCAGTTGTGACATGTGTCTACATAGCATCCTCACATGTGTTTTCACTTCCAATTTTCACTTGTGTTACTTAACTTCCAAGAAAATCATCTAAATTGTTATCAGGGGTGATTCTAAGGAAGCATCTGCAAAACAGATATTGCAGAGCTTTTTAATGAAAACTAGAGCCTGCAAATCTGTGGGATTGTTACTATTTTCACATTTTTTGAGTATGGTTTAATAAGGGAATTTTAAATTACAGAGTATGCCTTGCAACTTCTAAGATTATGTGCTTATACTTTGTATCCTTAAAAATTTCAGGGATTATTCTGGCAAACTCTGTCCTCCTCTTTTGTATAAACATTTTTTTTTTAATTTAGTGGATTTTTATTTTTTAATTTTCAGTGTTTTAAAGTTGAGTTTATTTTTTATTAAGAATTACTTTGACTCTATAAACTGGATTAATAAAACACAAACTATAAACATGAGATAAAATCTTTTATGTCAGAGGAATTCTTGCCCGCAGAATAGAGGCCAACTTGAGATGTGAGATTTGAAATTTATAGTATTACTCACTATGTGATTTCTACTTGTAACGTCCTGTACAATTCAGTTCAAGTTAATTCTTCTTATGACATTTTTCAACAGAATTTTAAAATGCTCATCATGTTGATGATAATGCATATTTACAAATTATAAATTTAGAGTTATAATTTAAAGAGCAATAACTTGATATTTATGATCCAACTCATTAGTTAATAGAAACATTTTAAGTAAATATATTTTTACTTTGCCAGATTACTCCCAAATATGCTTTAACCCCACATTGCTAAATCTAGACTCGTGTCTTTTAAACCTAAAATTCACGTGATTGGTAGAGTGGCATGATTATATGCATAATGTTTATGTGACTTGTGAAGCCATTTTAATTATAAATCGTGACATAAATAATATTTTCTGTATTCTTATATTATTTGGGCATCTCAATTTTTGGCTATCAGTAATTAGAAAATATAAGTAATTTCTTATTTGATTTCTCTTATTTGGATCATCTAATTTCAAAATTTCCTCTACATTTTGAGAATATCCAAAGAAACGTATTGCCAACTTATTATTTGGCAGCAAATTTGTACGGGTCTGCAGCAACCTAAGTTCTTGCCTCCTCAGAAGAAATAATTTGACCCAGGGGACTTATACATAATGCTGGTGTGGAAGAGTAAGTAATATTAATGACCAGAATTAAACTTATATATTGGCTGGGTGCAGTGGCTCACACCTGTAATCCCAGCACTTTGGGAAGCCAAGGTGAATGGATTACAAGGTCAGGAGATTGAGACCATCCTGGCTATCAGCTTGAAACACTGTCTCTATTGAGACAGCTAAAAACTTAGCTGGGCATGATGTTTCTGAAATTTTTACTTAACATTTGAAGATTCTTTCCTTCTCTCATAGATGTGGCTACACCCAATATGTCCAGAATATGATATTCATATTGGTTCCTCTTGAATTTTATGTAGTATCAATTTTTATGAGATTTGGAATACACTCAGCATATTGAACATGGCAATGGCTTAATATGAACAATGTTTTTGATTACTAAATACTTATGTAAATAATGTTCTAAATCAGTAGTCCTGTGTCCAAATATCTTTCTTTTAAAAATTATTGTAACATCTCATTGCTTCTTTTTTTAATTTAGATCGGGGTACTGTGCATAAAGTGGTTGTTCTTCCTGCTAACAACTCTGCCAGTGGCGAGCTCATTCTGGAGGAGCTGGAAGTCTTTAAGGTTTGAACATCTCTTCTATTAATCTCAGAACATGCATGATGAGTGGAATTCTTTAATCTTACGCCACTTGGGAGGAAACTATATTTGATAAAAGATCAAATAAATGAATGTTATGAATTTTTGAGGGTTGGAAAACACCAGATAAAGTAAGAAATATAGAACAAATGTTTTTGAAAAGTATTTTCCTACATTTCAAGTTATCTTAACATAAAAGGATTCTTTCTGTTTTTAAGCTATCATTACAACTTGAAGAATTGTGGTCATCATTATTTTTTAAAAATGAGCTCTAGTTGTCAAGGTCTGGAAGATTTTGCCATGAAAGGGCTTTCATCATTCGCTTCACAAGCCACTGAAACCCAAATACTTTCACATTATTGATTGTTAGATAAGCTTCTCATATTTTTTTAGCCAGTAATTTCAAGAAAAACGACTTTGTTTTCTCTCGTTTTATTGCCTTTAATTCATGTCACTTTAGTTAAATAAAACAAATGTTGTCTCTTTACCACTCAGAACTTCATGTTCTGTTAGAACTTGAGATTTCATTGTATTATTCTCCCTGTCCTTGAATTTGGGATAAAAACAGAAAACAAGCACAGCAAAAAAAAAAGACAAGAGAAGTTCAGTACCGTAAGATCTCACCTGGTCAGGGCAGAGTGCCTGTTCTTTATGTATCTGTGAGCCAGGAGAGGGGATTTGTTGTGTCCTGCTGTGCCCTTCTCTGCTCACAGTGTCCGTCACTGTAGTTCAAGTGGTGCTTTTTATCTCTATTTGGAAAGATGGGGAAAGTGCAGCAGAGGAGCTATTAGAATTGCAAAGAAAGTTTGGCGTGGAATCAATCCTGCTGCAGACCGCTATTTCCAACTAAACCAATTAAGAAACAATGGCCCAGAGACAACAAAAGACCAGAGTCAGCCTATGACTGAGTAAAAGTAGCACTTCAGAACTCCCAGTAGCAAACTGTTGCTGGTCCAGCAAGTCACTTTGCTTATTTGAGTGGACTTGGAATGTATTGACTCATTAATAGACATTCCCACGGTGACCAAAAATACTGACTTTTTAAGCACATTAAGTGGGTAGGGTGCAGTACTGTTAGATTTAGGTAATTAACTTTAAATGTAAAGAAATATAAAATAGAATCAAATAAAAAATTTGAGGAACTCTGGCAAGTTTCCTACTACATTATTAAATTTATAATTTTTAATGCTAGACTAACTTTGGCATAGGCTCTTTGTGATTGGTGTGTTAAAATTGTGCTCATAAAAAGACCTTAATGATATTCAGACAAGTACTTTCTTCATGCCTTGTTTTATAAAGGAATTGATTATTTCACTAGATTAACCAAAATCACATATATAGAACATACTTTTTAAAAATTCAACTTAGTAGGGATAACGTGACTTGCTAAAATAATATGAAGTGCCTTATTCTGGAGTATTCTTGAAGACGGCAAAAATGTCATATAGCAACACTTCATTTTTAATACTGAAATACATCTTTTTGATTATCAGGAAATGTTAATTAAGTGAGCATGACATAAACCTAAACATACATGTTATGGGAAGAAACATGAGTTATTCTGATCACATGCTAACTACTTATGGTCTGTCATATGAATTATGCTGGTGTTATCATCTTGAAGAATAAACTCTCAGTGGAAAAATAGAGTCAGTCAGAATGCATGTGGGGGACATCAGCCCGAGAGAGACCAAAACAAGTTTGAGCTTTCTTACTCATGCGTGTGCCAGTGATTGATATGGCCAGGTCAGGAGACATGTTTACTGAATACAGTTACTGTCTTCAGCATGGTGTTTGTGTCACATTTCTGAGGTGAGGTTAAAATAATTGGGTGTGTATGATATACTGTGATGAGCATGTGAGGAAATAATGCATCTAAATGGAAAAGGTTTCTTAGCTAAGTGTCCTGATGTACTGCAGAAAATTCAGTGTGACTTTGAAAAACAAGGAGCTTTGTTTTCATAAAGTGTAGGACCATAATCTCTTCTTTTAGTCCTTTGTTCCACATTTTCTGACAATAAGCCTGATTTCCTTGAGCTTAACTAGAATTGGAAGTATAACTTCTAGTAGCAACCTAGCTGATTATAAGTTGCAACATTTGTGTGTATGTGCATGTGTGTGTATGTGTGTGTGTGTTAATAAGGGATGATCAAAAATTGTTGCAATGGAGAATTTAAAATATCACTGCTTTCCCTTTTTAAATGTCAGTAAATACATGCAACTCCAAAAAGCAAAATAACTATGGATATATTTAATTTTGAGAGCTTGCTCCCACTTGAGTTATTTAAATAAAGCTCATGGATCTCAATCACTTTACCAGAAGTCTAATTTTTTTTTAATGGAGTGCAATGGCATGATCTTGATTCACTGCAACCTCTACCTCCTGGGTTCAAGTGATTCCTATCTCAGCCTCCCAAGTAGCTTGGATTACAGGCATGCGCTACTACACCCAGCTAATTTTGTGTTTTTAGTAGAGACAAGGCTTCACCATTTTAGCCAGGCTGGTCTTGAACTCCTTACCTCAGGTGATCCACCTGCCTCAGCCTCCCAAAGTGCTGGGATTACAGGCATGAACCACTACAACTGCCAGAAGTCTAATTTTTGATCGTTAAAGTAACTAATAATTTTTAAGAAGTAAAGAAATGAATAATATACAAAAGCATTACTATTCCAGAAAATTCTTATGTTCACATTTTATCAAAAGAAGACCTTTCGAACAATATTTTTTTGTTTGCAACAATGAGTATTAACTAGTATGATTCAGCCTAATGTATGGTCTTTCCTAAACAGCACTGGCAGGTGAACAATAGTGTCTTATGCAGAGTGCTTGTGTTGTGGAGGAATTAGGTGGTGTACCATTCCACAGCCTCCTCCACCTGAGTGCATGGATCCAATTCTGAGTTATTCATTGGATTCAATATTCTAAAAATTCCCTTCTCAAATTTTTATTTTTTGTTCTAATGCCTCTATTGATACATGTGTTTTAATGACTACTCTTTTTTTAGTTTAGGTATATATCTGTGTAACAACTCTATCATTAGTTACCAAAGGGGAAGTGTACTTTATAGACAAGTATATGCAAATGTACTTTATATGGCAAGTACTTTTAAAGTCGATGTATACATAAAGAAAAATGATTTCTTAAGATTTAATAGAAACAAAATGAATGTAAAATCATTTTAAGGAATAGTCGAGCAGCTAACATGGTGTTTTTCTAATTTTTTAGAATCATTCTCCTATAACAGTAATGAAAATTTCATCAAAAAAGGTAAAAACTAAGCTATTTTTATGATCTTTGATTATTAAAATGTTTTGTTATGAAAAATTATATTATAAATTCTGAATAATTAGTTATTATACTAACAAAATAAATATTATTGCCTAAAGTATACCGCAAAATCACCTTTGATTTTATTGTAGAACTTACTAGCTATTAGTGAAAGACCAAATAGGTTTATTTTTGTATAAAAGTTTGTCAGAGCAGAACATATGTACAGGAAGATATTCCAACATTTTGTATATCTAATGTTCTCAAATATCATGGTGTGTGAAGCCAATTAAAATAAAAACAATCTTTCCGAGAGAAGAATTTAGCATAAAGTTTGGGCTACTCTATAACATCACAACATTCTAAGGGGCTTGGAACGAGTAATCAATCCTCTCTTAAGTTCCCACTGTTGTCACATGTTTGAAATGTGCAGCACATTCTTTTATGCTTATTTTTAAGGAAATAATATTTCCTAAGATTTAAACATGTCAGGAAAAAGGAAATTCTCAAATCAGGATTTGGAAAGGTAATACTAGACTGTAATTGAAATCCTCAAATTAATTGCCTGATCTGTGCTTACGCATGCAAATATGCAATGATCATGGAAATAAAAAGTACAATTCCAATATATACATGAGCAAACCATGTACCTCTCCAATACCAAAAGGTATTATTTAAAAAACATATATTTTATGGTACAGAGTAACATAGTCACAATGGAATAGGCTTCCAAATAGGCTTGACATGCGTTTGCATCCCAATCTGACCATAAAGTACGAACAAATCATGTAACTTCACTAACCTAAGTTTCTAAATTTGTACGGTAATGCTTTTCTTACAAACAAGCTTATTTATATAAATTACCTAGAATAAAGAGGGTCCTCAGTAAATGCTGTCTGTAAAAGCCTGAGACCTATTTTTCTTGGAATACACAATAAAGGTTTTATGTGTTAGCACAACTGATTACGTAATTTTGGTGCTCTTCACCATATTTAGTTTGTTACAGATGAAATAGTATTTTATAGTCAGTCTTACACTTTTTTCACTTCACTGAATTTTATGAGGGAAAATAAATAAGGTACAATGGAGCTAACGATCTCATCTGTAAAAATGTTTGTATGGTGCATAACAAACATTTTCCCAAGTAACGAGAAGCCATTCGTCATTTTGTCTAACGTCCTAGGGAGCAGATCTCAAGTCAGAATTGTCTTTGAACTTAGCAGGGAAGCCCTTTGTTTATAGTAGTTAATGGAAAGAGAAAGTATCAGGGCAAGATTCAAAATGGACACAAAGCCATTTGTGTGGCATAGTAATCCTGTATGCAAGTTTTAACTATATTTAGTTTACGTATTCCATCTGTCTTCAACATCTTATATTGTAGGTAATTTAAAATGTCTCATTAAAACAATGAGGTTCAAGGCAAGGATAGTTGTTTGACTTTTTGGAAATCATTTGTGCAACTGCATACTGCGTCATTTTTCCAGTGCAAGAGGACTACAAATAGTTAATGACATATTATGTGTATTTAAATACCTTTCTCAGTGTTTCCCATTTTATTATTTTATTTTATTTTTTCCCATTTTATTATATTATCCATATAGCAGAAAATAGTAGGATTATTAAAAATTATATTATCTAGAAGGAAAGTACCTGTGTCCTACCGTCCTATATATAAGGATATACTGATATCCTTAAAGTATTTTAATGAAGCTGATAAATTTACTGTATTATTCACTAATTTATTCGATAAACATTTATTTCAAATGTGCCTGGACAAATGGTTATTGCCAGAACATGCAGTTGTTTTCTTATAGTTTGAATGTTTCAACTGGAGATCAACTTCGGCACAATTTCTGAAAAGTCAATTGATGTGAATAAAAGCATTATATTAGATGTAATAGAGTGAGATGTGATTCAAATCTCAATTCAATTCAAATTAGAATTGAAAACTTATATATTGATAGTTTGATATTTTACTGTACTATTACCATCAATTAACATTCATTGAGCAACTTACGAGCCAGAAACTATTCCAAGCATTTTATGTGGAGGAACCACTTACAACATTTATTTTTTTACCAAAACTCTATATGCTAAGTGCTATGCTATCTTAATTTTAATAATGAGGAAGCTGTGATTCAGAAAAGTTAATACAGCAGATTTGTCGCTGAGCTGAGATTTGAATCTAGAAAGTCGGCTCCAGAGATTCAGAGCCTGTTTGACCCATGGTGTCTCCAGGGGTTTCATTTTTAAATGTATATGTATGCGTATGTGCGTGTATGTATATATGGAGGAGTATGCACACACCCATACATCCACATCTATTCAAGTACCAGCTTACAGATTCTGTGCTAACTTGAATTATATGAGTCCTTTGGAAAGTAAGCAATGTCAATAAGAGACTCATTCCTTCAACGCCTGAGAACCATGTGATGCACAGTTAAAGGATTCAAACCATTATCTTAGAAGCAGTAGACATCCTACAATTGAAGATGGATGAAATCTCCATTCATGGCGTCTTTAGGATGATGAAGATCACTGGATCAAGCAGAATTTTAAGACATGTTTAAATATAAATACTGATATTCTTCTAAATAATTATATTTAGGTAGTTTTAATGAGTAACATGCCACTTACAAAGGCATGTGACCAAATGTTCTTTTTTATTTTATCCAGTACTTACTATTTACTATTTTTTCTTGCTAAACTTAAAATGCCCTTTATTTTAAACCAGACTTTCTCAAATTTACAAAGTAATGTATTGCCATGCTTGAAAAATAAGAATGCTTCCTTGTGCTTTGCTAAGAGACAGCATTCAAAGAAAAAAAGAAAACATTATAACTTAAATCTGTAAAATATTAGCTGAAATCTGAAAGAACAATGAATCCCAATGTCTAAAACACATTACCATTCTATATGGTGCTTTGAGCTTTTCTTTTTTAACAGGAAAGTGGTAATGTTATAGGCATATAAACTTAGGAAAATTCTATTTATTTTGGCTTTATACCCTTCTGTGCTTTGTTTCACATTTTGGTCAGTTCCAAAATGAATCCAAGGGTTTGTGGGCATATATTATAATGTATTCCTGCTGAAAGTTGTCCTTTAACTTACACATCTGAAATAAATCATCTTCATTCCTTTAATAGCAACAGTTGTATCTGAGTTCCAATGAAGGGATTTCCCAAGTATCTCTGCATCGCTGCCACATCTATGGTGCAGCCTGTGCTGACTGCTGCCTGGCACGGGACCCTTACTGCGCCTGGGATGGCCATTCCTGCTCCAGATTCTACCCAACTGGGAAGCGGTGAGCACAAAACACTCAGCTCAACATCCAAATGTAGGACACCAGACAATACCAAAGTCTTTCACATCTTTAGAATTAGTTCTATGGGTGTTTTTTAAAATTACATTAAAAGTGGAAGCTCTATTTAGCGCCATACATAGTCTTTGAATGAAGAAAATGGCAATACGTTATAACTTGAAATTCTCACAGATATGGTAAGTCCAGAGTACAGTACTTTGGAAGAATTCCTTTCTCCTTTCAAAGCTCCTCTGTAACACCTACTCCCCTAGGACCCATCAAATATTTCAAGTAGCATTTAGCTTTTTAAATTTTTTACATCACCTAATTTATGTCTTTTTTATTTTATATGCTTTAGTGTAGCCTTAAAACCCACCTTCTTAGGATTTCTCTACATTGCTTAATTATCTTGTAACCAAAGATACAATTATAACACTGGTTCTAGTTCAAGCTGCAAAAGTATTATTTCAGCATGGATACCTTGATTTGCTTTCAAAACCTTGATGGCCATGTTTTATCCATGGAGTGGTGAGTGAATTATTGCTGGTTAGGTTAAGAAAGAAAGGCATTCTGAGGCAGGGTGCTTTTTATGCAAGTAAAAACTTAGGCAGGAAACTGAATCAACTTGTACCAAGTTGGAAGGAACTGCGAGTAGAGAAATTGAAAAGGAATATGCAGAATTCAGTCAGTCAAGACTCTAGCTATTTTCAGTCATACAGTAACATGGGTCATGATGGTGGCAGGGGTAAAACCTTTAAAAATTAGGCTTAGCAGAGGCAGCAAATAGTAGTAGCAGCCATGAGCGCCAGTGATCTTTCAAATAAAGCACTGGGGTGATGGTGCTTTATGGTTTTTATTCTCTACATTCCTTTGAGGACCCTGACAGATTGTAACAACTCTAGCACTTTTGTATATCAAAAGTATTCTGACCCTCTTATTAATTAGTTCAACAAATATTTTCCACTGGAAATATATTTTCCACTGGAAATATATTTTCCAGGCATTGTTTTAGAAGCTAGCCATATAACAGGAAAAAAGGCAAAAATCTCTGTCTTCTAAAGAGAAAAGATAGATAATAAATAAGGAAAACCTCTGGTATATCAAATAATAACACGATCTGTGAATTGTAAAAGGGCAAAGAAAGTAGGTACAATATGCGGTATAAGCAGAAGGTTGCGATGTTAAATGGGTGTCAGGAGGGCCTTACTGTGGATATACTATATGAGCAAGGACTTGGTGTGGAATGGCACCAAGGCATTACCTGGCAGAATAACATTCCAGGAAGAGGGACCAGAAATCTCTAATACTGGGGTGTGCCCAGATTGTTCAAGAAACAAATCTAAAGCTAACGAGGCTGCACTGAAATGAGAAAAAGGAAGGATAGAAAGAAATGAGGTCAGAATGCCACATGATGTCAGATTTTGTAGGTAATTGAAAAGTTTTTATTTAAAGTGAAATGGAAAACAGCTGAGGAGTTTTGAGCATGAGAATGATATTATTTGACTTTTGGTTTCAAAAGATCACTGGCTGGATTTGGCTTGCACTGAAGCCCTGGGGTAGGAAGAGATTGGAGGCACAGGGGAAGGTGTGGCAGAAGCTACATGACAGGAGGGTACTGTCCTCATCCAGGGGAGATATAGTGATGGCTTGCATGGGGACAATAGAGGTAGAGATGGCAAA
>NW_016107341.1:6350069-6399903 GCF_001604975.1 Cebus imitator
AAAAAAAGATCTGATGCTTGACAGAGCTCACAGAATGTATGGATGTATTTGGATGTGGGTGGTTTGAGAAATAGTGGAGTGAAAAATGATCCAAGTTCTCAGAACTGAACATTAGGATTTATGTCAGTGTCACTTCCTTAGAGAGAAGAGACTGTGAAAGGAGCAGGTTTGCGGGGAGAAAGAGGATGTTACGTTAATGATATCTGTAAGATATTCACACAGGGATATTGAGTGGGCAGTTAGAAATAGGAACCTGGAGTAGAAAGGAGTAGCCTGAGCTGGATCATTTGGGAGTCTTCCATAATTAATGACATGAGATAGAAAGAGAAGTCCCACTCTTTATTCTTTTTTTGAGACAGAGTCTTGCTCTGTCACCCGGGCTGGAGTACAGTGGTGCGATCTCAGCTCACTGCAACCTCTGCCTGCCAAGTTCAAGCAATTCTTCTGCCTCAGCCTCCTAAGTAGCTGGGATTAGAGGTGTGCACCACCACGCCAGGCTGGTCTCGAACTCCTGACCTTGCGATCCACCCACCTCTGCCTCCCAAAACGCTGGATTACAGGCGTGAGCCACCGTGCCCAGCAGAGAACTCCCACTCTTTAATCCAGGAGTCTCATAGACGTGTTCCAAGATTCTGTCCCTCCATGTTAATTTAGGCTTTAGCAAGGAGGTCCCTGACTTCTTTTGATTTCTACCTAGAATTTCTGGACACCATTACCCTGTGATCTTCCATCTTAGTATGAGGCTGGAGGCCTAAACCTGGACACACAGTTGTGAGGGAGGAAAATTTCAAATGTAATCTCACATAAAAAGTGATTTTTGTAGCCACAGTTGTTTCAACCATACTTGTTTTTCACTGCCAAATATGATAGTAGCAATATGTTAAATTACCATAATTCTTAGTAAGGTGATACTATTTACTTGGTAAGAATATCTAAAAATTTGCATCTCTAACACCTGCCACATAATCTTCAAACTATTCAGCAGATTTAGTGCTGAAGGAAGATGAAGCACTATACTTTCCAAGGAAGAAATGGATATGGGGACTATAAATGGAATCTTACTATAGCTGTATTGGTATACCAGTTATTATATAATGTAAGGGAAGTGGACATCAGTATGCTTTCTCTGCAAAGACTAGTTTTGACCAATAAGCATTTTTATCTAACAAACAAATAATATTTCTCAAGTAAAATTCCATACTGTATATAGATTGCCATTGCATATTACAGATGTTTTTTTTTTTAACATTTTAGAAGTTTCTGCTGAATATGGGCTAGCTCATTTGTTTGTATATTTTCCCAACCATTACAATACCAGGTATCCTTTCTAAGATGTGTGCTTAAACATAGATTTTACATTGTCATTTTACCACCACAAATTATAATTTTAATTAAACTTTTTTTAATAAAGGAGTCTATCATGCAGTTCTTTGCATTAACAATATCATGCCTGATATTAAACCATAAATAATGGGTCGAGAAGGAAAGCAGTAGCTGTTCAAAGTGCTATCTTGGCTGGGTGCAGTGGCTCACGCCTATAGTCCAAGCACTTTGGGAGGCCAAGGCGGGCGCATCACTTGAGGTCAGAAGTTCGAGACCAGCCTGGCCAATATGGCAAAACTCCATCTCTACTAAAATTACAAAAAAGATTAGCCGGGCATAGTGGCAGGTACCTGTAATCACAGATACTCAGGAGGCTGAGGCAGGAGAATCACTAGAACCCAGGAGGTGGAAATTGCAGTGAGCCGAGATTGCACCACTGCCACTCCAGCCTGGGAGACAGAGCGAGACTCTGTCTAAAAAAAAAAAAAAAGAACGAGCTATCTTGATTATCTCTAGCATTGCCTTAATTCTATCATGAATGAAAAGCCATAAAAAATGCTACATATATAAAAAATATATCTGCACCTACTCATGTTTATCTTTGACTAGCATATTGGAAGTTTCACCAAAAGTATCTACAGTATTTCCATTCTCCAAATTATGTCCTAACTTAGCATGTACTTACAGTAAATGGAAAACATGTTGCTGAATAAATTAACTATTTCGTAAATTCCCATGTGTATTTTTTATTTTCCTTTGAGGGTAGTGGATTTGGAGTATTTTCCGCATTTATTTTCTTGAATAGTGTTAATTTACTTAGTTTTGTGCTGATAATACTCTGTAAGCAAAACACAAGATCACTTAGAGGATTTCATAGAAATAAAAAGCAAAAAACTATTTTCTTTGTATACAAACAGAGAAATACAGTTATACTTGGAAATTGGCGGAATCCCTACTTTGATGTAATAGACTTGTTAAATATCATTGACTCAATTGTCTCCCTTTAAAGAAAAAAAAAAAAACTAATTAAAAGGCTGGGTGCAGTGGCTCACGCCTGTAATCCCAACACTTTAAGAGTTCAAGGTGGGCAGATTACCTGAAGTCAGGAGTTCAAGATCAGCCTGATCAACATGGAGGAACCTGTTTCTACTAAAAACACACAATTAGCCAAGTGTGGTGGTGCATGCCTGTAATCCCAGCACTCGGGAGGCTGAAGTAGGAGAATCTCTTGAACCCAGGAGGCAGGGGTTGCAGCGAGCTGAGATCATGCCATTGCGCTCCAGCCTGGGCAACAAGAGCAAACCTCTGTCTCAAAAAAAGAAAAAAGACAAAACTATAGTAAACAGTGAAGGCATTTATTTTTCCATTTTCATTCTCAAGTATCTTAAATATTTGTGGATTTGTATCAAATATTGCAGTATGGTCTCTAACATTATTTGTTCTGGATTCAGACAAGTAGTTAGAAACTTTAAGACAAGATAATCAGCTCAATTTTCAAATAAATATATTTTCTGTAAAAAAATGATTTCATTGCTTATCAAAAAGAACGTACTAGTATAGATGAAACATGGGAAACTTGAACCAAATTCCAAATCCTACTTTTAATACAACACTATTCTGCCTACCAGCATGTTTTTGTGATGCTATATGAGTGCCTTGGAGGGAATCTATATAAAAAAGGCTCAGATGGCTGCCTTGCTGATCTCATATTGTAAGCTAAACCATAACAATGTTTCTTTCAGTACTTGAATGCCTAGAAGCTATGTGATATTGCAAATTGAGATTGCCCAGCTTGAGAGTTTGTATACATGAGTAAACTATTACATAGTGTTGATCACAGGACGATTGTGAATGATATTGCTTGCCTAGATGGCTGAAAACTCTCTCTTGATGCTCATATAATATATACTAGAAGCTGGCTGTAGTAAAATAATGCTGGACTTCAAAATATAGCAAATGTTATGCAGTAAAAACTTGATATGGGAGCTGTTCTAGAATATAGAACATAATAATTATATTTCCTGAGATAAAAGTGGCTAACACTTCCACTGTTTTGTGTTTGTGTATGTACAGAAATATATAATTGGTAAGGATCATGTGACTTTTTTTGGAAGGGAATACTTAAGTAGAATAAAATTTTATACCTATTTTACCCTAAATAGGTATATACAATCCATTGTGTACATGAAGTAGTGACTGTTTTCTTTAGCTAGAAAATGAGCTTTTCTTCACTATCAGTGACTTCAAGATTAACTTCTGTTTGTAAGTTTAATAACCACTGTGTGATTTTAATATGTCTGTTCCTGCTGAATATTTTCATTTGTCTTTAAGAGTAAAAGTATTAAGAAAAACGTGGCATTAAACCCAATTAAGTGATATGCTCACTCACCTATACTTCTCAGTGTTGATAGTAAGCAACCAATTTAGGCTGGTATTCACAATATTTAAAGAGTCACCTTCTACTGACTTTTTCTTTCTTTTTTTGGGGGGGAGGGGTGGGAAAAAGTCTCACTCTGTTGCCCAGGCTGGAGTGCAGTGACACTATCTCAGCTCACCACAACCGTCGCCTCCCAGGTTCAAGCAATTCTCCTGTCGCAGCCTCCCAAGCAGCTGGGACTATTTTTAGTAGAGACGGGGTTTCATTATGTTGGCCAACCTGGTCTCAAACTCCTAATCTCATGATCCGCCCACCTTAGCCTCTCCCTAGGTGCTTATAGGCATGAGCCACCAGCCTCTTCTGACGATTAGCGATTGATGCCTTGCTCAGAGGATTTCAGTTGCTCTACTTTGATTTCTTAGACTATATGACACCATTGAAAGTAAAGTACTTAGTGAATGTAAGACTCAGGAAATTAAACAATTTGAGTACAACTTAAAACTTTTATTTAAATAATGACCAGTTTGCAAACAATGTAACTGAATTTTTGAAATGCTTAAATTAATAATACATAACAACTAAATACAAAGAATGAACCTTGATTGGAGCCTGGTTAACTTAAAATCCATAAGAGAGATTCTGAGAACAACTAGAGAAATTTTGATATAGAATATGCATTCAATTATATTGTTAATCTCAACATATTTAGTATGATAATGTTATTGTTATATTGAAAGATTACTTGTTGTTGAAAAATACATGCTAAAGCACTTATGGGTGAAACATTTCATGTCTGTAACTTATTTTCTAAAGGCTTTCCGAGGTGTGGATCCATAGTATATACGTGATATATACTTGTATGTGAGAGAGAAAGACATTAATGTGGCAAAATATAACAATTTGTGAATCTAGGTATACCAGTGTTCATTTTACTCGTATATCTACTTTTCTGTAGACTTGAAATTTTCCAGATAAAATGTTGAGGACAACATGCTTATTCTAGTAAATGAAATTAACTTTTTATTAAAAGTCCCTATTTTTTTAAATCTCTATCACTTGTTTCAGTAAAGTTTTACTATATCTAGAAACAGAAAACATTGACTTTTGTAAGAAACAATTATGTTTATTTAAGGCAAATTATTCTAAAAAGAGAAATGCTAGTGAGTTTATACTTGGAGGTTATTATTTGAGAAAATGTAGGCTAAATTTCTCTGAACTAAAAATTTACACTATTAATTAGAGAATGTAGTATTTACTCAGGATATGCATGTAATAGGAGATTCATAGCTATTCTATCATGAATGGTAGATAGGAAAACTTACTCAGATTGAAAAGCAAAGGTAAGTACCCCCAATCACTGATGAATTGAATAAGAAATGTGAGATAGCTATATCAATCAGAACTCTTTTTGAAATTTTTATGAAAGCTTAGTAATAAAAGAACGCAAAGATTAAAATTAGAATATTTTTAGTGTGATATAATGGGCAGTGATAATTCTCAGTCACTTTTATGTATTTCTGCACTTACAGGAGGAGCCGAAGACAAGATGTGAGACATGGAAACCCACTGACTCAATGCAGAGGATTTAATCTAAAAGGTATTAAAAGTGAGCAATGGCCAGTCTCAGTTAACAGTAGCAATGCCCCATATCACATTTCAGTGAGGGGAAACATTGTCATAGATTCAAGCCTTTCATTTCCAAGAAATATTTATTATCACAATTTTGGGTATTCATGTATGGTAATTAAACATTAAATGTTTTTTGTATGCATACTGAGAATTGTGAAAAACAAATGTCTGGGAACACATGTACTTCAAGTATGTTAGCTGCTAGGTCTTTCACGCAGATTATGATTACAGGTTTACTTAGCTACTATTTTCTTTCTGAAGAAAACTTACTTTGCTTTTAAAGATTTACCACTGAAGAACCCTTAGAACAGCACTTTTTTACTGCAGTAAATGTACATAACATAAAATTTACTGTTTTAACCATTTTAAAGCTTACAGTTCTGTGGCATTAAGTATATTTACATTATTGTGTGACATACTGCCAGCATGTTTGGCTATTTCTCATCTTCCCCAACTGAAACTATCCCCATTAAATACCACCTAACCATTCCCTCTTCCCTCCAGCCCATAGAAACCACCATCCTACTTTTATATGAATTTCTCATGAATTCAACTACTCTAGATACCATATATAAGTGGAACTATACAGTATTTGTCCTTTTGTGACTGGCTTGTTTCACTTACCCTAAAGTCTTCAAGGTCCATTCATACTGTATAACATGTCACAATTTTCTTCATATTTAAGGCTGAATTATATTTTGTCATGTGTGCATATATATAGTGTGTATGTGTATGTACGTATATATGTAAGCCGCATTTTGTTTATCCATTCATCTATCACTAGACACTTTTGGGTAAGTGAATAATTCTGCCATGAATGTGGATGTACTACAGTGCCTGTTGACAATCCTGCCTTGTGTCCTTCAGTTATACTAATTCCTTCCTTCCCATTCTGACATGGAGTTACCATGTTACAATACTTTACCTGCCACAATCCCGCCGAATAGAAGTATTTCCAAGCAGACCTTCCTTGTGACTCACCAAGGTGCTACAGATATGCCGTATCAAAAATTAACAGTGAGACTCCTATTTCTAATCCTTTTGAATCTGCTATTCAGTCTGCACTTTCCTTTAATAAAACATGATGTTCTTTTTACTAACTAGTCTAACTGCAAAGAGCAAATGAAGACAGATTTTGCTTACTTCCTCCATACATCTAGTTGAGGTTCAAGTTTCCGTTTCTCTATTTGCTATTTTATAAAAGTGTATCAGTTCCCATTCATAGTAGTAGTTGTCATAGTGGTAAGAATAATGGCAGTGGAGGTAACATCAGACAAATGTTGATGCTGACTTTGTGTCAGAACCTGAGCTAAGTGCTTTTTTTATGATTATCTCACGCAATGCTCAAGAAATCATACTAGAGTCTATTATTATTCCTGCTTTTATTAGTGAGGATTCTGTACATGTCTAAGCTATGACATGGCAATACGAAATGATTTGCCTAATTTAATACTTTTATTGAGAAACCTATATAAAAATGCTATAATCGATGTTTTAGAGATGAGTAAAACTAAAACACAGGGACATCAAGTAACTTTTCTAAGGTTATAGCCAGTAGTGGTAAGGTCGGGATTTCACCATACGTTCCTCTGATTGCAAAGACAGTGTTCTCAACCACTACATTCCACCAAGACTTACTTTCTGCCCTTTGCAGTGCTTACCTATTTCCTCTATGGGACACTGAGTATGAACTTTAGGAATGGGATAAACCCAGCTTTGGTAACGACTGGCACATGCACTAAAGTATGCTTCCTCATGACTCACAGCCTCAGTTTGCTCAGCTGTGAAAAGCTGAAAAAATCTGGCAGGATTATTGTAGTCATTAAGTTAACAAACTAATATGAAGAATAATCCTTGGTGGAGAGTAATTATTGAATAACACTGATTCTCTTTTCCACATTGCCGTAATTCACAGTCTTTCCTTCCCTTTACGAAAATAAAACAGGTAAACAACATATCCTACTTTGCTTGTTAAATGATTACCACTGCTTTTTGCTGGCTGCCGTGGTTCACAACTTTCTATAAAAATAAACATTTATATAGCATTTTTACAGGAGAATGTGCTCTGAATTCAGTTGTATTCTTTCTTTATCTTTCTCACCTTTTATTTTTGCCTGTTAGCATACAGAAATGCAGCTGAAATTGTCCAGTACGGAGTAAAAAATAACACCACTTTTCTGGAGTGTGCCCCCAAGTCTCCACAGGCATCTGTCAAGTGGCTGCTACAGAAAGACAAAGACAGGAGGAAAGAGGTGAGTAAAGCAGCACAGCAGCAATCCATCAGAGCTTCGAAAAGAACATTAAATCACCGTCCCTCGGTGAGGCTCAGATCAAAGGAAAATGGAAAGGCATGTGATCATCTTTTAAGTCTTTGGATGACAAGTGCCACTTTCCTTAAAATCCTTTGTCCTAAGAATTGATGGATTAATTAGAAATTCTCTCTGCCTGCTCACCTCTGTAACATGGTGATTGAAACAAGAGCTTGGGCACTAAGATGGTGGTATTGATGTGAGGAAACGTTCATAAAAGAAACAAGATGTGTGCAAATCCAGAAGCCAAGTTTTCACACAACAGCACCTTTGTGTGCTTCACAAGATAAAAGGGGGCTTTTTTGAAAAGTTCAATTTTCCTCAGCAAGAAACTACTCTGAACTATAACCTTCATGACAAAGAGTGTTTTTCTGCTGTGTGGTAATCTGTTTCCATTGCTTTATTATTGATAACTCTTGTGCTTTGCTTAGGTAATATATGGAATCATTGTTTATGGGACTGTTGCCTTTATTTAGTGATTTGGAAAAAGTCCTTAGATTTTCAAGTAAAAAGACACATACTGAAACCTTTCATAGATTGGAAAGAGCTGTTTTTTTTTTTTTTTTAAATAAGGGAGACATTGTAAAATGACATAGGGTGGTATATTGTAAATAATAAATTTTGTAATATTGATGTCATGTTGTCCTGACAAATGAAAAGTTAAAAATATATATGTATATATATATAGCCTTAGGGAAGTCTAATGTACCACTATTCATGCATCGTGAAGTCTGATAGAGCCCAGGGGAAAGTGGAGCCTTCTGCCTCACTTTATTTTGTATTTTTTATTTAGAAGAACATTCATTCATTGAAACATTACCGTTCTACAGTGTGCTGTAGAACACAGATACTGCATAAGCGTTACTGAAATAAATGTTGGTTTTATATGCAAAAATGGTTTCCGACTCTCAGACTTTTCCACCCAAAGATGTTATGAGCTGTTTAGGAAATTGTGTGTCCCTCGTTACTGGAATATTAAACCATAAGCAGATGACTACTTGCAGGAGGTAATTTAATTAAGTGGGGGAAAGATGAGCTAAGTGGACATCAGAGCCCCATCATTCTTCCAAAGTCTATGTTGCTAACAATACTTTTAGAAATATTTTAATAATGAAAATTATTAAATTAAATGTGTGTGTGTGTGTGTGTGTGTGTGTGTGTGAATTGGGTAAATGATAAACAGGGATCAACTAATATGTATAATGTCATTTTCTTTTATTCAGTAGAACGTTCAGTAGAATAATATATAAGTGAATATAACTTCTTTGATTTAAAAATATATATATATATATATATGTTTAGTATATGCCATAGAAATTAATAGTAAAATTTTAAATGGAATGTGTTAAGGATTTATTCTCTTGTAATATTTCTCAAGTTCTATTTTAGAATGCTCAAGAATATGGAGGCTCAAATATTACTATTTTGACTTTTTTCTAATCTCAAAGACATGTAATAATTTAATATTGCAATAACATTAACTTTAACACAGGTAGGAAAGTCTCTGTTTTGTTCAAAATTTAAGAAGAGTACAATTTTACTTATTCTTAAACTATTAATATGTTACTAAACTTATCCTAATGTGTTCTATTTTAAGAAAACATGCTTCTCACTTATATTACTGTGTAAATATTAACCATTTTTTAAAGTGAGACAAATGATAAAAGCTCACAGAGCAAAGGAACATAGTTCACACTAAGTAGCATAAAGTGAAAACTGAAAGCCCTCCTCTACTTCAATTCTTATTCCCACTTTTAATATCTATTGAATAATACTAATACTTATGGAATAACACTTATTCAGTTCTTATTCCCACTGCCCAGAGGAAGGTTACCAAGAGTTATATATTCCTCCAAATATATTCTATAGTTTTACTCCCCTCCACACATACACACAAACACACAGACCTCACTTCAATATCAGTACATATGATTCTACCTCCTAACTTCCTGGCTGCATAGTATTCCACTGTATAAATATACCTGAGGTGTTGTTTTTTTTTTTTTTTTTTAAGCCATCTACTTGTTATGTACCTTCTTGTTTTCCTTTTATCAAAAATACCTTCACACATGGGAAAGTATATATTCTAGATAAAGTCCTAAAATAAAGTTGTGCCAAATATTATATACATGTTTAATGGGTTTACCATATTGGACTCAAAATATTTTCCCAATTTTGCACAAATAGGGTAAATTTTTTTCTTCAGTTTCTGAATGTGTTTGTACATTATTTATTTTCGAGGAACACTTAAACTTAGTAAATTTAGTTAATGTCAAAATTTTGTTTCCTTCCTTGAAGTGATTCTCTCTTTTCTAGTTCTGCCCTATTATCTGTCTTTTAATACTCTACTTGCCTTTTTGTGCTTTTTTGTGCACAAACCAATTGATCTTTGATTTAGATATTATGAGTAACGCCTTATCTGTTTGCACAGAACTTTATCATTTAGGAAAACATATAACATGCATTATCTAATTTTGATTTTGGTCAAATTTCTTTTTTCTTCAATGAAAGAGTTTTCTAGAGTATATATGTCAAAGAACTTCTTACCAATTAGGTTTTTATCTATTCTTTGGCAATACTATAGGTGGAACTGTAAGGAAGGTTTCAGGCATTTAGCTGATTCCCAGTAAACAATCTTTTTTTTTCCAGTAAAGCGTATAAAGTAATTAAATATTAATTCATAGCTTTTTATTACTTTTCCTTGTAAAACCACATAGAGGACTTAAAGGATGATGACATTTCAGCTAATTTTTGGACATTGTTTATTGTGGGTTAATTGGAAAAGGCCCTTGATAATGTTCAAAATTCTGCCTCTGCTTATGTATTTTTTATTTAGAAGAACATTAATTCATTTAAACAGAAAGATAACATTCACCTTTTAATTGTGGCTTCACGTTTTTACTACTGAAGACTAGAACACCAGGATGGAATAGATATTTTAAAGCATCTATGAGTTTCACTCATATATATTGACTGTGATTCCAATTTCAAAGGCAACCACAATTTTGTGCTCATATATGGAGAGACTTCTATCCAGGGTAAAGCACTTTAAGCTATTTTTGACAATGTGGATAATATCTTCACCCTCTCTTTATTAGATTCAATACACCTGTGACAATGTGATAAGATCTCCCATGTGTTTTTTTTAAAAAAAGGCCATGAAACTAACCAAAATTTTGTCTCCACTGAGAAGGATATTAAGCGGTAATCAATACTTTTTCCCCAAATCTGTGCAAGTTGAGACTATACTGTATATGTTGGTCATAATCTAAGGAAATGTAATGTTAAGTTTCAGTAACTTTAATGTCTCTCTCTTTTAGGTTAAGCTGAATGAACGAATCATAGCCACTTCACAGGGACTCCTGATCCGCTCTGTTCAGGGTTCTGACCAAGGACTTTATCACTGCATTGCTACAGAAAATAGTTTCAAGCAGACCATAGCCAAGATCAACTTCAAAGTTTTAGATTCAGAGATGGTGGCTGTCGTGTCAGACAAATGGTCCCCATGGACCTGGGCCAGCTCTGTGAGGGCTTTACCCTTTCACCCAAAGGACATTATGGGAGCATTCAGCCACTCAGAAATGCAGATGATTAACCAGTACTGCAAAGACACTCGGCAGCAACATCAGCAGGGGGATGAATCACAGAAAATGAGAGGGGACTATGGCAAGTTAAAGGCTCTCATCAATAGCCGGAAAAGTAGAAACAGGAGGAATCAGTTGCCAGAGTCATAATATTTTCTTATGTGGGTTTTATGCTTCTATTAACAAATGCTCTCTCTTCAATGATCAAATTTTGAGCAAAGAATCTTGTGCTTTAATGATGGAAATTACTGAAAAAGGTGATTAGTCACTCCTAAAGTGAGTTTTACATGAACTGAAATGAGCATGCATTTTCTTGTATGATAGTGACTAGCACTAGACATGTCATGGTCCTCATGGTGCATATAAATATTTAACTTAACCCAGATTTTATTTATATCTTTATTTACCTTTTTTTCAAAATCGATATGGTGGCTACAAAACTAGATTGTTGTACCCCTCAACTGAATGAGGGCCATATCCCTGTGGTACTCCTTTCCTGCTTTGGGGCTTTAGATTTCTAATTGTCAATGATTTTAGATATGAAGACAATTTCCAAATCACAGCTTTTACATAGTAAAAGTCATAAATGCATATGACAGAATGGCTATCAAAAGAAATAGAAAAGAAAAGGAAGAAGGATTCTAAAAGTTGTATAAAAACATGAGTGATTCATAGAGAGAAGATGATGAATTTATATGGTTCCAGTGAAATATGTTTTTTTTTTTTAAGACTGTAAAAACGATCTGTTACTGGTATCTGTTATTGACCTTTGTTTTCTTGTGCAGGAAGATAAAAATCAATAACCTACCCCATGAAGATATTTGATGGAAGTTATATCAGTGAAGCAGTTGGGTTTTCTTCTGTTATCACCTTCCAAACAAAAGCACTATCTTTTTTTTTTTTGGAAGATATTTAATTTATTTTAGACTCAAAGAATATAAGCTTACACTGTTCAGTTATTACTGTTCCTCTTATTTCCTAGTCTGTATGACAAATTAAATAATATAAGAAGAAAAAAATTTTGAAGTATCAAACTTCTATATGAGGGGTGAAATCATGAAAAAGAAAAAAATCAAAGTAGAAACGACTACTTTTTTAAGAGGAATTTATAACAAATGTGGCTAGTTTTCAACTTCAGTATTCAAATTCAATGATTATTTCTCCTATTTATTAAAAAAATTCTCAGATATGCTAATTTTTAAGTCAACACTATATAATTTGTGATCTTTTCAGTGTGATGGCAAGATGCTCGTTATGTCTACAAAGTAAAAAAACAGTATGAGGAGACATTCTTTTGAAAGGTAATGGTACATATATTCACTGGTCTCTAAGTGTAAATGTAAGTTTTGTGATGAACAAAATAATTATCTCCTAATTGTATGTTTGAATAATTTTATTAGAATAGTTTCATAATAAATTTATTTTCTCCAAATGAAAATTAGATGAAAAAAATGTGAAAAAATTATTCATGTTCTCATATATATTTTTAAAACACTGATTTTACTTTTTTATTTACTTTTTAAGACATTTTCATGCTTCCAGGTGAAAACAGATATTGTACCACCTACCTAATCCAAATCTTGTATAAAAATTTTATTTATACTTAATATTCTATGATGAAGGTAATTAAAGTAGATTGTGGCCTTTTTAAGTTATATAGTATAAAACTTCAAAAACTAAATTGCCAAGATGAATGTGATCATTGATCAGAATATCAGAATATGATTCATTATTTAAATTGTGGTAAACTATGATAATATATGAGGAGGCCTCAATATGACAAAAATAGTTAAAATGCATAACATAACACCAAACTTCATTTTTTAAAAAAACGCTGTTGTTCCAAATATATATAACTTTAAAGTAATTTCTAAAGTAGTTTATTATAATGGTTTGCCTGATTAAAAGGTATAATTAAACTTCATTTCTCCTCTACATAGAAATGTGTCAATGTAAAGCCAAAACCATCTTCCAATAGATTGGCCATGTGTTTATGGCCAATGTATTCTGTGTCCAAAGTTAAAAGTGAAATTGTTTTAGAGTCACAATTCCCTTTGTTTCACATAAGCCCAGACTGATAGACAATAAGCGTATTTAGATTTATACTATATTTGTGCTATTTAATTCTATTTTCACAATGATTAAATTGTGTATACTTTTATTACTTTTTAAAATGTAGAAATTCTTCATGAACATAACTGCTGAATGTAAAAGAAAATTTTTTTCAAAAATGTTCTTAAGGTACACTGTTGGTGGTTGATTGGTTTTATTTTGTGTAGTTTGACAGTCCTGTGACTTAATATCTTTTCCATTCATATTGTACATAAAATTTTCTAGAAATACACTTTTTTTCCAAAGTGTACATTTATGAATAGATTTTAGCATGATGAAACTGTCATAATGGTGAATAGTGAATGTTCACTCTGTGTAAGAAAACAAACTAAATGTAGTTGTCACACTAAAGTTTAATGGGATATTGATGAAATCATTGGCCTGGCAAAATAAAACATGCTGAATACCCCAAGGATGTTTCCAGCTTTTATTTTTAATGTAGGGTTAACTTACTTGTTAACATGACAGAATCTACTGAATTCATATGATTTTTAAAGATTTCTTTATCCATTTTTGTGAAGTTAATAGATCTACATATTTCAAAATTTAAATTTCAGAAAGATGCACATGTAAAGCTCTCCCAGTACCAATAGGCCTCATTTATTCAAGTGCCAACCCAAAAGACATGCAGTATCATCACTTTTCTGTGTATACTTCCAAACAAATACATATTTGTTTTCTCCCTAATATTGTACATCCATTTACATCTATTGATATTTATTCAGAGTATGTTGTGTCTACACTGGAAAAAATATAGTTTAGGGATGCATGGTCTGGAGCCAGATTGCTTGAATTTGAATCCAAGCTAACTGTCTTATTCTTGGAAGGTTTTAAAATTCTCTCTGCCTTCCTTTTCTATACAAGTTCATACCAGTAAAGCATTAGGGCAGAACATTTTCCATGGTAAGTATTCAATAAATGTCTTAACATTGCCTTATTTAGAAGGCATCGTTTTGCTAGAACAGGAAGGAATGTTTCAGTTGTGTTCTGTGTCAAGTTAAATGTCAATGCTCTAGGTGGGGAAACTGCAATCATTGGGTCAGGTAACAACTTACCAGGAAAAATGAGCCTTTAATAAACTAGAGGAAAGAAGCCACAGGTATCTACTCATAATACAGTTAATACGTTTGAATGGCAGACCTATTACAGCTTTCTTCTACCTCTAGGCTTTCAATCTTTAATAATGTCAGGGAAGAAAAAGGAAACCACAAAAATTAAAGGTTGTCTTAACTGATCTTCCTACTTAATGATTCTGCGCTATTCCCTAATTGCTTCATTATTTCTCATTATCTCCCTTGCTTATAGTTCAACTTAACCTTAGTTTTAAAATGTTTGATGTGTTTCTTATAATTTTAATGTACTTCTGATGATTTATGTCTTTTACCTAAGTGAAAAATTTTTAAGGAAATGATGACTGTTTCCTACAAGTATTCTGCTAGCTAAAGTCAAGAGAAACATTCAACTTGTTTTGCAGCCTGTTAAAAAGCTTTAGTCTAGACAAAAAAATAAGCAGACTAAGTAAGAAAAAATGTTTATTTAACCAGAGACATCAAGAATTTTATTGAATTCCATGCGCGATGACAAAGCTGTAGATTACTGTGGAATTTTTTTTCTTAAGTGTTATCCTACTATCCTTTCAGCCAACCACCTTTTGCACCAGAATGCAGGCCCCTCTGCAAAATTAAAGCAAACCACAACAAATTGTACTGGCATGCCTGCCAATTGGTGAAATCCATTGTCAATAAGTTGTTTTTTCTGAAGGGACCTCTGGTATACATTTTAATATTTATGATTTCATAACAATGTTACCTTCATATTATACAGGTATTGAGAGTTGGAAGAACTAGCTGCAAGACTTTTTTTTTTTAATGCCATCTTCATTCTTAGGACTCTAATGTATTTGTCTATTCACCTCATAAAATACTGCTTTCCACATAGTTTAAATTGTGTATTTCTCAGGGCTATTATGTTGCCATGCTTGAGTGTTACTTACATAAAGTGCTATTAAAGAATGACATTATAACAAACACAGTAAAACTGTTTATTTGAGGTTACCTTTCAACCTCAAGTACAAAACCTGGGTGAAGTTCTATTCTTTTAGTGGTTTTTTTTTCCTCTGAATTATTCACAGAAAAGTCACTCAAATATTTTCTGAGATCAGAAACATAATTATTTTTGCAAGGTAAAATGAATATCTGATAGAAGAAGAATTATGAAAAAAGTTATTCCTGTTGTTTCTCTGGATATTTTTCAATATACAAATTATCCTTGGCTCATCAGAAGAATTTCTCAGTTTCTTAGGACTTTTCAAAAGAAGAAAAATAAGTTGTATGTTTTAATTTTTTCCTTTGTTACTGATTCTGGGGATAAACCATAATCATCTTCACTTCTCTGACAAATCATGAATAGTCAAACAGAGAAATTAGACCTGTAAATTACCTTCTTTTGAGTTGATGTGAACTGGAATTGTTGTAAGCTGTGGTTCTATATTGACAATCAGCTTGTCTCATGAATAGGAAAAATCAGACCACAGAAAACAATAAAATGGAGATGCTACCCAAGCCACACCAGCCTGGCACGTTCAGCAGAATCCCAGTGATGTTTTTATGTACACATGTATATGTATATGTGTATATATAGATTACATACCCACAAATTCACAACCCAGCCATATTCAATGTATTCATTATTCCAAAATAAGCCTCAATTTCTGCTTCAGGATCCCATTCCACTTATAAATGATATAACCTGGAAAAGTTATTTAATCCCTCCTGATGAATTGTCGCTTACTCTAAAATTGGAATTGTAACAATATCTATCCCATGTAGTAGTTATGTTGTGAGAATAATATAATAATAATAATATATGTGAAGTTCTTCCAGCATATGCTATTATTTTTCAATCAGGAGAGCAAAACCATTTCCTTCATTTAAGCATTTGTCTCTTTTTCATCAGATTGCATCTACATAGTTCAATTGATATTTCATGTCATTTATCCATACTGGTATCTATGATAACATCAGTTTTTCTATTTAACTTTGTCACAGTTCACAAAGGTCTTCTATGCTGTCTTTTGTTTCTGGTACAAAGTCTGTTCAGGGCAAGTGAGCTTTCCGCTATGTCCAAACACGCTCTAGGGGAATAGGAATTTTTCTGCTATTCCTCCACCATTTCTGGGAGACAATTTGAGCCTCTTCAAGGCAAAAAAATTGTTTGCCTCTCAGAGATCTTGTACCTACCCAGGACACAAACCCAGAAGTGAGGTAGAAACATAGAACCCACAAATCCCTATATGCTTACCATCCACCTCCACCAACTCACTTTTCATTGCTTTGGTTCTCTGGAACAAGGGTTATCCATTAAATATGACCCATGAGCTTGAACAATAGATTTCAGACTTTGTCACTCAAGTACTTCAAAGAGAATTTTAAATAGTTATATAGCCACTAAATCACGTTAAAATTAAAAACTTTCTTATTATATGTGTAAGTAGTTGAAAAGCATATAACTTTCAGTATAAAGTCAATTTCAAACTTTTAAAATAACATAGTTACATCTCTTTTTAAATGACCAAAATGAAATCAAAATATTATAGGAATTTTGTACCCAACATCATATTTTAAAATAAAAAAATCAAAATTTAACCATTTTTAGTAGCCAGAAATGTTATATTATTTCTGTTTCTTCTTATTCACATTTTTATTCTGCTTTCTTCAAAAATTTTTATCCTGATACAGAAAATCTAATATTTTAAGGTCTTTTATTGATTACTATCACACATACATGCAACAAAAATATGTATATTTAATTCTTATTTAAGAATGTGGGCCAGGCTCAGTGGCTCACTCCTGTAATCCCAGCACTTTGGGAAGCTGAGGCAGTTGGATCATGAGGTCAGGAGTTCGAGACCAGCCTGGCCAACATGTGAAACCCCATCTCTACTAAAAAAAAAAAAATACATACAAAAATTAGCTAGGCGCCGTGGCAGTCACCTGTAATCCAGCTACTTGGGAGGCTGAGGCAGGAGAATCACTTGACGCTGTGAGGTGGAGGTTGCAGTTAGCTGTGATCATGCCACTGCACTCTAGCCTGGGCAACAGAGCAAGACTAAATCTCAAAACTAAAAAAAAAAAAAAAAAAAAGCTGTTGTTCAAATACTTAAATATCTTTTGAAGGCTATATCTCACAGCATCATCGTCAAATGTTATTTTATTTTAATCAATGAGTTGACAATATGATTAGCTTCTCATAATTTTATTCAAAGGAAAGATTTGAATATCATCATCATTCTTCTCAATACTTGTACCAATATCTCCAGCTGTGCCTTTCTTGGGCTCTGGCTCAATGAGGCCATCTTCTTGGTTTTTCCAGGGTAATCCTTTCTTTCTTCTACTTGTACAGACTCCCAGCAGCCACTTGCTAACTGAGTTCCTTGGGAAAGTTACTTAGCCTCTCTGTGCCTGTTGGGGTCCTAAACTGAAAAATTGGGATAATAATATTATTCCCTTCATAGGGTTGTTGTGAGGGTAAAATTATATTTATAAATGTTTCTAACATACCTGCCACCTGATTAAGATATTATTAGTTTAATTGCTTTACAAAGCCCCTCAGCTCATCCAGAAGTTCCAGCGACCATTTGCCTTCTTTATTATTGCTCCTATTTCCTTATCCCCTTAGCACTGGCAGGCAGATAACCTGATAATTGTTATCAGGACATGAACCTTGCGGGTCTTGCTTTTTTTTCTTTTCCAAACCAAAATCAGGCCCTTTCTCAAGCTGAATTTCTTCTCCATCTGCCTAGGAACCTTGGAGTGACTACCTGGAGCTTAGACCTACTCATCTGGGATGTCAGCTGTCATCCAACACATCAGGAGCCTGGCTTTTCCTAAGACTCCTCGATACCCTAACCATGGCCTCCTGTCAGTTCTATCCTGGCCACTCCTCAGGCATGATCAAGCATGTCAAAATCATACTGGTAGAGAGGCTAGCCACTGGGCTCTGCACCTCTCATCTGCAGCAGTCACGGCGCCATCACAAATTCCACCATCATTCTCGTCAAAGATAGCCATTTACTGAGCATTTCTATGTAAAAACACATGCTATACATGATATCTTCCTTCACCGGATCTTCTGAAGTATATGCTATTAATCTATTTTACAAATGAGGGTTGGAATCATTCGGAGACTTTCCCAGAGTTTAATAACTTCCTAAAGGCCAAAAAACGTGAAAAGCAGAGTCTGGCTACAAACTTTATGCATTTTCCATACTTCATTATCAGGAGTGAGTCCCCTCAGGAACATCTATTAGGAAAGTCAGATCATTTGGACAAATTCTATTTCAGCAGCCTTTGAAATAGGATTTCTAGGACTCTAGGTAGCATCCAGCTCAGGCTGTGAAGTCAGAACACCTTGCTTTGTCTTGCTTTCTTAGTGCTTCCTAGTTTTACAAGCCTGAGATCATTATCATAATATCAATCTCATGGGACTACTGTCAAGATTAATTGAGATAATCCATGTAAAGTGCTTAAAACTTTCCTGACATAACATGAATATCAGATAAATGTTGGGTGTGTTTTTTACCATGCCTCTGATTTTGGAAATACCATTTATTCATGATTTCATCAGATATTCATTTAGCATTTCCTATGTGCCTGGCAGTATTTCAGTCACTGAGGTCATAGCAGGGAACAAAGTGAAGTCCCTACTGTTGTGAGGTCTCCTTTCTAAAGGAGAAGAAAATAAAGAAATGAGAAATAAAAATAAAATCCTAAACCCTGCAACTGATTAAACAGACCATCTCTTGACCTAGGGGACCCCAGAGTAACCTTGAAAATGAAATGCTGAGTCATGATGGGATGGGGGTGTTAGGCCCCTCCCTCACTAACTACAATTAGCCTTTCTACCCTAAGGGCTAAACAGGAACCGACCCTTTTAAATAACTCCACCATTGATATTAACCAACTACCTGATGCCGCCTCTCTTTTGTTTTGCCTGATTAAGAGGCCACTATCACGGAGTGGTTCTGGTGGGTCAACAGAGCATGTGTCCTCTGCTTCATACTTTGATGTCAGAAGGCCAAAAATTCCACCCTTTCATCACCATTTTTTTATGAGCATGGAGGAGCAGGAAGCTCTATTGCACATGTTCACCTTTCTCCTTCATGTATTCATGGCTCCTTCCATAGCTTATTGAATATGTATATTTGGCCACCTTACTTGGCATACATTCCTTTTTTTCTTTCCAACTTTTATTTAGAGGGGTACAAGTGCAGATTTGTTGTATGACTAAATTGTGTGCTGTGGAGATTTGGTGTACGAATAATTTTCATACCCAAGTAACCAGTATAGTACCCTATAGGTCTGTTTTCAATCCTTATCCTCCTTCCACCTTCCCCCCTCAAATAGACCCCAGTGTCGAGTGTTCCTTTATTTGGGTCAATGTTTACTCAATGTTTAGCTTCCACTTATGAGAACATGATTTGGTTTTCTGTTCCTGCATTAATTCACTCAGGGTAATGACTTCCAGCTCCATCCATGTTGCTACAAAAGCCATGATCTCTTTTTTTACAGCTGTATTGTATTCTGTCGTGTTATGTAACCACTATTTTTATCCAGTCCATCATCGATGGGCATCTAGGTTGATTCCATGTCTTTGCTATTGTGAATAGTACTGCAATGAACATATAAGTGCATGTGTCTTTTTGGTAGAATGGTTTATTTTCCTTTGGTTATATAACCAGTAAGGGATTGTGGGCTGAATGGTAGTTCTGTTGTAGGTTCTTTGAGAAATCTCCAAACCACTTTCACAAGGGCTGAACTGACTTACATTCCCACCAACAGTGGATAAGCATTCCCTTTTCTCCACAAGCTCCCCAGCATCTGTTGTTTTCTGAATTTTTAATAATTGCCATTCTGACTGGTGTGAGATGGTATCTCATTGTGTTTTTGATTTGTATTTCCCTAATGATTAGTGACGCTGAGCATTTTGTTTTATATGCTTGTTAGCCACATGTATGTATTCCTTGGAGAAGTGACTGTTCATGTCTTTTGCCCATTTTTAAATGCGGTTGTTTGGTATTTGATTGTTGATTTGCTTGAGTTCCTTGGTATTTGATTGTTGATTTGCTTGAGTTCCTTATAGATTATGGCTATTTGACCTTTGTTGGATGCATGGTTTGCAAATATTTTCGCCTATTCTGTAGATTGTCTGTTTACGCTGTTGGTAGTTTCCTTTGCTGTGCAGAAGCTCTTTAGTTTAATTAAGTTCCACTTGTCAATTTTTGTTTTTGTTGCAGTTGCTTCTGGAGTCTTCATCATGAAGTCTTTGACTGAGCCAATGTCCAGAATGGTGTTTCCTAGATTTTCTTCTGGGATTTTTGTAGTTTTAGGTTTTACATTTAAGTCTTTAATCCATCTTGAGTTGATTTTTGTATGTGGTAAAACGTAAGGGTACAGTTTCAGTCTTCTGAAACTAGCTACTTGGCATAAATTCCTGTTCCCTTTGCCCCTGCATGGAAGTATCTTATTCTGACTTCTGGCTGGAGGCTATCCTTCCCACCCTTTCAGAATGGCCACTCTGCAGGCTGCAATCCTTCATGAGAAATAAAGTATCCTTTTTTGCTTTCTGAAAGTTATAAATTGTATTTTTTCTTTAACAGAATCAAGTAAATAATTATGTAATAGATTAGGTTCAGAAAAGTGCTATGAAGAAAATTAAAGACAGGTAAGGGAGTCAAAATGAGGAAAGAGAGAATTCCAGACAGAGGGACAAGCCAGTAAAAGGCTCCAGGATAAAAGCAATTCTGGCAGATGTGAGGGAAAGAAAAGAAAACATGTGGTGGCTGGATCTAAGTGAGAGAGCAAAGGACAAGGAGGAGGTGGGATCCAAAAGGTAAAGAAACCAAGTCCCTTGGCTCCTGATGACCGCGGTGAGAAGTTCAGGTTTGATTCTAAGGATTATAAAAACAATTGGAGGCCAATGATGTGACATGAGCAATTTACATCCAACATAACATATTTCTGTCTGTATTTTAGAGGCCTTTTGAAAGGAAGAATGGAAATAAAGAAAATAGGAAGATCAACTACCAGTCCAAAACATATTTTTTTAAGTGTAGATTTTCTTTTAAAGTCTAGTAGACTTAAGTATTGATTTTCATTCACACAGAAGTATAAACAATATGCAATAGCTCCCTCCTGGAGTGCATTTCTGAAATAAGGGGAAGGCATGTTATAAGACAGTATTTATCCTCCTAGGGCAAGAATGGATTGGAGGAGTAGTGTGGTATAGAAGGAAAGAAGAACAACAAAAGAGGTCAAATAGAGGCCAGAAGAGAGCCTTAGAGGTGGTGCTGGAGCTGTTATACAATAGGCAGAAACTGTCAGAACAAGAGATTTATTACCCAGTAATGTCCAGAAGAAGAAATGGCATAGGTTTCAATACTGAGAACCCAAACAACCACAGATGAAAATTGAAGAGTGGTTAAAGACCATGCTGTGTGGATGCTTTTAAGATTAAGACAGGCTGGTCACATGGGCAGCGGCACTAAACAACAGAGGATGCAAACTGCTTTTATGGATGAGAGTCCACAGTAAATAACCTTACCAAGGATACAATGCCATATGATTAACACCAAGTATTTGCGAAGACCAGCTGCCTTAATGACGCTGTTACTTAATCCTGATTTTATTTATTGGAGAAATAACAGCACTTTTATCCTGTATTTAGAAACAAGCTGTCTAAGTGAACAAGGAAAGCTTAGAGAATGGAGTTTCTGGTGAAATATCCTTTTTCAAAAGAGTGAAATTCACAATTCACTTTATTAATCTTAAATTGGGGCACTGGGGTCAGCATTAAAGAAGTGATTCCAGGGGTGTTCCAACTCCTCACGACGGAACCCCCCACACCGCAGATAACTGCTTTCCTCTGACGTGAAATAAGGAAGGCTGTTACTAAAAAGGTGATTTCTGGACTCTCTTGAGATGGCTTCATCAGAAGCTGGCATTGAGGCTTTGAAAATGGGGATATATTGAATTTCCTTCTCAGGAATGGAGTAAGTATGGATACTTTTGAATAAAAATGCTTATGGAAGATGAATTTGGTAAACAGGAAAAAGTAGGAAGGGTTGATTTACGTCTTTACCTCTCCTTAAAGAGTTAAATCACACTGTCCCTACCATAGCCACCACCAAAGCCAAGAGCTTGGGTGGAGACAAAAAAATTTATAGCCAATGAACAGCAGGGGGCGTGATTAATGTGTTCGGAGATGATCAGCACTGGTTTTTCTTTTTCAATAGGTCAAACCACAAAATCCCTTTTCGGGCTGCCTTGAAATTCTTTCTTTTTTTTAAGCACAGGTAGAGTCTAAACTTCATATCTCAATCACCTTTTATGCCTTATATCTAGAACAGTGCCAGCCCCACAACAGGTGCTTAATTGCTAAATAAGCCTGCATGGAATTGGGTTGGGGCCTTCCCTTTTTGATAGTATATAGTGAATTCCTCTAGTCTAAAATACTGAAATACTAAAATTCCATCTAGTATAAAATACTGATGAATAGATACATCAATATTTTATATACTCTAATACAGATTTTAGAAAATGCATAGTTATTGCTTTGAATAGCTATAGAATTGTCATTAAGTAGAACATTCACTAAGACTTATCAGGCAAGCAAATAAAATTATACCATGTACTCCCATATAAGAAATGAATAACACCATATCTATTCTCCAAAAGGAAGCTAAAGAAAATATAAAGTACTTAATAATACAAGGTGACACTTCAATGACAGTTTTAAAAAAATTTAGGCTGTATCACAGCGTCCACAAGAGAACACGATGAAAAATCTACTTTGTTGTATTAGTATGTTATTTCAGTCCTGTTCATTCATTATCACATCTATTTTCCACAGTGATATTTGGTAGACATTGGTATGATATTTACAGATGGGAAAATAAGCTCAGAATTTCTGCAGCTAGCAAGCTGCTTATCTAAGATTGAAAAAAACACGTCTGCTTTTTGTTGTATGCCACTAAGTAGTCAGAACTTCAGAGAATGGAGACTTCAGTGTAGTAATCAGGGGAGGCCTCTGCTTTAGGAGGAGCTTGGAATGGACTGTGTAGTATAGAATTCTGAAAGGTTAATGTGGCAGAAGAAGGATTTTTCCATAGGCTTGGGGGTGGAAACATACGAATAATACCCAAAAAAAAAAAAAAATCCGCAGATTGATTCCAAGAGTTGAAGTTTGGGAGGAGCAGAGATCAAGGCAGGTATATATGCATTTGAATGCAGCCAATAATGTAATAAACACCTGCTGTTAGTTTTTGAGATGAGTTGGTCAATGTAGATGCCTTGAGAATTTAGATATTTTTAAGAAGAAGGAGATGAGAGGCAAGTAATTACCTGATTGATTGATGCCCTGGGTGCTTCTCAAAGGAATCTGAAGTGAAATATACAGTTAGGTTAGAGCAGTGGAACAGTAATTGTCATAAAATTGTTTAATATAGTTACTGCCTTGGCATCCATTTTTAGGTCTGTCTTAAGGTGTTTGGAATGCAACTGTACCCTGTCACCTTTGCATTGTAAAAAGCCTCTCCCCATGTGTTTGCTTGCAAATAGCCACTTGTTCCTCATTGTAATCACGGAAAAAAAAAAAATGCCCCACAGCTGTTGCCCATGATAAACCCTAATGGTTAACACCAGAATCATGTAAATAAGATCACCCTTTGCAAACAGTTGTTTTTAAACTAGCCAATCAACAACCCCCGAAGGAAAGCCTAAAGGATAGCTTCCTTGGACCTTAACAAAGTCATAGTTCCCCAGATCCTCTCCCTGGCTTGCTTACTCTCTCACTCCTCGCTTGCTGGTTGAGCTCCCCGCCACCTCCAGACTTGTGTCAGCCTCCTATTGGCACCCCAACCTCTCTGAGACCGGTAAGTAAGACATTTCTTATGTTTCATGCATTTGGTTTTACTTTCTCATTCTGTCTTGCCTAATCCACACACCTCAGTCTGAGCCTAACTTTTCTTTAGTCAGAGCTTTCCTGAAGCGTGGCTATCTTGACTATGGCCAGTTTTAAGAGAGAGACCTCAAGACCAAGTTAGAAATAAGCTATAACAATAGACATCAATAAAGAGGGTTTATTTTTTCTTAGTAATACAGCTGGCATGCTGAAATTAGGCTATTACATATACATGTCAAAACGCATAGAAGCAGCTTGCTTGATATTTAGATGTTAACTAAACATCTAAATCATTGAATGCATGTGAACATTGCCAACATTGTGGTTTGAAGATTTTTTAAAAGAATTAGGTAAAAATATGACAATAAAGCTAACATTAATGGGATACTTACTAATTGCCAGGAACTGTGGTTTTATGCATTACCTTGTTTAATTTTCATGCTCAAACCTAGGAATAGGTACTATTATCTGCCTTTTGCAAATGAGGAAACTGATGAATAATATTTAGAAATGTGAAATGAACAGAAGAGTAGAATATTCTAAGTTATGATGATGTATTATAAAGTGCCATCCAGAGTTACTCTGAGATTCAAGTGATCTTTAATGTCGATAATTTTTGGTAGAAAATATTAGCATAACATGTGTAAATGAGAACTTCCAGCACTGTCTTTCTATTTATAGATGTTCACCTTGCAGATAATGATTTTCTCATATAACATCGAGTATTTATTAACTAGCATGATACCACAACAGGAATGTCTCGGGACATCACCTTTATCACAAGAAAAAAGCAATGGTTAAGACTCGGTTAAAATTACCACCCATGTGTACACATATTCACAATGCCTGTGCACATTTTAGTTGAGAAAATCTTTCTGAAAAATTTAATAAATGTAGGACTTAAGAATTAAAAAAAAAAAAAAAACCAAAAAAACAAAAAACAAGGGCAGCATATTGCCAGGGTTCTCTGAAACAGCTGGAGCCAGAGAACAAAGTGTTTTTCGTTAGATAGCTCTTACAGAGCAGAATATTCTGGGGTGAAAGGTCTGAGGACAGGTGGAAAGACCAGGGTGGTCCCAAGAGCTGTCCCATACCACCATTTTACAGACAAAACTGAGACACTTAAAGAGGTCACACATTTTGTAACAAAGCCAGGTCAACATAAGTGACCTAGAGATACGGTTTGTATAGTACAGAAAAGTGCATGCGAGAGCAAAAAAAACCTATTCTTTTCAGCTGTCAGCATCAACTAAGTAAGAGCTTGAATTTCTGGAACTCCATTTCACGGCCTGGCTGCTGTTCAACTGCACTGTCTAACTATACCAGATTTTTTCGGTCAGTCTCATTTGGCTGTGCTCAGCTACACATGGCCTCAGGGCAAACGGGGCCAAAATGAAAGCAGAAATATTTTTCCTCAAGCCACATTTTCAACTTGGTGAAGAAATGAAGAGCTTCATCCTCAGGGTCACAGTAATAACTTTCTCCAAATTTCTTAGCAGTAGTTTAGAATTATCTTGTCAGTATCACTATCTTTTGTAACTGGTGCTAGGAGACAACCAGCCACAGGTGAAGAGGATAGAAAAGTCATCTATAAAGCTCATTTAAAGGGCTGAATTGTGTCCTCTGTTGCGCCTCGTCTTTGTAGAGAACCCAGCATGTTAGGGCCAGATAACTGAATGGATGTACCTCTGCCCTCACCCAACATCTTCTCTCCTCCCAAGTCTCTTCCTTCCCCTAGTCACCCCTGGCCTTTCTCTCCTCAAATCCAGCACTTCTCAAACTTGAATGTGTCCATGAATCACCTGAGCCTTGTCAAAAGGCAGATCGTCATTCCGAATGTCTGGGGTTGATGTGGAGATCCTGCATTTTGAAACTATCTCTTAGGAGATGCCCAGACTGCTGGTCCACAGACCACATTTTGAGTGACAAGGCTCTATTTTACTTCTGTAATTTATGATTGAGAGGATGAAGGTAGATTTTGGAAAGAAAGAATTTCTTTCTTCTTTGTCCTCATCCTTCACAGTGAGACCAGCGTTTCTTTTCTCTGTAAACAGACACAGTCTTCAATTGGGACAGGTGAGGAAGGCGCTAAGAATATGTAATTTGCCTTGGTGTACAGTTACATATCTTTTGTAGAGTGATACATGGAGATGAATTATCCAGGAAACCTAATTTTGTTTGCTTTTTATAGCAATTACTCATGAAATTAAAATGACTTTTTTGATATTCTTATTTTAAAGACAAAGAAAAAACAAAATTATTTTTAGTGAGATTTACCCTGAATTGAATTAAAATAGGGTTAAGACTGGTGGTGAGCTGGTAATACTTTAACCACTGGCTTTCCAGAAGAAGGGTGAGGGGTAAAGAAGCCTCGATGTGTAGCATCTCCCCATTTTTATGGTATAAATACAAAAGTACCATCATGGCCGAGTTCAAGCTACCCAATAAGAGGTCATTGATTACAAAACTAGGAATTCACACAATTGGCCTTCAGAGAACCATCCAGAGACTCCCCACAAAGAGATAGTTGAAGCTACAGGAAAGATGATGTAATCCAAGAAAAATTACAGAGAAAGAATGTTGAGGATTCTATCATCTTCTGGAACACTGAATATATATACTAAGGCTTCTATTTCGTTTCTTTGTCTCATACTGAATTTTGGATTTGTTTCCCAGACATTAGATTGTAAGACTGTTCTAAATATCTTTGATCCTTTATATTTGTAGTAAAATATTTTTAAAAATATTTTAAAATTCTTTTTAAAATTTTAAAAAATTTGAATTTTTTAAATTCATATTGCAAATGGAGGGTGGCATAAAAATTGTCTCCATTAAAATGATTTTTGAAGGAAAAAAGCACACATGTGACTTGTTAATTAAAAATAAGAATACTGATAGAGTAAATCTCTGTGATGACCACCTGTAGGTTTTTTTTTTTTCTCTTTAATATTAGGCAGTATTTTGTAACATGGATATTCTGAGCAAATTCCTAGATTTTTAAAGTACTTTTACTGGAAGCTGTAAATTAGTTGTAAGGCAGCCTTTGAGATTTAGGGAGGAAGAAAGGTGAACAATAGAATCCTGAGGGAGGCCACAGATAGCAAGGGTCTGCTTAGGAATGAAAATTAAATCTAATCAATTAAACAGAATATCATAAAAATTTCCCTGAGGGCTAAGGAAATAGAGCTAAAGGGATAGGATTTCTCTTCACGTAATATACGTTTGTGAACAATGAATCCAGTTGCTGTAAAGGAGATGTGCTGAACAGAGTAGCATTAACAAATACACCCTCAGGTACCAATACCTGAAAATAGAGAACAGAAATAGCTGCTGGGTAGAACAATTTGTCAGTTAAAGAATAAAGTGATACATTAAATTTTTCTACCCTTATTGAACTGTAGACTTCTCATTGGCCTAACTGTTTATAGGGTTTCTATCAGCACAGTCCCACACACTCCAGTGCCTCATCATTTTAAGTAGCTTCTTGGGGGTGTTACTTGGCTGATTGATCACGGAGGATAACCAGAAATATAAAAAAGCAAGACATTGATCTCAAGAGTCTCTTTGATAATATACCTGATAATTTTGTCATAATACCCAACCAGTATAAGCAGATATTATTATTGTAGAATGACAACGTACAGCTATGAATAATCTATTCCCTTTCATATTCTGCACCTCATTGGCGAGCATAGGACACAAGTGGAAAAGTAAGGCACCTGATACTGTTTAGAAGTAGGATCATTTGCTCTGCTATTGTAATTGTATGATACTTACAAACAGTTTTGTGAATCTCACATCTAGTTCTCCATAGCAGTTACCCAGAGGTGCAGGCTTAGATCTTTCTTAAGATAAGAAAATAAAATATTTCCTTAACAGATGATAAGAACAGTATCAGTTTTATCACTTCTGCAAATTCATCTTCTGACACAGATTCAGATTACCCTCAAATGTGCATTTAAGTATCAAATACCACCTAAATGTCAGAAGGAGGAAAAAAAATGACTAATCTTAGCAGTCTGGAAAAAGGATGTTGTCAAAGGTCATCAACAAGTCTGACAAAACAGTGCTCATTAACAGTGTCTGTCAGCACCTCCATTTGGAAGTAATTTGGATATTTGCAGTGACCCCATCAATTCTGATTGGCTGGGCAGTGACCTTGACCAGGGTGAAACCTGTTCAGTGTAGCTCATACAATGCACTGTAGGTGGAATCCAGGATGACAGATGGCAGTGGGGTCAGCGAAGAGGAACTTGTCCATCACTGCTATTGAAGATGAAACTAATCAACAGTATAATTCAACTGGCATGGGAGTTGTGGGTGCATATGCCACTAGAGAATTCTTCAAGTTCCTTTATTTTTAAAGAAACATTATAGTCTTATGATCTCAGGGTTCCCGAGAGTGACAAATACATGGCAAAGAGAGCATAGTTGCTAGGCTTTAGCAACAGACTAGAATATTTCAAAACTTGTCTTTGACTCAAAAGTCAAGGCCTGAAAAGTCATGCTAGCTATGTCTTTACCATGGATAAATTCCTTATCAAAAACTAGTTCCTTTAGTATATTTTTCTCATTCTTACAAACTGGGTTAGTTTCCTGCAGAGGTCTGGTAGACACATCAACTTTCTTTTGTCACATATCATTTAATCAATGTGAAATAGAACTATGACAAAAGAGTATATTATACTTTAAAGTGCTGGCTTAATAAGACTATAAAAGCAATTATATTCTGGGAATAGTTAATCTTTAATAAAACAATCTGCTTTTTTTTTTGCAGTTTCAGAAGCACTTTTTACATAAAAACTAGGAATGGGTGGCATATTGAAAGACATAGCACCGTGTTTTAATTCTTAATAGTTCAAAAAACATTAAGACACATTAGTTGACAAAAGACCCAGTGAAAATGCATATAATTCTAATGGTAACATATGTATAAAATGATCAAAAAATATGCACAACTTTCAATTACTTATGCAATGCTTTAAAAATCTTAGAATCCTCAGAACTGAAGACCTCTCCTCCCCAGTGACTGCCTGAGCCCAGGAGTTTTAAAAAAATCTTCATCCTTGGCTCCTTAAAAACTTTTTGGAGAGGGAAGGAGGAAGGAGAAAAGTAGATGAAAGGAGGAAAGGGAAAAGAAGAGGAAAAAAGTTTAAAAATAGCCAATCAGCTCCCATCAAAATGAATAAAAAGTGAATTGATTTTATAGAATAATAAAATATAAATCTATCACAGGAAACTGACAGATTATATAGTTGATTTCCTACATTGTGGGTTATTCTACTCATTGTCTGTATCTAGCATTTAGATGTGCTTCAATATTTAGGACAAGTTGAGAGTCCCTAATAAGAACCCACTAAACTCTGCTTAGTAGATAGACATCATGATTCTTCCCATTCTAGTTTAAAAAGGAGACTTGCTGCAAAGCAAAGTACTGTCTTGCTTATACAGACCCTAACCTACAGAATATTTCAAAACTTGTCTTTTGAAATATTGTTATTCCATAATGATTTATTCCATTAGTAATTTATTCCATAAATAACTAATTTATGGATTAATTATTTTTTGCATTTGTAGTCTCTTTGTCATAAGAGATTTCATCATTCAAATGGCTTTTAGGATAATGCATTGTTTTCAGTGAAACTCTTGGCCTAACTGAATTTGAGACACCTCCCATTCAGATAGAGTAGCTTTTATAAAAATTGCCTCAGCCAGCTTCATTTCAGCTATATTTATACTACTTGTTTTAATGTGCATATTGTCATGACGCATAGAGACTGCATTAAGTAATTAAGAGACTGACTACATAGTGTCATTTGCTGTGTGAAACGGAATCTGTGGATTCAATCAATAACCCTCTGAAAGTGCCTAGGGGTCCAGGATTAAGACGCAGCCAGCTGAATTAAGAAGGGAGGTCCAAATGGAAGCAGGCTAATTTGTGTCTCCATCCCGCAAGTTTCAGTTTCATTTTAATTAGTCATAAAACATAACCTAAGCCATGTTAACTAAACCATCCAAGACAAAGCCTTCCTTTCCTTAGCAAAGATTCAAAGTAGAGGTAAAGATAAAAGCAAATATTCAATTGAGCAGAAGAAAAGACATTAATCTTATCTGCCTTTCTGGGGCATAACTTGAAGCCTGAAGAGGAGCTTAATCCTGTAATTGCTGTAGGCCTTCTTATTTTTTTGCTGACTTAAAAAAAATAGCCATTTTTGAAGTGCTGATATCACTGTAAACACAATTCATTTGAGTTTTTATGGTTCCACTAGTGAAAGGGCTATGCAGCTGTTGTTTGCTGGATAATTTGTTGGGTTAAAAGTTCATCCTACACGTCCAGAGTATGGTCACCACTCAGGAATCAAATGACCACACCAGAGCTCCATACTATGTGGATCATATAATTTGTTTTGGATCATCTTCCTTCCAGATGCTAAAATCTGGTATATTTATTAAGAGTTGGCTACAACCCTGATTCACTCTGGAGTTTGACTGGAAAAGACTAATTGAATGGAACTCATCCCAACACATATGTCTCCTCAAAGCTGAAAGTGATTTAGGGCTTGGAGGGCACTTAGTGACCACTGGATAGATTTGTACTCACTCTAGGCAGTTAGCGTGCAGCAGTGTTTCCATCCTACGGAAAAACTTGTGGTGATTATTTCCCAGATGCCTTTTTCAGACAGAGGTCTCTTACAAAAGAACACTTTAACAAAGTCCAAAGAGCAGCTCACGTTGAAGATTTTTTTTTTTTAGTGACAAATTCAGAGGCCTTTTCAAACTCTATAGGGGGCTTTTGGAATATGTTTGGAATGTAAACACATGCCTGGCTGAATTGGCCAGCTGCTACCTGGCTTACAGTGTGACCTTTCATAGAATTTTCAAATTTTAAGTCAAAAGGAAATCTTGGTGAACCTTGGGGTCACTCTGTCTCTTTCTGTGCAGAACAGTAAAATGAGACTAAAGTAAGTTCAGTGATGCACTCACATAAACGGAATTTCCGTCCACGCTGCCATGTTCCTTCTCATTTCAGAGGGTATCGGGGGCTCTGTGGCACAGGTGTAACCTCACAGCATGGTACTTACTGGTGCCACTCTTTCTTGCTTTATATTCATTTATTCTCTCCTTTTCAATTCTGCTTCATTCTCTTCCTGTTTGCTGCATTTACTCCTGTTCTCCTCCTCTTTTTTGCCATTACTCTTTTTAAAAACATCTTTCAATTCTAGACCTTAACGTTTAATTGTAGTACTGGTAAAGATAGGTTTCTGGGGGTAAAAATGACCTTCTGAATAATTCTCTCCATTGAGTCTGATTTTTTTTTCTTTTTTTTTCTTTTTTTTGAGGTGAAGTTTCACTCTCTTGCCCAGACTGGAGTGCTGTGGCGCAGATCTTGGCTCACTGCAACCTCTGCCTCCCCCCACCCCAACCATGTTCAAGTGATTCTCCTGCCTCAGCCTCCCAAGTAGCTGGGATTACAGGTGCACACCACCATGCTCAGTTAATTTTTATATTTTCACTAGAGACAGCATTTCGCTATATTGGCCAGGCTGGTCCCAAACTCCTGACCTCAAGTGATCCACCCACCTTGGCCTCCCAAAGTGGGGGGATTAGAGGCCTTAGCCACCACTCCTGGCCTCATGACTGATTTTTCTTAAATTTCTACTGAGAGTGTTTATTATCTATAGCATTTATCTAAAAAATATTCTACCCTATGATATTTGGGGTTTCATTGTTAAATATTTACTTTCCTTTATGTGTATATGCAAAGAAAAGAGGCAAAGACATCAGACTATTTTGAATCCCTCATAGTACCTGGCATTGTGCTGGGCTATCTGATGACTTAAGGAGATAGATTTTCTATCTGCATCTTTTAAATCAGTGGTTTTGATTTAGAAAGTGTATTCAGTTGATTAAAGGATTACTTACAACTAGCTCTGAAGGAGAAAACAAAAACACCTCTAAAATGCAGATGTAGCTGATGTGACTTGAATGAGGCAGGAGTTTGAATGTCCCGTTGGGGGAATGTATTCTCTTACTGGGTCCACAAGGGGGCGTAGTTTTAAGGGCAAGAATTTCCCAGCACCACGCCCCGCTCCTATCCCGCCCCATCTGGGAGATGTAACAGTTTATGTTTGAATTTCGAGGACTTGGGAAGAAACTAAGTCAATCACCCCAGCGGAAGTTTAAAAGAACTCCTTTCATTGGCCAGAGGAACCTGGGGAGGTGGGAATTTCTCCCAGGATTAATTCCCCTGCCCCTTCACCCACAGCGGATTTCCAGCTCTCTGGATTCCCTCCCACATAGTGGGAGCTCTCTTTCCCCTCTTGAATTTGCCTTCTGGAATCCCCTTCCACACTCTCTGTTTAAGTCTTTCTCTTCTCCTTTTCTTCTCTTTTCTCTACCTAAAAAGAATCACCTTTCTGCAACACTTCTTGGGTCCAATATTTACTTTTACGAGCTTACTGCGCACCTGCAGTGGTCCCTTCTCTTATCCTTAAGAGAACGGAGACCAGGAACCTATAGCATTCTCTCGGAGGAGTTGTGCCTCACCAACACCCGCCAAAAAAAACCCGGTTACACCATTTTACACCGAGATGAGCTAATCCGGGTATTTAATTTAGGCTTTTTATGATTATAAGTAACCTTTCTGAAAATTATGGATTTAACTTCCCTTCCCAAGTGAGAAATTGACTCAAACATTTCAGCCACTATTTGTTATCATTACACACACACATATACACATAGTCACACTCTACAGCTGGACTGCAAATGTCGAAAAGGAATAAGCCTGTTTTAATAAAAGTTAGTTAACTTAATCTACGGTCTTATATGTCTAGAATGTGTTATTGTAGCCACAGAACAATGAATATTGGAGATATGCATTAAAATTACAGAAATGTATTGTAATCCTAATCATTATCCATAATGTCGTCTACAAATTAAAGAGATGAGAGTAACCCAGGACAGTGAAGGGTTTTATGAGAGAGCAGCAGAAAATATTCACAGTAAGACACAGATGGGGAAATGTGTCATGTGGAATGAAAGTTTGACTAACAGAAGCCCCAGTGGTTGGGATGAGATGAAAGCGTAATGCAGAGCCCAGTGGGAAGGGCACAGAGTACACTGGCACAGAGCGCAGTGGCTCATGCTGATGGAATGACCGAAAGACATAGCAAAGGAGCAAACTGAGTGCGTTTAACTGAGGGTTAAGCAATCACCACCTCTGACTAATATCAGCCCAGGATGGTGAAAGGTCATTCAGCAGCAAATTGGATGGCACGGTTTCTTCCATATAGCTAAGAAGTGTTTGGACTGAACTGTTAGAGAGTAAGTCCAAATACGGCAGGTTAAAATAGAGATGATTTACTTTGCTCTCCTCCTCCCAGGCCATAGTACTCCCTTGCGCCTGGAGATGTTTGCATAGCTTGATTAAAAATTAAATTGCTTTGGAAAAGTTGCCTCTGAGCTTTAGTTTTCTAGTGCTTGAATTCTTTGAGGAGACCATGCTGGGGAATCAGAGGGCAATAACTGGGAGGAAGAAAGAGGGAGGAGAGATGTTTAGAGGGTAGGAAAGGAAGAATGTCTCCTGGTCCTAGAGCAGCCGGGAATTTCTCTAGCTTCCCAGCAAGTAGCCGAGACTAAAAAGGTGACAATGATGGGGTTTTCAGTCAGTCAAAGACCCTGGCTATGCTAGATTTGTGATTGACAGAAGAGGCTTACTTCAAGAATCCTCCTGGCTTAGAAAACAAGGTCATCCACTGTGATCCTGACCCCAGTAGCACCCAGGTTCCTGTGCAGTTGCAATAACAGTGACGACTGCCAGCCTGGTATTCTGAAAATCGTCCTTGTTAAATCGCTTTAAAATTATTTTAAAATATTTTTGTATTGCAAACTACATACAATTTTGTTGTGATGCCAGGTTATTCTGAAATTTGGAAATCTCACCCTTATGCCTTGAATTCAAAGCACGTGAATCTTACTCCATTTTTTTCTTCCTTGACTCCAATCCACCCACAGCCTGCAGGCCTAAGCAGATCTGTGCTTGTGTGAGTCATACTGTACTGTCACATTGAGTAACTTGCAGTATCAGGAAAGAAAGAAAAGTTCTCTAATTTAGTCATTAGATTTTCCAAATCAACAGGATTTCAACACAGCAGATACTGTTTTTGGTACTTCTGAATCTGACTGTGCATGAACCAAGAAAGACAAAGGTGAACTGGAAAGTGTACTTTGAAACAAAATACAATTCTTGCCAATAAAAAATTGTTATCCTTGTTTAAAACAAAACAACTGTCTACCCAATGTTATCAAGGAATTGGGATTATATGAATAATAAAAAGGTAGAAGAAAATACTTGGAGTTATTTTAAAATACCTCAGCATTCTTCCTTCAACTGGTATAGAGACATAAATAGCTTTTAATCAGCATATTAAAAATGCATAAAAATATTCTTGTGACTTGGGTAGATGCGGTAGCTCACATTTGTAATCCCAGCACTCTGGGAGGCTAAGGTGGGCAGATCACAAAGTCAGGAGTTCAAGACCAGTCTTGCCAACATGGTAAAACCCTGTCTCTACTAAAAATACAAAAATTAGCTGGGTGTGGTGACAGGCTCCTGTAATCCCAGCTACTTGGAAGGCTGAGGCAGGAGAATCGCTTGAACCTGGGAGGCCGAGGTTGCAGCAGCGAGCTGAGATTGTGCCACTGCCCTCCAGCCTGGGTGACACAGTGAGACACTGTCTCCAAAAAAAAAAAAAAAAAAAAAAAAAATTATTTCACAAACACACAGATTGTGGTGTGTGTGTATATATGTATATATATATATATATATATATATATATATATATGTATATGTATATAGGTTTTTTGAGATGTAATTTAAATACCATTTCACTCACCCATTTAGATGTGCATAAATTGTGTAACTACCTAGTATATTTTTATCACCCCAAAAAGAAATCCTGTACTTTGTAACAGTCAGTTTTAATCCTCTTCCCGTTCTTCCAGCTCCAGGAAGCCACTAGTTTATGTTCTATCTCTATGGATTTTCCCATTCTAGACATCTCAGATATATGGAATTACACAATATATGATCACTTGTGACTGGTTTCTTTCACTTAGCATAATGTTTTCAACTTTCATACGTGTTGTAGTACATATGAATATTTCATTTTTTTAATTGCATAATTTTCTGTTGTATGGTTATATCACCTTGAGTTTATTGAGTTATCAGTTGTTGGACATTTGAGTTGTTTCTACTTTTTAGTTTTATGGATAATCTATATATGTATATGAGGTTGAACTTCTTTACGATGATCAAGTAGTATTTAATTTTCAATATTCATTAAAGATCCATGTCATTAACCTTATGTTAATTCATTTTCTAAAATCTGTATTGAAAAGTATGTTTAAAGTTTACATTACATATTTAATATTTTCTATAAATATTTTATAATGAATATACTAAAATACTATACATTGTTATAAATTTATGACCTAGATATATTTATATTATTTAAGACTTCTGTCAAAATAGGTTAATATTTTAAATAATGCCTCAACTCACAGTTCTCAGTTTCTTGCTTCAATGAATTGTGTGGGTGACACCACCCTCAGTGATTGCTGAGTCTGAAAGTTTTCACATCTTTGATACTATACTCCCTCAATTTGGAAGGAGGAAATTGGACTGCTTGCTTACTAGGCTTTAAGGAATCATTGGTGCCCTCACCAATTTGTAGCAATAGATGCTGTTTTAAGGCATACTCTGTTAAATAATGCCACTGCTCAGAGTGTGGCAACTCATTAGTACCAGGACACCCGATCCTGAAATAATAGTGATCACAGATCCAGAGATCATGCTGTTCCTCAAACATAGGAGATGAGCAGAACACTCAAAATCATCTTTTAGAACTAACGTGATACCCTTATTTCTAAGAATTGAAAGCCTTTTTACATGTAGATAAGAAAATCCTTAACTGCTTCAGGAGGCAACATAGCACTGGGACAGAGCAAATTCTTTTCTTAGCTTCTCTCCTTACCACTCATTTCCTTTCCACAGTGGGATGACAGTGGGAGAGAACTCACCATGATCTCATTTTATGCTTTCAACGTTCCTTGATTCATAGTTTATTCTGGAAATACGTACAGAAAATTGCATCACAATGTGAACAATACAATATAAACTTTTAATTTTTAGGCTGGGTGTGGTGGCTCATGCCTGTAATCCCAGCCTGTAATCCCAGCACTTGCCGAGGTGAGGAAGGTGGATCACTTGAGGCCATGAGTTCGAGACCAGCCTGGCCAACATGGAGAACCTCCTTTTGTACTAAAATTACAAAAAAATTAGCCAGACATGGTGGCACATGCCTGCTATCCCATTTAATCTGGAGGCTGAAGCAGGAGAATTGCTTGAACCCCATAGGTGGAGACTGCAATGAGCTGAAATCACACCACTGCACTCCAGCCTGGGTGACAGAGCTAGACTCTGTCTCAATAATTAAAAAAAAAAATTATATCTGATTAGGCACATGTTCCTTGTCAAGTTTCCTATTTATGTGGACTACTTGAATGATAATTCTAACTAGCTAAAGTACTAGGTAGAACCAAAGAGATTATTAGCTAACCCATAATAGAAATGCTTTACATTTCAATCTGGATAGAACTTGCCAACTGATATTTATGTTAACGTGTTTAACTGATTGACCCATGACCTATTTTAGCTAATCAATTACTTAGTAGTCTATTGTACTGGAGTCCATAAAGGCACCAGAGAATAATTCAGGTGATAGACTTCCTCAATCTTGGAGCTAAAGCAAATCAAAATGATCAGCAATTGGATAGCTCATGTATATGCACGATTTATGTGAGCCTGTCAGTAGTGATGCCCTCAGAAAAGTATTTCTTCTAAACATGTTCTGTGAAACACTAACCCCTATCTTGCCCACTAAGCTCAAGCAAGAAATACTTCACGCTGCATTCCTGTCTTCTTAAGTATGCACATTGCATTGTTGTTTAGTAATGGCTGAAGAATTCTGCAATAAAGCCACCAATTCAGTTTTGTGTATTCCATCCAGCTTTGCTCAGTTATCCTCACAACCCACTTAGCTCCTTGTTTAAATCTTTTATTTCTTTGAGTAAATACTATTAACATGCTTTGAAAATAGTATCCTAAGATCATGTGTTGCAGAACACCGCTTCTGACAATTTAAAATTCAGTCACGGGCCAGGCGTGGTGGCTCACGCCTGTAATCCCAGCACTTTGGGAGGCCGAGGCGGGTGGATCACGAGGTCAAGAGATCGAGACCATCCTGGTCAACATGGTGAAACCCCGTCTCTACTAAAAATACAAAAAATCAGCTGGGCATGGTGGCGCGTGCCTGTAATCCCAGCTACTCAGGAGGCTGAGGCAGGAGAATTGCCTGAACCCAGGCGGCGGAGGTTGCGGTGAGCCGAGATCGCGCCATTGCACTCCAGCCTGGGTAACAAGAGCGAAACTCCGTCTCAAAAAAAAAAAAAAAAAAAAATTCAGTCACGTCCAATGTAAAACTGGCCTTGCCAAGTCAGAGAGCTGCTTTATTGCCTTAAAATTCTTTTACCTCACTTTTCAATCCTTGATAAGATAAAGCTCTTTGAGTTACATTTAGTATTATTATGCCCATTGAATAATAAAGAAGAAAATAATAAAGAAGAAAATGGGAGTGATGGTACAAAGGAATAAGGATAAAAATTAGGAATTCTAAATTTTGGCTGTGTACAGCAAGAAGCTTGGAGATTTAACATTTAGCCAGCAGGATACACTTAGGTCCACAGCACTTAGTTGAGGGATGGCAAAAACATGATTAGTTCCACCCAAATGTGAATCCCAGTTGGCAGTAAGAGATATCCAGGAATTCTGGGCCTGACTCCTGATTCTGGAAGTTCTTCTGCCAGATGCAAGACCACTGGGGAGCAGTGACTCAAGGAGGTGACGCAGAGGTTGGCCATATTGCATGTGAGTCAGAGGCAGAAAGTGTCCAGGTGGGTGTGCCTGACAGTGAGGTGTGTGATGCGCTGACTACACCACAGGAGGACCAAGTGTGAGCAGAGAGCCAGCGGGTGCCCCTGGGATTTTTAGGAGCCAAGCAGAGTTAATTGTGCACACAGGAAGAAGGCAGGTCACTGGGAGACTTCATTTATAAACTACAGCTGCTTGCATTTACAAGAGACAAGGCTGCAGCATTTATCATAGTTTCAGCATTTGAAATTGCTTGCTATTAACATGAAAAGTACAGCTCTGACCAGAAATGATCAGAATTATATGGTGCAGTTATTAAAGTTGTATTCTTCTTGCAATAGCTCCCATATTAATAATATCAAGATAAGAACATAAAGATATTAAGAAGATAATATGGTCTTCTTTGACATGCAGCTAGAAAACTCCCTTGTTCTAATTCTCTAATATTATCTAGGGTTTTGTTCTTATGGAGCAATTTAAAATCCATAAAACTTTGTTGAGAAATTACTATGTGCAGACAAACATGCCAGACAATAAAGGGGAGATAACCATGTGGAAAGAACTCTGCACTCCAGCAGTTTGTCCTCAGCGAGGTACAATTAGACATGATGTAAGCCCATTGAGGCTCTGAAATTATTCAGTTTGCTTAATAGTTTTTTTTTTTTATAAAAACCATATATTTAAGATGTGCAACGTGATGTTTTAATACACATATATGGAATAAAACAAATTAACATTTGTTTCCTCACTTTATTGCTGTCATGAGAGCACCTGAAATGTTCTCTTATAAAATTTCCCTGTGTCTGGTTTATTTAGTTGGCATACTGTCCTCCAGGTTCATCCATGTTGTTGTAAGTAGCAGAATTTCCTTTTTTTAAGGCTGCATAATACTCATTGTGTGTGTGTGTGTGTGTGTGTGTGTGTGTGTGTTATATAACTTCGTGTATGTTATAGAAGTTATACATGTTATATATAAAATAAGCTATGTAACATATATACACACATACAATAAGGTATTACGCAGCCTTAAACCTGTATTAGTTTTATATAAATTCATTGCATACCGTAATTTTGTTGTCCATTCACCTACCTACAAAACTTAGGCTGTTTTCATGTTTTTCCTATTATAAATAATGCTACAATGAACACAGGAGTGCAGAATATCACTCTGAGGTACTGAGTTCCTTTCCTCTGGTGTATACCCAGATGGAGAATTGCTGGTTCATGTGGTAGGTCTATTGTTAATTGTTAATTTTTAATTGTTGATGAAGCTCCATGGTTTTTCCCATAATTATATTCCCACAACAGCATGCAGTAGTTCCCTTTCCTCCACACCCTTGCCAGTCCTACATTATCTCTTATCTCTTTGTTTATAGCCATCCTAACAGATAACTCACTGTGGTTTTGCTGTGCATTTCCGTGGTGATTTGTGTTGCTGAGAACCTTTTCATACACCTGTTGGCCATTTTTGTCTCCTTGTAAAAAATGCCTGTTCAGATCCTTTGTCCATTTTCCACTTTTTAACTGGATTGCTTTTTGTTGTTTTTGTTTTGTTTTGTTTGCTATTGAGTTGTGGAGGCTCTTTATATGTTGGGGATGTTAACCCCTTATCAGATACATGGCTTGCAATATTTTCTCTCAATCTCTTGACTGTCTTTCCATTTTGGTACTTGCTTCCTTTTCGTGTAGAAACTTTTTAGTTTGGTATAGTCCCACTTTATTGTTACCCTTTATAAAATAAAGTCCCAGTTTATGTGTGCCCTGAGCTTTTGGTGAGCTATGCCAAATACCATTGCTCAGACCAAGGTCCAGAAGCTTTTAACCTACGTTTTTTTCTAGGATTTTTAGTTTCACATCTTACATTTAAGTCTTCAATTCATTTCGAGTTAATATTGTGTGTGTGTGTGATACAAGGTAAACATTCAATTTTATTCATTTTCATGTAAATATCCAATTTTCCCAATATTTATTGAAGAGACTATATTTTCTCCATTCGTTATTCTTATTAAAGTTGACTTTATTGCTTGAGTTTATTTCTAGGTGCTCTGTTGTTTTCCAATTATCTATATATCTGTTTTTATAAAAGCATAATGTTTTGATCCCTATCACTTTGTAACATAATTTGAAATTAGCAAGTGTGATGTCTCCAACTTTGTTCATCCTCAAAGATAGCTTTGGCTGTTCAAGGTCTATTATAATTATATAAAAGTTTCAGGTTTTTTTCCCTTTTTTCAGAAAATGCCAATGGAATTTTGATGGAGATTTTGTTGAATCTGTATATAGCTTCAGTTAGAATGGACATTTAACAATATTAATTCTTCCAATCAATAGAGGATTCCTTTTCATTTATTCGTATCTTATTCAATTTCTTTAATCAGTGTTGAATAGTTTTCAGTATACAATAAATTGATTAAATTTATTTCTAAGTATTTTGTTCTTTTGATGTCATCATAAATGAGACTATTTTCTTGATTTCCTTTTGGGAGGGATATGTTAGTTTTATTTAATCCACAGTGTATACATATATCAAATCATCACACTGTACCCCGCCATACACAAAATTATTCATTAATTAAAACTTTGTACACTAACTATATTTGTAATAAAAAATAAATACAATTAATAAAATAACCATTTGGAAGAATTTTCCACTGGAGACTGAGGGAAAGTGACAGGACTGGCTTTTGTATAGTGATACTGTATTTGCAACTTTATTAACAGTTTTTATTGAAGCCTTTAGAGTTTTCTATATAGAAGACCCTGTCATCTACAAACAAGGATAACTTTCTTTCTTTCTTTCTGACTTGGGTGCTTTTTATTTCTTCTTGTCTGACTCCTCCTGCTAGTACTTCCAGCACCATGTTGAACAGAAGTGGTGGGAGTGGGCATCCTTGCCTTGTACCAGTTCTTACATGAAAAGCTTTCAGTTTTTTTTCTCATTGATATTTTAGTGATGGGCTTTTCATAAATAGCTTTTATTGTATTGAGGAAATTTCCTTCCATATCTACTTGAAAGTTTAATTTAAAAAGATCTTGAATTTTGTCACTTTTTCCCTCATTTATTGATAAGATTACTTAATTTTTGTCCTTCAATCTGTTGTGGTGTATCTAATAGATGAATTTAATAATGTTAAACTAAGCTTGCATCCCAGGGATAAATTCCACTTCGTCATGGTGTATAATGTCTTACATGTGTTGTTGAATTCAATTTACCAGTATTTTATTGAGGATTTTTGATTTTATGATCTTCAGAGATGTTGGTCTATAGGTTTTTGTTTCTTCTTGTATCTTTGTCTGGCTTTGGTATCAAGGTGATTTTGACTTCTTAGACTGAGTTTGGAAGTATCCCCTCTACTTCTATTTATTTACCATTTACTAAGTATTATACTATGCAGAGTACAAAGTTTCATATGCTATGTCCATTCTAAATTACTTAAAAATATTAACTGACTTAATCTTCATAATAACCCAGTGAGTAAGATTCCACCAATATCTACATTTTACATGTGAAGAAACTGAGGGAAAGAAAGGACAAATAATTTGCCCGCATAGCTAATATAAGATGGATGTGGGGTTTCAGTGCAGGCAATCTGACTCAAGACTTTATGTTCTCAATATAAATATTCTGATATGGGTCAAAGATATGAAAAAGATGCTAATTCTGGCAAATTCTTCTATTTTGGTTACCTGTACCAGGCCAGAAAAGCTTTTAAGTTGAGAGGAGACATTAACACAAGCATAGCAGTATATCAGATCACACAGAGAGTCCACCAAAAAAGAACTGAAACTTGGCTAGTTTTTAAAGAAATTGAGATACCGTGACTGAACCTCACAATAGACTCTAGTTCCTTGAAGTATGAAACTTCTGTTATCTGTAAGCAGATTAACAATCTTGAATAGTTTTTTCCCCACTTGGTTGAAATGCCACTGTAGATAGTCATTTAAGTCAAAATAATTAAGGTGAACTCATCCCAGGAAAGACAGGGTCACTGCAAACATTGTCTCAGTGATAGGTTATCCTGAGTGATTATAGTATCAGAATCCATTATGATTCCAGAGTAGTTTTACCTTCTGTTTTAGTCCGTTCATGCACTGCTGTAAAGAAATACCCAAGACTGGGTAATTTATAAAGGAAAGCACTTTAATTGACTCACAGTTCCACATGGCTTGGGAGGCCTCAGGAAACTTACAATCATGGAGGAAGGTGAAGAGGGAGCAAGGATCTTCTTCACATGGTGGCAGGAGAGAAAATATGTGTAGAAGGAATTGCCAGACACTTACAAGACCATCAGATCTCATGAGAACTCAGTATCATGAGTACAGCACCAGGGACATGGCCTTCATGATCCAGTCATCTCCCACAGGGTCTCTCCCATGTAGGTATTATGGGGACTACAATCCAAGATAAGATTTGGGTGTGGATAAAAGCCTAACGATATCACTTTCATAACATCCAGAAGAAAATATGGGTAGGACACTCAGTTGAGGAAGCTCCTGGTATAGATATAGTTGTGTCCATAAAAGAGAGTTTACTCAACCTGATGAGAAGAAGAGCCTTGAAATTCATCAAGAAATCACCTCCCTTTTGAACTGCAGTTTTCAAAGTACTGAAATGCTGTAAAGCACTGGCCAACTTAAGTCTGTTTCTGGTGATTGTCTTGAGATCTCTAGAATTTCTTCAAGCCCAAATTTCTCCTAACTTTGCCACAAGAAAGAAAAGGAGGGATTCTTAGCAACTCCCAGGTTGGGTGGTCTCTTTTTACATACTACCTTACCCCAGTTGCAATGAAGGATCCAATTTTGCATTGATTATGACAGGAAGGAAAAAAAGCACAGGGATTAGAAACTGTAACTTCACTTGGGTAAGGGTGAGAGAGACACAGTAGGGGAGCATGCCCTTGTACATGAGTGCTAAGTTGGGTTTTTAGGCTTTCTAAAGCTCATCAAGATAGCCTGCTTGCAGATAAGATGATGTGTGCTCACTTAGGTTGCACTTGAAGAGGAATAGTTAGGAGACTTTCTCCATGTGGCAATATCCTGGATACCTTCATTTAGTGTTTTAATTTACATATATGATGAAAATTAGTTGATAACTTCCCTTTTGTGGCCAAAAAAGGGGTTTCATGTACGTTTTAAATGCCTCTTAACACTTCACTCACTCTTTTGCAATCTGATTTCTATGACCATGTCTCTACTGCTTCCCTCCATGGTTTCCCACAAGGATGGGTGCTGCTCATCACCAACACTTCTCCCTAAAGCACATTCTTCTCTTGCCTTCTATGGCTGTTCTCCTTTTCCTATTCCTGGCATTCTAATTCCTTTGGAAATGCTGCTTCTTCTAGCCCCATCCTTTAAAGTTAGTGCTCCTTGGGACTCTGTTTAGACTGTTTTATTTTTTTACTCTATACTTTTCTTTTAGATGACTTCATTCATGTCCATGGCTTCAGTTATGTCTTTATCCAGTTCTCTCTTTCTCTCTTGAGTTACATTTATACTTTCTGTATGCACCTAGCAGTAATTCTAAGGCTGGACACATCACCCAACCAAAACGATGTCTATTTCCGTGTTGCCTATATCAGGGATTGGCATATCCATCCATCAAATTACCCAGCTATCTAAATAAAAATCCTCTTACATCCCACAGATCAATCAACAAGCCTGTCAATTCCCTCAATGTTTCTTGATTACTGTCCACTTTCATTTTGAACTTCTACCTTAATTCAGATCACTAATATATTTTATGGAACATCCTTCAGTAAATGTGTTACACAATAGCCAGAATGATCTTCTCAATATTATCTGGTTGTTCTGTTCTCCTACCTAAAATCCTCTATGTCTACACCTTACCCTTAACAAGTTCAGTGATTCTTAGCCTGATTTACAGAATCCTTCCTTGTTCACTCCCTGTTCCTCTCCTCAGCTTCATTCGTGCCAATCCCTAACTTGGGCTGGAGACTGCAGCCATGTGGAACCCATTTGGGCTTCTCCAGTGAATCTCTTTCCTTTCTACGTCTTTTCATACAATGTTAATTCTGCTTAGAATTCCCTCTGCTTTGGTTTGATTAACAACTAATTTTTCTGATGTTTCCTAGGTTTTTTTCCAATTTTCTCAGTCTGATTTTTCCACGGGCTTCTTGCCCTTCCCTGATTATAAGAATGTATCACAATTTCCTACTTGCTTGTTTGTATCTCCACTAAATTGAAAGCAACTGAGGTTGATCTTATTCATATCTGGGTAAGAGAAGGAGCCATTTACGAATAGAAAGAATAAAGAGGACAAGATAAAGAAAGGTAATTCATCTAACACATTTCTATACTCTATTTTGCTTCCAGTGCATTTTTTATGCTTCTACTTTTGTAATAACTTTTTACAGAAAACTGAAAACTGCACAGTTTTTATTGAACAAAATCATCAAGTTGAGACTCAAAGCCTAAAAAAAAAAAATAAGAAATAACTGTTTGGAATAGGAATTGTGACTTTCAGAAGGAACAGTAAGAAATGTTGAGATTTTACTTGATGGTCTGAATCAAATTTGATATCAATCATATTTTCCCATAGATCACATACAACTTTTGACAGTGTTGGGGCCTTAAAAACACCAAGGAGATGCCTATACATGTCCTTTAAATATAAACTTGAGACTGGAAAATCAGTAGGCAGATATGTGGTTAGAGCCTATAGAACACTGCTGTTTCTCTTAATTAGAAAATTCAAGAGAGTTCTTATTTGGGGTAACTTTATTTTTCTAATTTTGATATTTTTAGAAAGTATAAATATAAGAATCCCTTTTATGTTTCAGCTTGGTATCACTCATATTACCAAGTCTTAAATGCCCAAGTTTGAAAAAAAAATGTTTTAATTATATTTTCTGTATTTAAGATACATAACGATGATATGGGATATACAGAAAGAGCAAAATGGTTACGAGAGTGAAGCAAGTTAACATATCCATCATCTTACATAGTTACTCTGTTTTGAATGTGTTTGGCAAGAGCAGCTGACATCTACTCATTTAGTACAATTTCCGAATACAATATATTAACTCTAGTCCTCATGTGCATTAGATTGCGAGACAGTATTCACCCTAATATCTCTTACTCTGTATCATCTAACTTTACATCTCCCCACTGCCCACCCCTGCTTTCTCCCACCCCTGGTAACTACATGGAGAAAATATTTTTGCACATATCCTTTGAGACTATTTACGTGTATTATTTCCTGTTTGGTTTTATTATGTCTTAATATGCTCATATAAGCTGTTTATCTCCTCCATTAAGTTGCTTCTGTGTTTTTCTTATCGCAGTAACTAGAAAATTACTTCCTTGACGGCTTCCTTATTTATACATCTCTTTTCTCCTACGACAAATAGGATAGTTCCAGACACATAGCAGATATTCAATAAATATGCTTTGATCAAGTGAATACATTTGGAATCTTTTAATGTTTGCGGTGTTAATCACCATCTGTGGTTCCATTAAATCGTTATATAATAATATGAAAAGCAAGCATCCTCCTCTGATGATGCTTTCCTTTAGGCCTGTGCCCCATTAAAATTCACCCAGACTTGTGGGTCAGCTTAGGTGGGGCAACCCTGTACACACACAGGCTCGCACTCTCTTATGTGATCGCTCCCACACTCTCTCTCGCTCTATCTCATGCACTCCGTCTTTCTCTCTCATACACACTTATTGGGCTGAAGGAGAAGGGTAAAACTAATGTTATTTTCTTTAGTTATAAAATATTGCGCCTATTGCTCCTTCTACATCTGATGCTATTCCTGCTTCCTCTCTACCCACAAGCCTATTCTTCAGGCATCATGTATGTAGGTTTTAAATACTTATTTATCTTTTCAACATTTTTTGTGACTTCTATATTATCTGCCTCCAATGATCCTTGTAGGAAATATAAATTGTACTAATTTGTAAAAAAAAACTCCATGTTAAAGCAAAATAAAATATTTGGGGGAACACAAAGGAGGTATAGCTTGTACTTGGGTGAAAGAAGTGGGGAAGGGGAGAAAGAAGGTTCTTCCCTTCAGAAATAATTGGCAGAAATCTGAAAGATGAACAGGCATTCTGTTTTTTGTTTTGTTTTTTGAGACAGAGTAGAGGGCAGTGGTGTGATCTTGGCTCACTGCAACCTCTGCCTCCCAGGTTCAAGGAATCCTCCTACCTACCTCAGTCTCCCAAGTAGCTGAAGTTACAAACCTGCACCACCTCCCCTGGCTAATTTTTGTATTTTTGTAGAGATGGGGTTTCACCATGTTGGCCAAGCTGGTCTTGAGCTCCTGGGCTAAGGCAGTACTCTCCTCTTGGCCTCTCAAAGTGCTGGGATTACAGGGGTGAGCCACCATGGCTGGCCAGAGTTCTGGTTTTTTACTGTATATGAAAGTATCCTCAGTTTAGTGCATAAAACCACAATGACCATTTATCATTAATATCTCTCATGGTTCTGGTAAGGACTGGCCTCAGGTAGGTATTCCAGTTGGGAGTTTCTGTTTATGGACTGAGTGTTTGTGTGTCCATTCCTCACTTCCAAATTCAGAATTAAAACCCCCACCCCCACATCTAATGTATTTGGAGATGGGGCCTCTCAGAGGTGATTAGGGTTAGATGAGATTTTAAGGGTGAGACCCTGGTCCAATGGAATTGGTACTCTTTTTTAAGAAGAAGCACCTGGGCTATCTCTCTCCCTCTATCCTGTGAGGACACAGAAAAGGCAGCTGTTTGCAAGACAGGAAATGAGCCCTTCCCAGAGCCCAACCATGCTGGCCCCCTGATTTTAGACTCTCAACCTCCAGAACTCTGATAAAATAAATGTGTTTTTCAGGCCACCTGTCTATAATATTTTGCTATGGAAGCTGTGCTGACTAGCACAGGTATCGGTTGTTATAGTGGGATGGTGATTGTGGCTGGAGTCACCCCAAAAGCTTCCTCACATGTTGAAGTGGGCTGAGAAGACTCATAGAGCTGGAGATTGGACATGTTGGGGTTCTGTAGGCGTTTACTTGTATATTGTCTGTCTAGCATGGTGGTTTCAAGGTAGCCAGGCTGATTGCATGATGGCCAGTGCTCCAAAGGGACATGTCTGAATAGAAAGACAAAGCCAGGCAGAAGCTGCATCACCTTTTGTCACCCATCCTAGGCAGTCATGCAACATCACTTCTGCTGCATACTAATGGTTAGAAGTATCTGCCTGAATATATGTGTTCTAGTCAGAGTGAGGAGGAAAAAGGAGGCTTATCTGATAAGAAGCAGCATGGTAGGAGAGTAATCATAGAACATTTGAGTTATGTCAAACTTGCTCTCACAGTGTCATTCAAGCCACCAGATGCAATGAAATGCTTTTTAAACCCTCATCTCACTTTAATACTATTAATACTAGCTCTTACCCTAAACCACAGGAGGAGTTCATCCTTTGGCTCCCACTACATCACTCCTTTCCTGGGTCTTCTCTGTCTCCTCTCAGTCTCCATTGAGAGCTCATCCCCCTGTAATATACCATAGCCAGTTACTCACCGAATCCTGACATTTCTATCTCCTTCATATTGGTCAAATCTATCCACTCCTCTCTATCTCCAATATCAACTCTCTTAGTCAATGCCAGTGTCACTATTCCTTTCATTCAATGCATATTTCCTGAGTACCTACTATGAGCCTATCACTGTTATAGGAGCTGGGGCTTATGTCAATATACAAATAGACTAAAAGGTCTGTTCTCCGTTCCTCCTGCCTCTCTTTCTGCATACACAAGCACATATACACAATTCCTAATTGCATGCAAAGTTCTATCTATCTATCATCTATCTATCTACCGATTGATTGATTGATCAATCGCACCTTGTTGGGAGATAGGCACAAGGAGAAAAAACAGAAAAGGGTGGACTTGAGGTAGAATGCAAATTTAATACTGATGAGGTATGGCCTTCTGGGAATGTTATTTTTAAGCAAAAAGTTGAATGGGATCAAGAACGTCATAAGTACATAAAGGAATATAGATCTTCCCTTGGGCAGGGGGAGAAGCTAACAAAGTCCACGCAGTGGGATTGTGCCTGGCATACGCAAGGCTGGACAAATTGATCAGGGAATCTAGAACTGAGTGACGGACAGGGAAAGGAATAGAAGGTAAGATCATAAATAATGGTGGAAGGTGGACCAACTACTGGTGATGTTGAAGGATGTTTTGGGAACTTTGGCTTATACCCTGAGTTAGGCTTTTAGGCAGAGGAGTGACATGGAACAACATTTTAACAGGAACACTCACTACTGAGTTGAAAGTAGGCAGGGGTGTGGGGGTGAAGAGGGTGGCAAGATAGAAACATCCTTTCCACTTAAGAATGATAATGGTGGTTATGACCACTTGCTTAGAATTGCAATAACAGAGGGATTTTTGTTTTAGTTTAAAGATAGAAAACATTTTAGCACACTCATTTGCTTAGGTGGAAGAATTAACCTTAGATAAGAAAGGATAATACTTTCTGCACTGACACAAAAATGAAGATATTTAGATGGCTATCCATGAAAATAAGCCATCTAAATGGCTTGGTGGATGAGAAATTGCTGACAGGATAGCCTGTTTGCTCTGTCAGTTAGAGGGTGAAAGTTGTGGGCTTCCTGGGAATGTTGTGACAGGATGATCGCTGTCCTTCAGTCTCCAACCAGTGATGTTAAGGGGGATGAGCAGAATATGCCAACGTTCTCTCTCATCAGAAGCCCCATTCTATATTGATTTAGACCCTGCTATACTTACCAATGTTCCTAAAGCATTTCTCTAACTTGAGCTTGAAAGTAGTATTGAAATAGAGAAGGTTGTTAATATATAACCACATATATTCAAGACCTAGCCTCTTTTCTATTGCTCAGTCCATGTAAATGATTCCTCCGCCATTCATTCTGGAGTTGCTCAAGTGAAAAGCTGTTTAATAGCATATTAGCCCTTGCATTTTACATGATCCATTCTTGTCACTTTCAACTTTGGAGTTTTCAATTAAAAGCACAGTTTGTTGTATGCAGTGTCCTAATTTTTATTTTTTATTTTTTTGAGGCAGAGTCTTGCTCTGTCACCAGACTAGAGTTCAGTGGAGTGATCTCAGCTCACTGCAGCCTATGCCTCTGGGGTTCAACCAATTCTCCTGCCTCAGTTTCCTGAGTAGCTGGGACTACAGGCAGGTGCCACCATGCCCAGCTAATTTTATGTATTTTTAGTGGAGACGGGGTTTCACTATGTTGACCAGGATGGTCTCAATCTCTGGACCTCGTGATCCGCCTGCATTAACCTCTCAAGTGCTGGGATTACAGGCATGAGCCACCGTACCTGGCCAGCAGATACCTTTTAACATAGATTTGGAATTTAAAGTTTATGCAAGACCCCCACTATTTCTGGATGAAGTCACTAGATCAACCTGATTCATGGATGTGACCAATTCACTCCAATAATAAGCCTTGGACACAGCCTTCATTGGTAAATACTTTACAGCTAATTCTGCTAAACGGCTACCAATCTGACAAGTCACATGCTGTCCCCTCTTAAATATGGGCTAGCACAAATTTT